>NC_064640.1:345019552-345346302 GCF_023864345.2 Schistocerca serialis cubense | reverse complement strand
ATTTTTTCCTTTCCTGTTGGGTGAAAGAAGTAAAGATGTGTCTTGTTTATTTCTTCAAAGTTACTTGCTGAGAGAGAGAAACAGTACCAGGGAGAATTAAATGTTAAAGATGAAGAGATGCAAACCAAGAAAATTTATTGGGAACGTCAAGTTAATGAAGGGTCTGCACTTCTGACCAAAGCACACGCGCAGATTGGTTTGTTGGCAGTACATGAAAAGTGAGTAAAATTCATTTACAATGGTTAGCTATGTATTGTGATAAGATGATGATAATCAGTGGGTGGTGGTGATTAATGTGTAAGTATTTTCCAGTTTTAAGATGGATAAGCTGGCAATTTTGCATTTTGGAAGTGACAGCAAGATTCAGCAGTTTGTATTTAGTGAAGCAAAACTCAAAAAAATTTCTCTGGCAACAGCATCTAGAACAGTTAACCCACTCAAACTTTCCAGACTAATGTGGGGAGAAGAGGAGAAAAAGAAGAAAACATTAAGCACAGACATAGGAGTAGGCTTCTGTGATCATTACCATGTTCCATAAGTCGTCTTGGTATATGCCAATTTTGTGGCTTAACAGTGTTCCATTGTTCTGACTGGTGTTTCAGGTAGCCATCATTAGGACTATAATGTAATCTGCACTAGCAGTAGATGCTAAAGCAATTGAATGTTCCACTTCATGGCATGCAGACTTCTATTTCTGGTCAAAAATTTCATACAGCGGGAATTTCCATGTGGCCAATAGTGTATCTGAGCTGTCCGTTACTTAGTATGTAACAAAGCATGCTCAAGAAAATAAACGTACATGTGAGGAATAACATGGCTATAAAGAACACAGTTACCAGAACGCACAAAAATGGATATTTCAGCAATAGTGATTCTACAGGTCTTTGATATGAAAAATGTGTGGTTTCCAGTTTTAGCATTTTAGACATCTGATAAAGGAAACCTTAAGTCAAATAGCTCTCATCAGAGAATGTTATAGACAAAACCACTATATTACCAAGCAAGGTGGTGCAGTGGTAAGACACTCTACTCGTATTTGGGAAAATAATGGTTCAAATCACTGTGACCATCCAAATTCCTTCTGTGGTTTCCCTAAATTGCTAAAGGCTAATTTCAGGATGGTTCCTTTGGTAAAGGATGCTGCTGGCTTCCTTCGTCATCAGTGGTACCTTAAACCTTAATCTTCCTTCCTCATTGACGGTGTGTTAAATCGTAAACTTACTTCCTTATAACCATTATATTAAAAGAAATAAGACGACCAAAAATTTGATTGCTTATACAGCAAATACTATTTGCAATATGGTCTGCATTTCAGCTTGAAGTATCGGTAAATATTTTCAAGAGCTATATGTTAGCAAAGTAACAGGATTATTGTAGCAAATGTATGTTTTACTCTGTTGGTTTAAACAAATAGATATTTCCTATTTATCAGACATCTATCAAGAAAACAAAAGTTGTGGACAGGAAGATTCAGCACACTTTTAGGATATATGAAAGTCAAAGGCGACACATATGTACCAAGAGCAATAGGTATAGTCAGTGCCCACTGTAAACCTCAGCTGAATGAATGTGAATCTGTGAAGTTTTTTTCATTAGGAAGAATTACAGATGACTAACGGATTTGTGTGTGACTGGCAAGCACCCAAGATGTATCCTCATATCTCAACCAGTGTGTGTTATGCCTTAGAGGGGTTGTGCTGGTTACTGCATCGGCCTCAATGGTCATGCTTATTCCACATTGATTATTCAGTACCTTGTGTAAAACCTGCCCTAAATGTGCTTCCAAATATCATAATATAATCTGTTTCTACCAAAGCTAAATTCATCTGCACCTTGTCTTCAGATTTCAAGGCTGAAAGTGTTGCAGAAAGAAATCTGTCAAACCAATTTTAGGCCAAATATTCAAACTAGTTATTACTGAGGATGAGGTTGGTTTCAAATTTGAGAGCAGTGAACCATAAATACTTAAATTTTGTGATGCATAAATACTTAAATTTTATGGTGGTGATCTAAATAAGAACTGGGACACACTGATGGGTTAAATAAGGTGACAATACACCTGGTTATTCTATTATTTCTTTTGACCATATTGTGAGGACTTGCCTACCAAACTAAATTAATGTGTTTAGTGGTTAACTGTGTGTGTTGGTCAAGCATTGAATCCTACTCAGACCACCCAGAACTTCTACACATCTTATTGAGACTTTCCAAACACCCAGGACACCATTCTCCACTTCCAATTGCCAGACGATATCCTTGATGGGTACTGTGAACCAATATGCACGCAATCTCAATTGATCTGTTGGCAGTATTGTAGTCTAAAAAAGCTTGTAGATAACATGTTGTAACTCATTACACTAGCCCCTCTCACCTTTCCACCTTTCATGAAAGATTTCTATGATCAGAATTTCTGCCTAGTCGCATTTTGAGGCTTATTATCTGGAAGTTATAGACAAAAAATATGGTTAATAAATCCAGCTATTGAGACTTGAGAAGTTCTTAGTTATCTCTGTGAACAAGCCACTCCACAAAGAAAGAGGACAGTTTATTCTTGAAAACAGATGCAGCAGTTTGTGGTGCTTTCAGCATACAACATTGCTTTTTATTTACTGCCAAGAGGTCAGGCCAAAAACTTTCTTAATATTTTAGGTGGTGGTGAACATATCATGTGTACAATTTTGCATGGTGTTGAAACTGTTCCCAAAATTTACAAGAGAGAACACACACACACACACACACACACACACACACACACACACACACACACACACACACCAAAATTGATGTTTCCTTGACAACTTGGGATCTGTCCTTTCATTCAATTCCTTCTTTTAGTCATTTTGTACCACAACATGACTAAAAGTCCCCCCAGTTCGATTCAGTACATCTTTATTAGTTACTAGTGAACCCAGTAATGCTTCGCAATTGCGACATGTTTGGGAATTGGGTATACATCCTAAACTCCTCCCTCCTTTTTCTGTGTCCATCTCATCATCCTCCCTCCCCCGCCCTCTCTCTCTCTCTCTCTCTCTCTCTCTCTCTCTCTCTCTCTCTCTGTGTGTTGCATCCTCTCCCCCCCCCCCCCCCCCCCCCTGTTCATTTCCTCTTTCCTCCTCTCTGTTCTCTTCCTCCTCCCTCTGACCTTGAGCCTTGTTTATTGTTGTTGTGGACAAAATATTGATTGGGAATTGACACCTAAAAAGAATGGGTAAATTGTTCAGGATCATTGGTATATGGGGTATAAGACACACCTATCCAGCTGATGGATGTGTGAGGAAAGTAGCTTCAATGACGGTATTTCGCACAGTTTCTACTCTGTGAATAGGTAAGATTACAAAATTTTGGATCATTCAGATTCCATAGTAGTTATTATCAGCCATACATACAACTTTCCTATTTTCTGTAAAACCAATAGCAAGGAAGAAAATAAAAAAGCACGTTATTTTGTGTACAATTTTTGTATAAAAATATAAATAAGGAGAGAGAATGTCTATTGGAGAAACAATTTGTCTAAGGGTTTACATGCACTCCTGTCATAGTTGAAGCACTGTGAGAAAGAAGTCAAAACCAAGAAAGAAGTCAAAACCACTTATTTTCACAACCCAATATTTCCTTTCTTTCAGTTGGCTTTACCGGAAGACCTATACAGTCATTTAAAAATATAAATATATGCCTACTGATATATCTGTCCAAATGTATATTAGAGTATGGTGTAAAAATTTGAAGTAAATTGGTGAAGTACTTTTTGAGATTCTGGTAACAATATTAAATGTCGACTTGCGTTTGTATAGTAGAATAGATATCACACACACATGATGAATTCTTCTCAGGTTATCAGCAGAGTGGTGACGTTGTCTTGTTGCAACGTTTCAATGAGTTTCATACCCATCATCTTCTGGCCAGAAGATGACGGGTACGAAACTCATCGAAATGTTGCGACAAGACGATGCCACCACTAGGCTGATAACCCGAGAAGAATTCATCAGTGGAATATGCTGAGAAAGACTGCAATTGGATATATCACACGGACATGTCTAATCTTCAGCACTCATCTGTAGAACATTTCAAAAAATTACTTTCTTGTGTCTGCAGTGTTTATCATCCATATTTCTCTGCCATACATGGCTACACTGCAGAAAAATACCTTCGGTGAAGACTTCCTTGCACTTAAATTTATATTAGATGTTCACAATTTTCTCTTCTTAAGAAGCACCTTGCTAACTAGTTCAAGTTTTTTTATATCCCCACTATTTTGGCCACCATGATTATTTTGCTCCCTATGTAGCAAAACTATTCTACTACTTTTAGTGCCTTATTACCTAATGTAATTATTTTTGGACTACCTGACTAAATTAGACTAAACTCTATTACCCTTGTTTTACTTTTGTTGTTGGTCATTTCATAACATCTTTTCAAGACACAATCTATTCCTTTCAATTTGTGTTCGAAGTTCTTGGCTGTCTCTGACAGAATGACAGTGTTGCTGGCAAATATCAAAGTTTTAATCAAATGAGACTATAAGGTTCCAGAGACCTTTTCAAGTCTCCAACATCCATCATAGATGTTGGAGACTTTAGTTTCATTGGATTAAAGCACCTGCACCTGGGACTCTGGCAGGATCCCCCATTATGTGTGATGCTTAGGAGGTATTCTGATACAGTCAGCGAACATCTACAATGCTGTTCGAGTTTAGGGGGAATACCAAATGGGCTGAGGTTTCAATGGCAATTTTGATTGAGGAGGGAGCCATGTTAGGATAGTCGGTGCAGTTGTGCAAACCCACAGTGGCAGGATGGCCTAGTAGTTAGCGCATCTGCCTATTGAGCAGGAGACCCGGATTCGAATCCCAGCCTTGGTACAAATTTTCTTTCACCACTTCAGTCTGTGTACATACATCAAAGTTTTTGTTTTCTATCTGAACTATAATTCCCTTTCCAAATTTCTTCTTGGCTTCTTGTACTGCTTGCTCATGGTACACATTGAATACCAGTGGTGATAAGCTAGAATCTTATCTTAATCTCTTTTCCAACTACTGCTGCCCTTTTGTGTCCTTAGACTTAAATAGCTGCAGCCTGTTTCCTATACAGTCTGAAGATAACCTTTTCTTCCTTTATTTTGTACCTAAATACTTTCAGAATTTCAAAGACAGTATTCCACTCAACATTATCAAAAGCATTTTCTAAGACTCTAAATGCTATAAATATTGCGTTGCCTTTCTTCATTGTACCTTCTAAGAGGAGTGTTCCAGGGCTGCTACCTCAGGTTCTATTGGTTTCCTTGAGCTAGGGACCATTCCTATGCCCAACAGAAGGATCGTCTTAGTATCACTACCCAACACTACAGGTTCAAAGTATGGATATTACATACTTCCACTTGCTACGGCAAATGGAGCAAATGAGTTGGTTCTTTTTGCATTTGATGTGGTCCATGGTGTGCTTTAAGGGGCTTATGGAGGTACCATTAGTCTATTGGTGGTTCCTTAGAAAACGACAAAACAAGCATTTTGTTACCACTTTTTCCTAGCAAAACTGAGCAATGGATTTCAAGATGGCTATGCACAGCAAATGGATGAAATTTTTACAATATGTGCCTAAGATCCCAATCTTGAACAGTATTGATAATTTTCTTTGTATCTTATCCATTTCTGAGATATAGAGGTTCAAAGTTACATTACATGTGTACATAAAATATGCGCATAAAATCCTGTGTGAAGCAAAATCTAAGTAATAAATAACTGCAGAAAATTTCTCAAATTTTAACTTTGTATTCTTTAGGCATTTATCTAGAAGTGTTATCTTCCCTTTTTCAAAAATCTTTTTCCGTTATCTAGAAACACCCAGAAAACACAATTTCTGGGTACCAAAACCGAGCTGCAGATCTCAAGACCGCTATGTATAGCATATGGATGTAATTTTTACGATAATTTCTAAGACCCCAACCTCAAACAACCTGGAAACTTTTCTTGATATCTTTGTTAGTTACAGAGATACAGAGGTTCAAATTTACACTACTTGTACATGTAAAATACACATGTAAAATCTAGTGTGACGCGAAAATGTAGCTTATAAAGTGACTTAGCACAGAGAAATGCTACGTAAAGTGTCTCGGTTATCATCAGAAAGGTTCCGGAAACGTAATGTAATCAAGCACCTGAAAAATTTTTGTGCATGTAAAATCCGATCTAAGGTGTAAAATTAGTTTTGCGTTATTTCAAACTGTCAAAATTTCACTGACCCATAAAGTTCTTTTCATATGAGTGAAATGCATTGCTGTGGCAGTGAAGAGATGGCAACCAGCAGAAAAATGGTCCTATCTGAAAACAAAAAGGCTAATATGCTAGAAAAATACTCTGAAAAGTGAGTACCATCTGCCCCATTCTACCTTCCTCTGCACCTTTAACAATTTTCCCAAAAGTTTTGACATACAAATGTGTTTGAGCTTTTTTTATGCCGAGTGAAGAGGAATGGGAAAGAGATGGAAAAGTAATAAATATTGAGAATGAAAACATGGTCCAGGTAGGCTGTATTCTTTTTATTATCTATGCGAGTGGCCTTTGGTCATTTTCAAGCATGTATCTTAAGCTTCCAGCTTCATTTTGCATTATGATATATCGTTGGGACATGTGGACAGGAATATATCTGTATTCCGTGCGCATGTGGCACAAAAACAACAAACTATTGTACATGGCTATGTCTATTAGCCGACACAATAGATGTAACCGTGTACAACAATGTGTGGCTCTTGTGCCAAGTACACACAGAAGTCAGGTGTGTTCCTGTCCACATGTCCCAGTGACATATTATAACGTAAAATGAAGTTGGAAGCTTAAGATATGTGCTTAAAATGACCAGAGATTGAAATTGGCCAATCGCATAGATAATAAAAAGAATACAGCCGACCTGGACCTCGTTTTCGTTCCCAAAACACATTGAGGCTGGGGACCCCCCACCCATGAAAACACACAAAAATAAAATTGTAATAAATACTGGAGTATAGTAGACAGTGGTTGTAGCATAGAAAGAGCACATGCAGTGAGAGAGAAAGAGAGGGACGCAGTGGCAGTGGAACATAGTTGACAGTGACAAATCAGTGCTAGGAAAAGATTAAACAAGACGGTGCCATTGGGAGAGGAATAAACAGCCTTGTCTTTTAGCTTATTTGATCCTCTATCTGAAACCTACTGTACATGTAACAGGTGATTAAAAAGTTTCCATTTGAAGGCCGTACAGTCCAGAATCGGCATGCTAATCAGGCAAAATGACTGTGAGAATATAGACAATCATCCCGCCATGCACCAGGTAAGTTCACTGAAACAGGTCATTCCAAAGCATTTAAATATGCTAAATCTCATGTTAGTAAATGATTGAAGTGTCTGTAGCAAGATCCCAGAGTTACTCTCCGAAATAAACAACAGTAATGCAAATATTGTATTAGGCACCGAAAGCTGGTTAAAACCAGACATAAATAACAGTGAAATTTTGAACTTGGATTGGACAATGTTTAGGAAGGATAGGACTGATGCTATGGGAGGTGGTGTGTTCATTGCAGTTAAAAGCTGTTTAAACGTAGTTGAGATCGATACTGGGTTGGACTGTGAATTAGCCTGGATAAAGCAGTCAATCAGAAAGGAATGACCATAGTATTAGGATGTTTTTATAGACCACCAGCATCCGCAACAAACGTCGCAGAGCATTTTAGGAAAAGCCTTGAGTACATGAGAAGTAAATATCCAAATTAGCCATTAATTATAGGTGGAGACTTTAATCTGGCATCCATTGACTGGGAAAAATTATATGTTTACCACAGGAGGCAGAAGCAAAGACTCGCGTGAAGTTATTTAGGAGTGCTCTCAACATACAACCTTGAGCAATTGGTTAGAAAACCAACTCGAGATGGGAACATATTAGATATCTTGGCGACAAACAGACCTGATCTTTTTGAGGAAGTTAATCTGGAAGAAGGTATTAGCCACCATAATGTTGTTGTGGCTTGTATGTCAGTGGAAGTCGCAAGAAAACCAAAGAAAAAGCATAGAGTTTTCTTGTATGGGAAAGCGAATAAAAGTTTCATCAATGAATATCTTCATATTCAGCTCCAGGCATTCATTGTGGGACACGAAGATATTGAACATCTTTGTTCATAATTTAAAGGTATTGTCCACCACGTGCTAGAGAAATACGTGCCTAGCAAAAATATAGGGGAGGGAAAGGATTCACCTTGGTTCAACAAACATATTAGGAAGCTGCTGAGAAAGCAAATAATTTTGCTCAGACGTTTGAAACATTGTCACTGCCCCGCTGACAAACAAAAATTATGCAAAATGAAAGCAGCTGTCCAAAGGTCAATGAGAGATTCTTTTAACGAATTTGAAAGCAATACTTTATCTACAGATTCTAAAAAAAACCCAAAAAATTTTGTTCGTACATAAAATCAATGAACACTAAAAATAATTCAATACCTTCTCTTGCTGACAGTACGGGTAGTGACAAATCAGTGCTAGGAAAATATTAAACAAGACGGTGCCATTGGGAGAGGAATAAACAGCCTTGTATAAAATTCTAAACCTATCTTTCAAAAACTCGTTTATGGTGGAGGACTGCAGCACCATTCTCCCTTTCAATTATCAAACAAACGAAAGGATGGCTGACATAGTGTTTTGGTATCTGGGATTGTAAAAGAGTTAAGATCCTTAGACGCTAGGAAGGCATCTGGCCCAGACAGTATCCCCGTAAGATTTTATGTTGACTATGCTACAAATGTAGCGCCATACTTATCCATCGTATATCAGAGATAATTGGGACAGTGGAAAGTTCCAGGGGATTGGAAGAAGGCCCATGTCATGGCAACCTATAAGAAGGCTAGAAAATCAGATGCTCATAATTACTGGCCAATTTCACTGACATCGATTTGTTGTAGAATCATGGAATGTATTTTATGTTCAGACATAATGACCTTTATAGACACTGAGATGCTCATCTGCAGAAAACAGCATGGTTTTAGGAAACAGCGGTCATACGAGACACAGCTGGCCCTCTTTGTGCATGATATACAACAGGCTCTAGATACCGGCTCCCAGGTTGATGCGATATTCCTTGACTTCAAAAGGCGTTAGACTCAGTTCCGCACTGTTGCTTGCTCCAAAAAGTGCACACTTACACTCTATCCGATGACATATGCTGTTGGATAGAAAGTTTTCTAACAGACAGCAGTATGTCGTCCTGAATGGGGAGACTTCAACAGAAACAAGCGTAACATCAGGTGTGCCCCATGGCAGCATAATAGGTCCGCTGCTTTTTACGATTTACATAAACTATCTGGTTGAGGTTATTGACAGTGGCATTAGACTGTTTGCCGATGATGCTGTAGTCTACAGGAAAGTAGTATCACATGCAAGTTGTGAACAAATCAGTTAGGATTTGCAGAAAATAAATGTGTGGTTTAATGACTGGCAGTTATCTCTCAATATTAGTAAGTGTAACCTACTGCGTATAACAAAGCAAAAATCCCCATTGATGTATGAGTATAGAATAAATGCCTAGTCTTTATAAGCGGTAACATCTGTCAAGTATCTGGGTGTGACTATTCAAAATGATCTCAAATGTAACGATCAGATTACAGAAGTAATCCAGTATTCGCTGAGGATGTAGAGCATATATTATTACCGCCAACTTTCATATCGCGCAATGAGCGCCATTCAAAGATAAGGGAAATTAGAGCTCATACTGAGGCATTCAGAAAGTCGTTTCTCCCTCGTGCGATCCGCAGGTGGAACAGAGGGGGGGAAATATGACTTTGGCGCGAATAGTGCCCTCCGCCACACACTGCGTGGTGGCTAGCGGAGTATATATGTAAATGTAGAAGATATCTGTTAGGTAAAGTGCCATGTCCGCCGCATGAGGAAGTCTGTAACTACCTGCTGAAAATCTGTGTTCAACAGGAATTGTCTGCCCTTCGAGGCGTTTTATAAGGGGGCCAAAGGCGTGATAATTAAATGGAGAGAGGTCAAGAGTGGTAGAGTGTCTCCCTCTTGAGTTGGTGTAATGGACGAGTCTGGCCTCCCAATTTGACCGGGTGTCATGTTTTGAATCGTGACGAGTGCAGGACGTGGTACACCATTCCATGATGATGGTTTTGACAGACATGCTTGCCCCACACACATTCTCCATTCTCTGATGGATGTCTAAAAGTGTTTGTTATTTGGCAGCCAAGAAAAGACTAACAGCATGTTGGTCCTGTTTGGACACATTTGGTAATAACATCTCCATAGTTCACATTTTCACATTTACTGCATGCACATTGGAAAGACATAAATACTACAATAATGCCTTGCCTAAGTGTGGGTGCTTATATATCAGCATCGGACCAGAGATTTATGTAGATTCTGCTCATATATGTTTTTTGTGTTAGTGTTATTAGTAACTCATACCTGCATTCCATGTAATGTTAATACATTTTGTGGAAAGTAAACATCAATCACCAGCTTGATCTTCGCTGGCAGATATATAAAGGAGACAACTGCATGAACACAATCTGGCAACCTACCTTCCGTTGCACTTCTACCCACACTTCATCCTCCCCCCCCCCCCCCCTAATCCCCTTGGTCCACCCTGTTACACCCCCAGAACACAATTTAAACCATTAATACAACTCAGCTGCAGTTAGAAGTGGCACACACATTTAATATTCGTTTTTAACCCACTTCATTTAAAGGTAAACTGTAATTTGATACCGGTAAAAAAATATTTTCAATAATCTCCAATTTTTCCATCTCCTGAAATCCGTAAACTAGAGAAAAACCAAATGGGACTTTTTTGTAGGAAATTTAACATAGTTTAATTTTGGGCTGAGAAACATTTTTGTTAGAAGACATGGTTTTTGAGTTATCCAAGAAAAACATAAAAAAGTGACCCCCCTTTGTTAAAAAACTGGCCAGGAATTTTATTATGTTGTTCAGGATTCTCCCTCGCACTGTGCAAAAATTCACAACTACAGGATTTATTTCCTCAAATTTTCGTTTGTTGACTGGACTAAACCTTGTGTGTTGAGGTTATCTACTTGGCCTTCGACTGGTCATGTTGTGTGGTGCCATTCCATTGACAGAAATTTAGACTTTGGAGTCATGGGAGAAACTCATGTCTCATCCCCTGTGACAGTGTTCTCTAAAAATTTATTACCTTCATTATGAGATCAGTCCAAAAAATCGAAAACACAAGCCATTCTTTCCAATTTGTGTTCCTCAGTAAGCAGCCTGGGAAGCCAACATGCACACAATTTGTGAACGTGCAACTTTTCAGAGACAATTTTGTGCAAGGTTGTTCTATTAATGTTCAGAAAATCCTGTGCTAAAGTTGAAAATTTGAATTGCCAGTCTTGATGAGTCTTTTCTATGGCTTTACCATATCTCCTGAGACCAATGATGGTCAGCCTGATCATGGTTCATCCTGCATATTTTCCCTATCAGTCCTCGAAAGATCGCCCACTTATACACTTTGCTGTCTCTCAACACAATGGGACCAGATACCCCAATTACCTGTCAATGAATTTCCATTGCTGCTATGTTTGTTGCAGTCAAAAATTTAATCACTGGCCATACTTCACAGTTGGTGAACTGATAAATTGTTTTAAACATTTTGAACTGGCATTTTTAACAGCACACTGTGACAGTGCCAATTCAGATGGTGTTTTTTGACGAGTAACGCATGCCAGGAGTCAGTCTTTTGCTTGTTGCAGTGTAAACACAACATTTGATTAGATACAGTGACTGATACCTTACTTTCCAAATAATCCTCTTGTTTAGGGTGTAGCTTTATATGGAAATGATGCAGGAAATATAAACCGTGCAGATGAGAAGAGAATAGTGTCTTTTGAGATGTGGTGCTGTAGAAGAATTAAGAAGACTAAATGGAACTAACTAATGAACTAAGTGTTTAGCACCTGTACAAATATGAAAACACCTGCAAAAGATAGACGAGTGTGGGGAGATGTGTGAAACAAGCTCTCAGACTGTGGACAATAATGAAAACAATTCAAAATAGAAAGAGAAACTTATAGTTGATTTTACCCCAGTAGTTCAAAAAGTTTTGATGATGATGATGATGATGATGATGGTGGATTTAATGTTTCAAGTTTTCTCAATAATCTCTCCCACTTGAGTACAATGCTTAGAACACTCATACAATCATATGAAACTATCAGAAAACTTTTCCTCTGCAATGTTGTTCAACATGCGTTCAACATTGGCTTGAAATTCGTTTATGTTGTTGAAGCATTGACTCTTCGTGTGAACTTCTGCTCTTTGTCATTTTGTGATAATTTTGTAATGACAACACTGAGTCTTTATCGCCCATGCTAATTTCTTTCAGGAAAGAATTGTCCACATTTTACATTTCAGTCAAGTTGTGGCAATCATTCTAATGTGCGCCACCCCTCGGACTATGAAGAATCATCAAAACTTCAAAAGCTCATTCCAAAAAAGTACACCTGATGTTTCAAACAACTAACGAACAAAGGCTACACATTAGAATTTTTTATACAAAGCCTATTCACATTAATGTTACCACTACTTAACATTTTTTGTCAACAGGCAATGACCACTCACAGATGGCAGTTGGAAGCACTAGCGGTGGAGGGTGCTATAAGCATGTCGGGATTCAGAAAATGAGTGTAATTATTGTCTTAATGTGGAAATGGAGCGATTTACTTGATGCTGAAAAGGGCATGATCATTGGCTTTCAGGCCAAGGGCAGAAGCATTCGTGAAATGGCTAAGTTTGTAAACTGTTCCAATGCTACCATGGTTAAAGTATACTGTGCATGGAAAAATGGCAGTATCCAAAAGTGGCACTAAGGCAAGTGTGATGCTCCACAGGCCATAGATGACATGAGTGAACGATGGTTGCAGAGATGTGTGTGGATGAATAGAAATGCAACTGTCCAGTGATTGACTGACCAGATGAACCAATGGGCTACCAACAATGTCTCTTCAACAAATGGTCAGTGAGTGTTGTTGTGTATTGGCCTCCACAGCAGGTGCCAGGTTCTTGCAATCACACTGACTATTGTTCATTAGCGATGGACGCTGGAATTTAAAGGCTAATATCACAACAGGATGTTCACCAAGTGGTGGCGGATGACCTTATCAGGTGAATTATGTTTTATGCTCAATCGGACAGGTGGCCATTGTCATGTATGATGTTAAATGTGTGAAAGCACCTTGCAACAGTTGTCAGAGTGTTATGATCTATGGAATGTTTTCATGGAATTCTGTGGAGTGGTCTCAACATTCTGGGAGGTGGCATCTACCAGCAGGACAAGTCAACATGTAGCACAGCTTGCAGTGTACGTGCATGGTTTGAAGAGCACCAAGATGAGTTTGCCATACTTCCATGGCCACCAAATTTCCTGGATTTAAACCCAGACGAGAATCTGTGGGACCACTACGATTGTGCTGTTCGCACCATGAATGAATGCTCAGCTGAGAAAACTAGTGCAACTGGTGACAGCACTGGAATTGGTATGGCTCCACATACCTGTTGGTATCTTTCAGAACCTCATTGACACACTTCTTGCATGTCTTGCTGTGGTCTGCACTGTGATAAGTGGTAATTCAGGCTTTTGACAGGTGGTCACATTAATGTGACTGGACAGCTTATTATTTCCAATGAAGAAATTGAAGATAATTAATTTTACTTACTTTGTGTTCTCAAATATGTATACATTTTCTTTTCTTCTTAATCAGTGGTTGAGAGGTATTTTATGTTCCCAATGGATGCAGAAAGGTATTATGTCCTTTAACTTTAGAATTTCTTAATAGCAGTAATAAAAGTCACAGGTGTTGATGTTTGCTAATAACACTTTCCACACTTTAAAGTGATTATCCTACAGACACAGAATTACAGACACAGCACAATGAGTACATGCTACAAAACAACGTTCACTGTTCCTCTTATGTCACTGATACAAAGTTTAGCACAGGTTGATAATTACTTTTCTGATGTTCTTTTCTTCCTAATAGAATCACTGTTCAGCCACAGTTCTTAAAAAAGAATGTACCTTTTCCTATTACATCTGGTAACCTACCTTCTCTGTCATGCTTAGTAACTAGAATATCATCATCTACACATGGTTTTTTTTTTTTTTTTTTTTACACAATTTTAAATTGCAGAACTCACTGTCACACTGCCATTAATATTACTTAAATATTTAGCAATGTCTGTGGGTATTTCCAAACACTTCTACAATAACTAATATCCTCATCTATTCCCAATGATTCCAATTCTCCTTTGAAACAAATAAAATTTTTCTCCTATTCATCATTTACCTGTGAATCACCAGAGGTGTAATTCTACCTAATATCATCATCATCATCTCCTCCTCCTCCTCCCCCCCCCCCCCCCTTCCCCTTCTCTCATTCTTTCAGCATTGCTTACCCAGTTGCATTTAACTTTTCATCAATTAACACAGTGCTCACATCTTGCTTACCTGATTCCTTGATTACCTCTTAAACTCCTAAGTCGTCACTTGAATCAGTTACCTGTGCATTTTCTAACAAGTGACAACTTCCTATCCAATCATAAAATTCTTGTTGTTGTTGTTGTTGTTGTTGTGGTCTTCAGTCCTGAGACTGGTTTGATGCAGCTCTCCATGCTACTCTATCCTGTGCAAGCTTTTTCATCTCCCAGTACCTACTGCAACCTACATCCTTCTGAATTTGCTTAGTGTATTCATCTCTTGGTCTCCCTCTACGATTTTTACTCTCCACACTGCCCTCCAATACTAAATTGGTGAACCCTTGATGCCAAAACACATGTCCTACCAACCGATCCCTTCTTCTAGTCAAGTTGTGCCACAAACTCCTCTTCTCCCCAATTCTATTCAATACCTCCTCATTAGTTATTAGATCTAACCATCTAATCTTCAGCATTCTTCTGTAGCACCACATTTCGAAAGCTTCTATTCTCTTCTTTTCCAAACTATTTATCGTCCATGTTTCACTTCCATACATGGCTACACTCCATACAAATACTTTCAGAAACGACTTCCTGACACTTAAATCTATACTCGATGTTAACAAATTTCTCTTCTTCAGAAACGCTTTCCTTCCCATTGCCAGTCTATATTTTATATCCTCTCTGCTTCGACCATCATCAGTTATTTTGCTCCCCAAATAGCAAAACTCCTTTACTACTTTAAGTGTCTCATTTCCTAATCTAATACCCTCAGCATCACCCGACTTAATTCGACTACATTCCATTATCCTCGTTTTGGTTTTGTTGATGTTCATCTTATATCCCCCTTTCAAGACACTATCCATTCCATTCAACTGCTCTTCCAAGTCCTTTGCTGTCTCTGACAGAATTACAATGTCATCGGCGAACCTCAAAGTTTTTATTTCTTCTCCATGGATTTTAATACCTACTCCAAATTTTTCTTTTGTTTCCTTTACTGCTTGCTCAATATACAGATTGAACAACATCGGGGAGAGGCTACAACCCTGTCTCACTCCCTTCCCAACCACTGCTTCCCTTTCATGTCCTTCGACTCTTATAACTGCCATCAGGTTTCTGTACAAATTGTAAATAGCCTTTCGCTCCCTGTATTTTACACCTGCCACCTTCAGAAAATTCTTATAAGTCAATTACTTCATGCTTATTATTGTGTGTGTTTTCATTGTCCTTATCTGTATCTTTTAGTGGAATTGGTTTAAGAGTGTCTTTTTCAACAGAAATTACATTAGTAGGATAGTGCACATTTTAAAAATAATAATTGATTACTTTACCTGAACCTTTATGTTCTACTCTCCATTTGTTGGACCATTTATTGCTCTGTTATTTCATTCCTAAATTGTCGACTGTCAGTGGAACAATCATTAGTTTCTCACTACCAGGTTTGTTGAATGTTTTTGTCCTCTCATGTCGTCGTGCCCAAGCCAATTTTTGTTTCTGTTGTCAAAATGTCTTTTCCCATTTTTATCCCAGTGTTTTTTTGGTGTCCGTGTGGCTGAAAGTTATTACTGGTATGATTATTACGTTCCCTTCTTTCATGATTAGCATTCCTCCAATTTTGACTCCATCTGCTCTGTTGATAATTGTGATTTTTCGGATGTTGTCTACCAATTTTATCCATAATTATAATATATTCACACGTTATAAAAATTGATCCGAACTGTTATTGGATCGATGACTTCAGCAGTTTGGTCCCATAATACCTTACCCTACTGTCATTTGGCCTATACGCTAAAACCCTTTGAACTTTAACTGGCAACCTTCTTTTTAGAGCACCTGTCTGTGTTATTTCTTGAGATGGTTTGTTTAAAAAGCTAAATCTGATTTTTACAGACTTGTTTCATGCTACTATGTCTTTTCCTGTAATTAGCTCTATTCAAAAATTCACTTTCAATTTACAGAAAAATTTTGATTTGTCCCTGCCAAAGCTTCCCTTTTTAAGAAGTTTTTAACAAATTTAATTTTCATCCTGTCATTCACATAAGGTATAAAATTTTCTTTACAGTGTTGTAAAAAGTCAACTGGATGTAAACTACACTCGCATGAAAAGATTTTTGCTGGAGTATTACACTGAGGTGATAAATGTCATGGTATACCTCCTAATATCGTGTCAGACCTCCTTTTGCCTGGCGTAGTGTAGCAACTCGATGTGGCATGGACTTGAACAAGTTGTTGGAAGTCCCTTGCTGAAATACAGAGCCATGCTGCCTCTCTAACCAAACATAATTGCAACAGTGTTGTCAGTGCAGGATTTTGTGTGCTAACTGCCCCGACCAGGCCACAGATTTCCAGTGATCTAGGGTCCAACTGATATGGTCATGGTATCAGGGGAGGCACTGCGGGCAATGTCATGTTGGTAGCAAAGGCACTTGCATTGGTCATCTGCTGCTGCCATAGCCCATTAATGCCAAATTTTGCCGCATGTCACCATAAGCTCTACGAATGCTTCAGTGACCGCTGTATGGCACAGCAGTGGAACGTCGTGTGTTGCCAGGGAATGAGGATATTGGCTTGACGACCTCCTGGATCGTGAGGATGGTAATTAAAAAAAAAAACCTTCAATCTCAAGGTGTGCTGCATGCCTGTTAAGACGGAACAGTCTTTAGTGAGCAAAGACTGGGGGCTCTGTCTAGATGGACTTTTATTTCCCTAGTTGCTCATGGGACTGAGATGAAACCCTTGAAGTTTTCTCTTCCTCCACTCAGTGGAATGGGTAGGCTGCTGGCAGGTTCCAACACCTATTCTAACATGAGCAGTCTTCCAGATTTAGGAGTTACACAGAATTCGTCATTGAATTATCATAACAATTTGCTATTACTATTTCCAGTGAAAACATAGACTATACTAGTGACTGCCAGCACTATGGAAATGTGACTGCAGCATTGATACTACTTTTCCACACTCTGGTGCTCCCATACTCTCTAGGAACAAGTGAATTATGCATGATCGTTTGTCAGTTTGATCTACCTGCACTCAACAGATGGTGACTAACTCCTTGACAGAGTTGCAAAGATGTCCTACTGACATGAAAATATATGTATCTGATTTCACACAAGTAATTCTTCATTAGTTTGCACTTGTATCCACTTATCGATAATTTTGCATTTCACTGGATATGGATGGATTGTGAAACACCCCTAACAAGAATTTAAACTTACAACTGGAAACTGTATGTTAATATGCACCCTGGCTCAATCATAATAAACCTTAACTCAGAAGCATGAAAGAAGGATGGAATATTAATGTTGTACTACAGGTACAATGTGCTTTAGCTCTGTCAGAAATTCTTGTTCTGCTTGCTGTAATCCTACTAAAACTGCTTCCAGATTTTAAATGTGGGTATTAGCAGCCACCTGTGGTTTGTGAGGAAATGCCCAGTTGCATTGAGAAAAAGATTCCATTATCCAGGAGTTGATTATTAATTACATCCACTTCCCATATGCACAGGAATATTGTACCCATGTTAATATATTGCAATGTAATCTTTGAGACCACCTAGGAGAAAGGAATTACCATGGAACTCCTCCCTTCTTAGGCAATAAGAATACCTCAAAGAAAACTGCTGTAGCAAACTAAAAGAAAATATTAATCTAGGTAACCCAACACAAAATTAAACTCAGTACACTGCTATTTTATCATTTATCCCTAGATCTAAGCTCATAAAATACACTCTGTTACTCATGTTTGACATGGTAATTTTTTTTTTTTTTTTTTTTTTTTTTTTTTTTTTTTTTTTTTTTTTTTTTTTTTTGTGGTAATGGTGCAGAAATTTTGGCCAACACATCAACTGTACCCCTAAAAAGTTTAACTTAACTAACATGTAGGACTGATGTTTTTGTTGACATTTGAAACTTGACATTGATTAGTGAAATCATCTCCAGTTCCTGATATGGTCCCTGAAACTTCGTCAAAAACTACTTGGTTTTACCCTTTGGTGTTTACTCATTTGAAAATAGAGACCATGGTCCTATTCTGCAAGGAGACAATTTACTCATACCCTGCCCAATCCACTCTTGACATTCCAATGCCTTTGTGTTTGTGTGTTTCACTCATTGCCAATTTTCTTTTTACATTTTTTCAAACTGCTTCACATGTTTGCCCTGCTTTCCTATCTTTGGCTGCATTGGAAATGGAAATGTCGTGTGGCTAGGGCCTCCCGTCGGGTAGACCGTTCGCCTGGTGCAGGTCTTTCGATTTGACGCCACTTCGGCGACCTACGCGTCGATGGGGATGAAATGATGATGATTAGGACAACACAACACCCAGTCCCTGAGCGGAGAAAATCTCCGACCCAGCCGGGAATCGAACCCGGGCCCTTAGGATTGACAGTCTGTCACGCTGACCACTCAGCTACCGGGGCGGACTTTGGCTGCATTAAATCAAAAGTGATGGCATCTTTCGCCCATACACCAGTTCTTACAGTGAAAGACCTGTTCCTCTATGTATTTTTGAGTTACACATGCTCTCTACTTAGCCTAAATAGACATCCCATTCTAAATGTTGATTGTTTATGTAGTTACTTAACATCTTAGCTGTGGTGTGGTATATTTGTTCTGAATGACAATTAGCTTGCAGATGGAACGGTCTAGTCCACCGTTTCTTTATTCTAAAGGCATGACATAATTGTTTCATCAGATCAGACATAAAACTTGTTTCTTGATTTGTAACTTTAGTTTCTGGTACACCAAATTTAAGTAACCAATTGTTAACCATAGCTTGAGCTGCAGTGCTCACCTTCTGATCTGGTATTGTTATCATTACAAGGTATCTTGAGAAATGGTCGCTCATCATCAGTACATGTTTATTACCCACGATCTGTCCATTGAGCACAAGGAATGCAGTTTTTTACATATTTCTCCACATCACCACGTCATGGTCTCCACCAAAAACAACCTGTGACTTTTCTATCAGTAGCTCTCGTACCTTCATGTCCTGATAGTACATGGTCACGTGCTTGTCGTTACACTTCGGTTTGAAGTGCTACAGGAACGACAATGCATGGAGTGCATTTAGTTGACTTCCAGAGTATACTTTGTTGCTTAAGAAATTGTGTTTATCTACTGTATACTGGGCAGTCTGTATTCACTGCTTCTGCCTTTTTAAAATCTACTAGATTAAATTCTGATATGTGCAACACTGCAATTTTCCTACTGAGCGTGTTCTAATTTGTATGCTTGACACCAGGCTTGTGAGCTGCACTCATGTTCAGAAAAAAAAAACCTTGAACGACTAGAGGTAGGACATTCACATTCAGAGGACATGTACGTTAGTACATTCTGCAGAAATTATTGGCATACGAACCAAGTCGGCCCACTGGTTCAAGTTCAAGAGCAATATTGTGGCGCTACACCAACTATCGGTAAAATGTGCATGCAGCTCTCATTGTTGTTATAAATGGAAGGTAACGCATCAGTGTCAGATGAGCGGATGTGCAGGATGCCTCACAGACATATGCGTGAACCATACCATCATATCAGCAAGTTTGAAAGGGGGCACATTATCAGCATGAGAGAACATGATGCATCTATCTGGGAAATTGCTGCTTGTGTGGGACAAAGTGTTTCGGCAGTGCAACTGGTGTGTGCAGAATGGTGGTTCATGGAAGGTTGTAGAGCAAGACAAGATGCGTCAGGACGCACCACCCAGAAACCCCCCCCCCCCCTCCCCCCTTGCCCTAGAAGATCGACATGTAATACATTATACACTATCGGGAGTGACAGCCAGTGACCGTTTATTATGGCATAGGTTACGTGCACATCATCAACTTCTCTGCCTGCCTTTGACGAGTGTGCAAAAACATGCTAGACGGTAATGGTGTAAGGAACGGTGTCACTGGGGCTAGGAATGGTACCAGATGTTTTCAGATGGATCCAGGTTCTGTTTGTTAGAAAATGATGGGAGCAGCATCACAGTGACTGCATTCGCACAATACGTACAGCACCAACTTGCCGTATGGTGTGGGGTGCTGTTGAGTACAACCACAAATCACTGTCAGTGAGTGACCAGGGTACTGTGACCTACATGAATGACATCTAGTGACCCATAGCCACAATCTTTCTGCACTACACCATAGACATCATTTTCCAGCAAGACAATGCATGAGCACATGTTGCTGGACAAACACGTGCCTTCTTGGTGTCACTCGATGTCAACCTTTTGCCCTGGCCTGCCAGATAATGAGACTTGTGACCATTCGAAAATGTGTGGGATATGGTGAAACGATGGCTGCAGTGCTGTCACCCAGTGCCAACCACCACAGATAAACTTTGGAATTAGGTGAATGCAGCATGGATGGCTATACCACAGGACACCGTTCGTGCCTTATGAGCTTTGATGCCATCACATGTGGAATAAGTTATCAGGGCCTGTGGTGGTCCCTGTGCCTATTAGGCTATAGGACACTTGCTGAACCGAGGTGATTGAAATGCTAATCATTTCTGCAGAACATACTAATGTATGTCTCCTGTGAATATGAACAGCCTATCGCTAGTCATTCAAGGTGTTCTGTTTTTTTCTGAACATGAGTGTACTCCACATTGAAACTCGCTCAATTTCAGTGCCCATCTTGTTAATCAACTTGAAGGTTCTTTTAGTCCTGATAACCACTTCAAGGATGCACGATCTGCGACTACTGTAATTTTATAGCCTTGGAGATAGCAGCTGAAATATGAAATACTGTGTATCAAAGCTACCATTTCTTTTTCTGGAATAATTGCACTCTGCCTTATTCAGCTGGTGAGACACACAAGGTACCAGATGTTCTTGTCCATTCACAGCCTGACTTAAAATGATGCCCAAAACTGTATTGTTCGCATGTAAAATCAGGAAAAATTAATACATGATCTGAAGTCAGTATCTCTTTCAGATTTTGAAACATAGCTTGGCATTATGATGTCCACTGTCCCTTTTTTCGAGTAATCTAGTCAAAGGTTGTGCAGTTTCCACAAAGCCTTTGACGAATTTTTGTGGTAATCTGCAAATCCGAGAAATGATTGCAATTGCTTGATTGCTTGTGGTACAGAAAAATCATGTTCAGCTGAAGTGAGATGAGAATCCCTCTTGGCTAATAATATGCCCCAGATACGTAACTCGTGGCTGGGCAAAATGACATTTATCAGTACTTAATATAAGACGAGCTGTTTTCAGTCTATTAGATACTTCACTTAGGCATTCTGTGTATTCATCTGGACCTTTGGAAAAAACAATGATGTCATCCAAATAGACCATGCATTTTTTTTCAATTTTAAACCTTGAAGGACTCCATCTAACAAATGCTGTAATGTTGCAAGTATGGTTTTTTATGTTGCAAGTATGGTTTTTTTTTAACCCAAAAGGCATTTGCGGTACTGATAGTGACCAGATGATACTGTAAAAGCTGTTTTTGGCCTATCTTCTGGAAACCCTTCAATTTGTCAATAACCACTCCTTAAATATGATGTGAGAAAGAATTTACACTGTCCCAGATTAACCAAAGTTTCAGTTATATATGCAATTTGATATGCATCAGTTTCTTTACATTCGTTTAAACATCTATTATCGCAACATGATCAATATTTTCTTGTTCTATCCAATGACTTTTTTTGGCACAATTCCTATACCTGCAGACCAAGGTCTATGGCTGTGGCCTATTATGCCTTCTGGAAGCTGTTGATCTACAACTGTTCTGCTAATGGCTGGAGATGTTTTAGTAACCTGTATTGTTAATGGTGCACTGGTCATGGCTACCTGCTGGAATATGATGCTATTTTATGGATGTGACTGGTAAAGCACCTTCTGAATTAAATCTCTTCTGAACTAATAATGACTCAATGACTGAACAATCATTACCATTTAAGTGACTAACCTTGTTACATAGTGCAGACATGCTGACTGTTTGCTTGGGATTGTACTGTACATCTGACCAATCGATGTCTTCTTCATCGATTACCTGTAGTGTAGCTGCTACCAATCGCTTCAGAAGACTTGCTTCATTCGTTTCGAAAGTATCCAGGCTTACTGGCACCATAACTGGGCCATTTATTTCTCTAGCATGTTCTGTACTACTTCTTTCAAAATAGTGTCATTACTTGACAGAGGTTCTATTAAATGCAATGCTTGTCATGGAACATAGATATGTCACAACCCAAACTAGCTTTCCTGCGCCTGCTGGTACTCTGTCATGTGAAACAGCTTTCAATGTACCTGGGCACACTTTAGTTGCTACCTCTTTAGCAGCAAGTGTACCTTCTGATACAGAAACATTTGCAACTGTTGCACCTATCTGAAACAAATTCCCATCGAGTTTGACTATCTGTTGCCCAAGATCAGTTTTAGCATGATGCCTAACAAGAAAGTCTAATCAGAGTATTGCAGAAAATCCTTGTCCCACAGTTGGCAACATTTCCATTTGCTCCTGAAACCCTGTGTTTCCTGCATTAAACTTGAGTTGTGTTGTCCTCACTGAATCTATTTTGTTATCTCTTATTACGGATAATCTTTATCTCGTCGTTTTCAGTCTCCTCTTGTCGATGAGGTCCATACTTGCAACTGATACATGTGCCCCAGTATGTGCTAAAAACTCACAACACTTATTCATCCAAGCTATCAAGTAACAATATGCCTCCGCATACGTTTTTGCTGTACTGTGATTTATTGGGAAAGCTTCCCAAAGGAAGGAACATTCTCATTGTCGTTTAACTGTTTCTTTTTTGCATTGTGCTTCTCATCTTTCCTAGATTTAAAATCCCGAGCCTTATGCCTATACCATTTGCAATTATTACATCATGGTTGGTGACACCGTGCCTTTGAATGCTCCTGCTGATCACAACAGTAACATTCTTTACTAGATCTAAATATTTTCTGTTCAGTGCATGTCCTAGGTGCACTATCCTCTTCCTGTAAATGTGTAGTGATGCAAAGTGCCGTGGCTAAATCCTTAGGTTTTTCCAGTCATACTCATGAAAAATCTAGGTGGATACCTCAGGGAAACATGTCCAACGCTCTATTTTCTGCTTCTTTAAGCAAGACTATCCGCATCTGACTTGTGCATCAGCTCATAAGTCTGTGCATTAATCCTGCATTTTCGGTCAGAAAATCAGTCCACTGTTTCATTCACCTTTTGTGCTAAACTATTGAGTTTCTCCTTAAAAAATATGTACTGTACTGTACTGTTCTGTTTTCTATCCCTCTGATGCAAATCCTCTGCTAACTCGCAGAATGTGAATACTGTACTATGCACTTCATGTTAAGAGATGTAGATTTTCGCTTTACCTGTGAGATGTAACTTCGCTCTTTGCAAGCATGTTTCATCTGACTATTTACTTAATGTGACCATGGCTAAGATGTTGTCTATAAACACAGTAACATCCTTAGTAGTTTTCCGGGAGAAGGAAGTTATTAGATTTGTGGCTGAAGGATCAGTGAATGATGAAGGAGCACTTATTACTGTTTTGTTTCCACAGAAACATCATTGACACCGTTGTTCTGCAAATACTGATTGCACTTGTGTTAACTGTTCATTAAGTGTTTTCTGCTGTTCGTTATTCTCCAGTTTGGAAACTTGCTCCATAAGAGTGTCTATTGTCTCATTAGTACTAGCTGCCCACATTTGTGGAGTAGATGGTGGTGACGAAGACGTGTATGTTTTTATTCACATGCTGTTTTGGGTAGTTATCGATCTCTCCGTGTCACTGTCCATGTTGTCCCCCTCAGGTGTACCGCGATGTTGGATGCCATATACTCATTGTACTCATTAACTCTGTTGTGCTGACATCAGTACTGGATGGTGGACTCAATCGGTAGTGGCTACAGTTCACTGATTATCTCATTGGGCAGCAAGTTAAAGATTAATACCAGGACAATCTCGCATACAAGATGTTACCACACCATAATCTGAGAATTGAGTGTGAATGACACGAACACCTTTGATCCAGAGGATTGAGTGTGAATGACATGAACACCTCTGATCATACTGATTGAGTGCCAAAAGCTACTGGGGTGGAGTGTTTACGTCACCAAGGAGAGGCTTTGCTCTAGGATGTCTTTTGTAATGACTAAATTGATTGTGCTCTTCCCGAGTTGTTAGTGGTCTTCAGTTCCACTTCATTTACTTAATGAAATCATTACAGAGTCTTTATTGTTTAGTCAAATTCTCACTGGCAGTTGTTGCTTCTTACCTAGTTTCTCTTGTGTAATGTTACGGGAGTAACGGAGGCGGTTCTGTCTGCACTCTTCTAACAATTTTCTGCTGAATTTCTTGCAGTTTCTCTTAAGAGTGGCATGGTGGCTGTTTTGCCTGACCCAGTAATTTTGTTGAAATGTTTACACTTCTCAGCTTGAGACACTTCTATGTAGTTGAGTAATGCCAGCTGTTTGGAACTTAGGAAAATTTTTATTCTCACATTTCCTTACTAATTTTGTCACATACCAATACATATGATGTTAATGCACCAACTGACACATCCACCTTCTAATGTGCACCACGTCTCAGAATATGAAAAATAATCAAACATTCAAAATGTCTTTCCAAACCTCATTTTACACGTTGATCAGGTTTGGGTGAAAATTACTCCTCAGTGTACTGAACAATTGGAGAACAGATGTGTGTGAAAAGAATTTTTATGTTATATCCAATCACAAAATAGAAAAAAATTAGTTTTACGTATCTTGTTTTGTCGAAGATGTAAAAAATTTTCTTGTCATTGTGGGCACAATAGTCTAAAGGTTCTTGAGATTCCTAATGGATGCAGAAAGGTATTTGATTCTGTAACTGTTGTATTTCTTAATACCAGTAATAATAAGTTGCAGGTGTTGAAGTTCACAAATTCCACATTTCATACTTTAAAGTAATTATCCTTCAAATTATTTAATTACAGACACAGTGCAGTGAGTATGTGTTACAAAACCAACATTCTCATTGTATTTCTGCCCTGTCAACCTTACACAACACCTCATCTCCCAACCATGTGACAATAACAAAGATTATATACATATCAGAGCGATTCTCTTACGTACCAAATGACTTACTTGTGGATGGTAATTTGTTTGAGTTTGATTTGAAAGTTTTTAATTAATAATTTTAGTCCCAATCAGTCAAAATGGACTTAACAGTCAATAATTAAATTTCAAAATAATTACATCTTGGGTTGTCGGGTGTTCTGCCGGATATCAGCATCGTACTTGCACGATATTTCGGTCACGTAGCTCGTGACCTTCATCAGGTTCGACCTGAGACTGCTCCTTGAGTGGACCTGGTCCAGTATTTATGCCTATGGCCTTCCCCCTCCACCAACGGCTGCAGGCGCTTCCTCTGTGGTCCGCGCCCATTCCCTGCGACCTGCTGGAGCGTTGCTGCTCCGTTTTCCGTCCGCTGCGGTTCAAAATAATTACCATATGTAAAAAGATAATCAAATTCTGCTGAAAAATAACCAACTCATTTTCGTTCATGCCAGATACATATTTGTACACATACTTTCGATATAAGTACACAAAAACATTTAATAAATATTTTTAAAACTATACAAAATGCAAGATCTCATTCTGTGGGATTATGTCATGAATTTGTTGCGTATATTGAATGCACCACTACATGACAGAAGAAGGGCAATTGATCAGTTCCATTGCAACATACATGCATCATTGTTTTTGTTTGGCAGTCAAGATATGTGGGATAAACTTTGCACACACTTTTCTCTTCTTCAAAGCATTCTGGGGAATATCTTGAACACTTTATTTAGAGATATTGCTCCATTAAGATTTGTGACACATTCACGTTGATACAGTGTGGCCACACATTCACTACTTAACACTACTTGCTCACAACTGATTGTGAAATGTATATCTGTTGTTTACAGTCGTTAGTTCAAGCCACCACTGTGGTTAATGTGCTGATATTGCTTTTACACCAGAAATGTCAGTTGTGGAACTTCTTGGACAGACTGTGCATGCTTCTATTACTGAGGTGATTTGGTGAGACTATCTTTTACAGATAGTTCACAAGCAAGACTTTTAGGGATAGCTGGTGTTTGTAGTTTTTTTTTCAATGTCCATTATAAACAATATTGTTCATCTCAACTTCACACTTGCAGATGTTTAGGTTTAGCACAGTACGAGCATATAAAATTTAATGTGACCCATCGTCAGAGTACCATTTAAACCTTCACTTTTTCTGTTTTATGATTAAAACAAGATTTCATTAATGGACAACAAGAGTCCCATAAATTAGTTATTGTTCATAAAGAATTTTGGTGAAATACCTTTTCACTCTGGAAACAGATTCATAAATACTCATAATATTAGACTATGATATTTTATTTGCTTTTTAGGTCTCTACGGAAATCTCTGGAAGAGCGTGAAAGTGAGGTGTCTGAACTGAAAAGAGTAAATTCTCAGTTAGTAAATGATATTGATACAGTGAAAGGACATATGGAGCGCAAGGAAACAGAATTACGAAAGATTGCCCTTAACTACAAGGAAGTACTCCAAGTAAGTATTTCACAGAATTCATTTCCAAATTTACAATTTTGAATACTATTTCAAAGATAGGATGCATGGAATAAGTTGCACTTATTAAGTCATGCTGATAAAGATGCAAATGTTTCAATGGACATTAATCACATAAAGAATGAAATTGAATATAATTTGGTTTAGAAGAGGTAGGCTGGTGCATTTAATGGGATGCAGTTGCCATTGAATTGCCTTGGATGGTCATATATTGTGAGATATGTAATTAACTACACTCAAGGTACAAACTGTAAACTGTATAGTTGGTTTTTAATTGAAGGCACTCTGTCAGAGGTAACTAATTTTGACATGCATAGTGAGTATGTTTATTTACACCTGAAATAAAGATTTCAATCAGAATAAAACAAGCCTTATTGATATCAATGAAGGTAAAATAAATGTACTGTACAAAATGTTTCCCAGTCAAGGAAGATTATTAGTGTTATTAAGAAAAGTAGTGGTTATTTGAAACGTAGGAAGAGAATTCAATATGAAACACTGATGGTCATCCCAACCTGATAAATAAAACAGAACTGTGACGCAAAGCAAATTTGTCTGTATGCCTTTGAAGTTATTTGCATAGGGTAGATATAATAAAAACATGATACCAATGGAGCACTGTCAGATATTGTTTCTCTTTTATGTAAATTATTCATTAAATACGTATTTGAAGAGCACAGTTTATTGTGACCAGGATTTGACAAAAAATTGGGAATGACTTGAGGTATCAGCTGAGGCTAGCTGACTGGCCAGGGACTGACAATAGTGGACCACTGAGTACAGACAAAGACAACAATGAGGAAAACGGACAGTGGAGATGGCGCTACAAAAAATAATTTCAGTGAGTAATCAAAGAGAGAAACCAAGAAGTAGTGAAACTGAAACCTAGGAACAATGGTGTGTTACGGCTGGTGATATGATTGCAAGGTGAATTCACCATCTAAAGCAGGGCCACAGTCTGACAGAACTTATAGGACTGCGAGCAACAGTTGGTCAGCGAAAGAGGCATGTGGCAGAATGAGATCAGTGCTGCAGCTGTGCCTAGAGGTTATGGTCAGAATCCTTGCTTTCCGGCATGCTTTCAAAGTTGCCAGGATGGCATGCCAAACTGGTAGTTCCACTGTATATGAAACTGATTATTTTGTCAATGATTGTATTTTGCAACCTCCAAAATCACACCTGTTCCTGGCATACTTTCAACAGAGCAAAGCACGGTAAAATATTGCGATTCAACAGGAGCAGCTCAGTTCAAACTTTTTGTCAGTTTCCTTATATCATTTCAGGTACTATAAAGATGGTATGGCCAGTAATGCAATGACTGTTAACTCTAAGTCTGAGGAAATACTTTGTTTGTAGAAACTTCACCAGTAACTGTTTTTCAGGGTGAAAAAGGCACGAGAAGACAAACTAGAAATTTTGTTCATGAATTTATTTTACTCATCCCAGTGGATCACTAAGATTAGTGGACTCGCGAATATTTTTAGAAGAGAAAAATATTATATTGTTGAGGTGCCCAGAAATAATAATCTTCCTGGTGAAATAAACAGGCTAAGTGATCAAAGCATGTACCTATTAAATAATCGTTACGAGTGGTAACTTTATAATTTCCAACTGTACAAGCTATGTACCGAATTAATACTCTAGGACAAAAATGGAAGCATCCTTGACAGTTCTATAAAACCTACTTCAGACCGACTGCCTTCTTTGTGCACTTAAGTTGGTGGAAATGACTATCAGAAATTAATATTTATGTTAGACTGTTAAATTTTAAAATCACAATATATTTAAGGGGGAAGCTGGCAGTAAATAGGTATGTTTGTATATGAATTTGTATTTGAAATAAAAACACTGTTAAAATAAAGTGTCATATGTACTGTTGTCAGAACAATAAAAATTTACTCATAGGCCTAAGTAGTGTTGAAGAATGCAAATTCATGCAAAGAAAGAGAATTCATCTTTTAATTGTCTTGAAGCAATGAATTTTTAATAAGGAAACCAGGAAGGGGTAACACTAGTGAGAAGTCAAGGGAAAACAGAGTGAGCTGAAGGGTGTGGGATAAGAATACTCTTTAGATTTGAGCATTAATGCATTACTGAACTTCCAATTTTTCCCCTAATCAATATGACCACTGCAGTCCACATTACATAGCACATTACATAGCACATTACATGGCATTGGCCCAAGATCATATGCTTCAGGACAGTCAACAATGTTTTCATATAAATTGCTGCAGGAGGAGTATGAAACTGGATGGACGCTTAAGTTCCAGATTTCACTAAAGCTAAGATGAAACATTTACATTTGTTATTTAGTAACATTTTAAAAGTGTGATGTGTTTTGGCCCAGCTTTATCAAAATCAATCATGAGATTGTGTGAAAATTGCACAAACTACATGAGAATAGGGAATCTGACGTGTACTAAAGTCATTAAGAGGAATCCAGCAAATCTGTAGCCTTGGTCCCCTGCTTTTTGTAATATACCTGGGTAATGTAGGCATGTAATACCAAAGCTATAAAGCTAACTATCAGAAATATCAGATGAAACTTTGTTCAGTTGACCAGCTCACCTTTCACAGACTACCTTGTGATAGTAGCTGCTATTGAAGAAAAATTGTAAAATGGCATCGTCTTAATGGAAAAATTTGAGGAGAAAGGAAAGTGGAAATACACTGATTATTAAAAAATGGGGTAAAGGCATAACAACACAGTTGTAGGACAGTTGCTAAAGGTTTATATTTAAGTATTTGGGCTCTATCATCAGTGCAGTTAGGAAGATGGAAGATTAAAGTAGAGTGAAAGTTAGGGTAGCAGGCCATGTTTGGTGGCTCATACGTGACATTTTTAATTTTTTATAAATTTTCTAGGGCTACCCTCCAATTTGGTATCATTCCATGTAAAAATGAGCTGTGTAAAATTTGGGCTCAGTAAGATAATGCAAAATATTATATCTGCAGGAAAAATCCATTCATTAATGAAAATAGATTGTTTTCGTTTTCATTTGCTTTAATTGAATATATTCTCATTTCACCAGTGTCACTGGTAGTGATGCCGAGACAGGTAGAGGGCATAGCGAGCAAGCAATTCCCTTTTTGTGACCGAATGCAGAGCACACTAATAGTCACCATTTCTGCAGGGGTAGCTGTTGTAGCAGTGGTAACAATGGCTTCAGTTCATTTACAGCAGGCTTTTTTTTCCAGTGTTACTCCCATGAAATAAGTGGAAGCAAACTGCCAACTGTTATACTGCATTAAAGATTTTATTTTGCAATTTTTGTGTGTGAAAATGCCACACTAGCTGTGTAGGAAGTGATGATTTAGTGGAAAAAAGCACGAATTAAAAAAAAAAAAAGAGCTGAGAAACTGTACCAAAATTACACACAACTATAAAAAAATGTTGTTAAAAAACTTGATACTTTTGTCATAGCACTTCCTGATGCTTTAAATGTCATTACTATTGAAGGAGATAAACAGTTTTTGACCAACCAATGGCTGAAAGAATGGCCAGGATTTATGCATGGAATAGATTACCGGCTACTTGAGAAACAGAGAAAAGCATCTGAGTGGGCAAAGGTAACTGGAAATAGGTGAGAGTGAAAAGGATGTGAAATTCAGAAATTCACAAGTTATTTATGATATTGAAAGTAAAATTCCAGTACTCATTTGGCGCAGAAAATGTCACTCATATTTCAGAAATTTAACTTGTTGTCATTCATATACACTCCCGGAAATGGAAAAAAGAACACATTGACACCGGTGTGTCAGACCCACCATACTTGCTCCGGACACTGCGAGAGGGCTGTACAAGCAATGATCACACGCACGGCACAGCGGACACACCAGGAACCGCGGTGTTGGCCGTCGAATGGCGCTAGCTGCGCAGCATTTGTGCACCGCCGCTGTCAGTGTCAGCCAGTTTGCCGTGGCATACGGAGCTCCATCGCAGTCTTTAACACTGGTAGCATGCCGCGACAGCGTGGACGTGAACCGTATGTGCAGTTGACGGACTTTGAGCGAGGGCGTATAGTGGGCATGCGGGAGGCCGGGTGGACGTACCGCCGAATTGCTCAACACGTGGGGCGTGAGGTCTCCACAGTACATCGATGTTGTCGGCAGTGGTCGGCGGAAGGTGCACGTGCCCGTCGACCTGGGACCGGACCGCAGCGACGCACGGATGCACGCCAAGACCGTAGGATCCTACGCAGTGCCGTAGGGGACCGCACCGCCACTTCCCAGCAAATTAGGGACACTGTTGCTCCTGGGGTATCGGCGAGGACCATTCGCAACCGTCTCCATGAAGCTGGGCTACGGTCCCGCACACCGTTAGGCCGTCTTCCGCTCACGCCCCAACATCGTGCAGCCCGCCTCCAGTGGTGTCGCGACAGGCGTGAATGGAGGGACGAATGGAGACGTGTCGTCTTCAGCGATGAGAGTCGCTTCTGCCTTGGTGCCAATGATGGTCTTATGCGTGTTTGGCGCCGTGCAGGTGAGCGCCACAATCAGGACTGCATACGACCGAGGCACACAGGGCCAACACCCGGCATCATGGTGTGGGGAGCGATCTCCTACACTGGCCGTACACCACTGGTGATCGTCGAGGGGACACTGAATAGTGCACGGTACATCCAAACCGTCATCGAACCCATCGTTCTACCATTCCTAGACCGGCAAGGGAACTTGCTGTTCCAACAGGACAATGCACATCCGCATGTATCCCGTGCCACTCAACGTGCTCTAGAAGGTGTAAGTCAACTACCCTGGCCAGCAAGATCTCCGGATCTGTCCCCCATTGAGCATGTTGGGGACTGGATGAAGCGTCGTCTCACGCGGTCTGCACGTCCAGCACGAACGCTGGTCCAACTGAGGCGCCAGGTGGAAATGGCATGGCAAGCCGTTCCACAGGACTACATCCAGCATCTCTACGATCGTCTCCATGGGAGAATAGCAGCCTGCATTGCTGCGAAAGGTGGATATACACTGTACTAGTGCCGACATTGTGCATGCTCTGTTGCCTGTGTCTATGCGCCTGTGGTTCCGTCAGTGTGATCATGTGATGTATCTGACCCCAGGAATGTGTCAATAAAGTTTCCCCTTCCTGGGACAATGAATTCACGGTGTTCTTATTTCAATTTCCAGGAGTGTATTTTCTGTCATTTTTTCTCACTAACTTGTCAAAATGATTATGGCAAGTTCACGTAGTGTTGACTCAAAGTTACTTCATTTCAAGGAACATTGATTGAGAATGCACTCAAAATTTCCATCGCCGGTTGCAAAAAAGAGCAGAGGACATCAAGCAGGAATGACTCCCAAGCTTACAGTTGTATTTGGTAAATTTAGGATCAGTAATAAGGAAGCAGTTCACATCCTGATGGCTGCAATCAAGGTACTATGTAAGCAGATGAAGATTTTGCAGTCTATGGGAACTCTATTCACAAGACCCAGAAAAACTCTACAAGTAAAAGCCTACCGAAATCAAGAACTATTTTAAAGATAAGAAACTGCAAGCTGCTACTGTCCCTTGGGGTTGTATATTGCTATTAGCATTACCAGGTAACAATGTAGATGAACGTCTTTCTGTGATTGTTTCAAATTGTTGTACTGAGGAACTTCTTTTGGAGCCAGCATTGTAGTGTGTGACTGGAAGAGAACAGGCTAGAGCTGTGAATGAAACCTTCACTAAATGGGGTCCTCAGAGCAGTGTTAAAGTATGTCCAACATTACAACGTAGGATAAGGAAACTTTTAGGGAGGGGAAGGGGGGAGAGAGAGGGGTGTGTGTGTGTGTGTGTGTGTGTGTGTGTGTGTGTGTGTGTGTGTGTGTGTGTTTTCTTATAAGATGACCTCTTTATTTATCCGGCAGGCATCACACATATGAAATTATTCTCAAAGTTGTCTTAGAGGGAAATACGGACTATAGAAGGTAAGAACAATATAATAACCTTTATAAAACATCAAAACATACATTAATAATTTCCAAACTGGAATTCAGTTCAGAAAAGTCTAGGAACACTTGGATCAAGGCAGTGTTTCTTGAATTATCAATTTTGTTCGAGACGCTTTGGAAGAACAGCATCCTAGAAAGGATTCAAGAGAGTTTTTAAATTTAACCGTGATCTTTATAGGTGAACTGTGATTTCATAGAGTATGGCTCTATGGATCAAAAGTGAAGTGGCAGTCTATAGATCCAAAGGTATCAGGTTTGATCCCTGGTTAGTTCTAGGATTTTTATCTGCCATTGTTCATTTCTTTTACCTCTGATAGTGTTCAGTGTTTGTTAATGTGAAAAATTTCTAGTTACACCACAGTTCAGAATCCACATTATACAGGGTGATTCAAAAAGAATACCACAACTTTAAAAATGTGTATTTAATGAAAGAAACATAATATAACCTTCTGTTATACATCATTACAAAGAGTATTTAAAAAGGTTTTTTTTTCACTCAAAAACAAGTTCAGAGATGTTCAATATGGCCCCCTCCAGACACACGAGCAATATCAACCCGATACTCCAACTCGTTCCACACTCTGTAGCATATCAGGCGTAACAGTTTAGATAGCTGCTGTTCTTTCTCATTTCAAATCATCAATGGTGGCTGGGAGAGGTGCCCGAAACACCATATCCTTAACATACCCCCATAAGAAAAAATCGCAGGGGGTAAGATCAGGGCTTCTTGGAGGCCAGTGATGAAGTGCTCTGTCACGGGCTGCCTGGCGGCCGACCCATCGCCTCGGGTAGTTGACGTTCAGGTAGTTACGGACAGATAAGTGCCAATGTGGTGGCGCTCCATCCTGCTGAAATATGAATTGTTGTGCTTCTTGTTTGAGCTGAAGGAACAGCCAATTCTCTAACATCTCCAGATACTGTAGTCCAGTTACAGTAGCACCTTCGAAGAAAAAGGGACCAAAAACTTTATTGGCTGAAATGGCGAACAAATGTACAACTAAATGAAACTTTATAGCTCCCTTAATTCGCCGACAGATAGTGCTTAGCTCTGCCTTTTGTCGTTGCAGAGTTTTAAATTCCTAAAGTTGTGGTATTCTTTTTGAATCACCCTGTATTGTAGATCCCCTTATAACTGTCTAGGTCAAACAGTTCAAAGATCGGAGGAAGGCAATGACATACCTCTTCCAACGGGACCATGCCTAGGAAAGCATCATGGTGTTGAAAATGATCTTAAGATTGATGACACCTTCACTTACTTACTTATTAACTACTTACTTACAGTATCTTTCTGTGGTCCAGGAATCGGATGCCACATGTGGTGGATGGTGAAAGTCATAATTGCTTGAAAATTTTTGTGTTCCATGATGGATTTTTATCACCACCAGAACAAGACAGTGCAATTTGTTTTGTCCGTGTTTTTGTTGAATCATGGTTCTCATCAGCCCTTGTTGGTTCTCAGCCCATTTTGCAGCATAAGTTCTGTAAATGTGTTTCAGCCTTCTTCCAAAGCTTTATAAACATGCTTGTATTTGATATTGTGTGTGTGTTTTTACACAAACTGAAAACTCGTTTATCATCCCTGTCTCCTGAATATGCCGTCTTTGCATTCTCTGATCCTAATTTGTCTCCTGATCCAAAAATGAAAATGGGCAATGCATTGAATCATGAGACAGAAGCACCACATGAAAATATCAAAGTGCTCAAACTCCACAAATCATTAATAATGGGAGTGAACAGTTTTTTATAATAAAACAAGGCTATTTGTTACTACATTTGCCTTGAGTAACAGAACCTTCACAGTGGAATGACAATGGAGAATCCCTTTAAACTTTATCGCCAGTCAATAAACTGAAAGTTTTACATGATACATCAGAAAAAGGCCTTATGCTCATCGAGGACTGCGATAAACTATTTACAAAAAATGCAAAACAAGTGTAAATGTGTTTCAGGTTGTATCCGAGTATTGCTGTAAGTTTTCAGGGCATAAAAAAAGACTTCACCAAAGAACAAGGATTTGTAAAAGAAAATTTCACTTTCTCATCTTATTTGCTTCACAAACAGTGCACATAGCAGTTTTATAATCAGTTATTAAAGTTAATAGAACAAATTTAATAATTAAGCAATTGGTTACTCATCTCCTTCAGTGTAATTTTGTATTCTTCCTCAAATGTGAATGCCTAGGGGCGTGGCTTCACCTTTTCCTGCGAAGCGCACAGTCTAATTTTTTGTGCAATGGAATCAAATTGTGGGGTAGAACAAAGAAATGGTCAAACTTGAAAAATAAGAGCCACCCTAAGACTGTGTATTTAATGTAGTCAGCTGGAACATACAGGACAAAGTTAGTGGATCATGACCTATGGTGGTGAATTTTGGATATTGACTAAGTGAGCAAGCAAGTCAGATCCGAGCAACAGAGATGAGATACTTCCAGAAAATAGAAAACAAACTTAGGAGGGCCAGTATCCAAAACACACAAATTTTGAAACATTTAAATCCAAAACCCCCGGGAGAAGACCAACCAATAGCAAGAGCTGAAGTGATTTGGACATAAGCAACATATGTCGAAGGTTCACAAGGTAAGCTTAAATGAAGGAGCTAATGGTAGCTGGCAAGATAAGATGAAGACTGCTAAGAGTACATGGTAGATTGGAACAGAAGAACCACTGCCGGAGAGAAGACTGTCACTGACATAGACAGTAACCATAACTGCAGATGGGAAGAGATGGAGGTTGCTTGTATCCTATATATGGTGAGGTAGATGAGAAATGGAATAAGTAAGTAAGTAAGTAAATAAGTAATATAGTTCAACAAAAATAATCAATTTTTGAATACCTAATGTAACTGGATGGACAAAAGAAATATACTCACAAAGTGGTGGCAGGAGAACACACATATAAAATAGGTATTATGTATGCAAACTTTTGGAGCCAGTGGCTCCTCCTGGCAGAAGGGTTGAAGGGGGAAGGAAGAGGAGTGAAGGAAACAGACTGGTTGAAGTATAGGAAAAGGGGTAGAGTTTGGAAAAGTTATCCAAAGCCCCAGGTCAAAGGAGACTTACCGGATGGGATGAGAAGGAAAGACTGATTGTTGGGGCTTCACCAGGTATGATTTGAATGTATTAATCAGCTACTTTGACTAGACCGTGACATCCTAAAATCATGCCCCAAATTAGGTCCATCCTGTCTGAAATTTTGCTCACCACACCTAGAATAGCTTTTTGTCGTCTCCCAATCTTTGCAGTATCATTGCTAGACCCTGTGCTCCTTCTGCACCCATCTCCCTGCCCTATGTCTCCTCCTCCTGGACTGTCTATGCTGCAAGACTTGTCCTATGCATCCTTCTACCACTACCTATACCAGCCCTGCAACTGGAAAAACATATGCTATCAAAGTGAGAGTCACCTGTGAAATAGCTGCAGGGTGTATACGACCCGGGAAATCCGGGAATTTTTTCATCCGGGAAAAACCCGGGAATTTTTCGGAATTCCGGGAATTTTTCATTGTTTTAGCTTTCAGTTAAATTTTTGTAATTTTGACTGCAGAATAGATTCTCTAGCAAAGAATGTTGTTATATCCTGGTACTGGAGAATGATACTGCAACAATAAAATATAAGCGAGAGGGAAAAAAATAAAACTTTAGTGGCAAGGGAAATGTGCAATTTACATCAACAAAAAACCGTGCACGCCCAAGCGTCTGCAAATAGCAAAAATATGTCAAATGCCGTAGGGCGCAGACTGTAATTCTTCGTAACAATAAACTGCGTGCTATGAGCATGACGTCACAACTGTTCACATTAGGTTCGTTTGACCAATTGCCAGCGGTCTGTTGCGCATGCGCATTTGACTCTCGTATTAAGCAGTACCTTCTCCCGCTACTTGAAGTTTGGCTGTTAGCTGTATCGGTAGTAGCAGCATGCAGCCAGATGCAAACGAGAAAAATTTTTCTCGCGCGCCGTAGCTGCCAGATTCACGCTTGCACACAAGTTATCTGAGTTGTAGTGGGCAGGAGGTTAACCTCCACGTTAGCCGTGTTAACGTTAAGTGATTTCGCTGCTTCTCTTCGTGTACAGCTCCCATGTCAAATGAAAACAAAACGGATATCTGTGGCCGGGAGCTATCAAGCGAATTAAAATAGATTCACATAATTACGGAGGGCAAAAGTATATTATTAATTTCAGTTTTCTGATTTTATTTTGTTTCCAAGTTAGTAGCAGTCAAGCATTTGCAGAACAGTGAAGTTATTTTTGCAAGTTTGCTAAAGAAATTTGGATTTATTCATCTTTCCGCCGAGGCAATCATTTTATTTGAAACGAAGTGTTTCATTCTACAGTATTGGTTAGTTCCAACTGCTCGCTGAATTTCAATTGCACGTTATCATCTTCTGCCATATATGGCATTATGCCGTAATAAAGAACCAAAAATGAGACCATAGAGTACTGGTACTCCAAGAAAATTTACATCCCAAAAACCACACTGAAAAACTTAATATCAGATGGAACCTACTTCATTGTGAATCTGGAAAAAGCCAATTTGCACTTCAAGCCGAATTATGCATTTTAGTATGTTTACGAAATTCCGATGTTCTTTGGAGTATCCTCTGATTCACTGTTTCTTTTATGGTGTAATGTAAGCTCTCTTAGTGCTTTATACACACGAACATACGGGCTTCCTACACCACTGCAGTTGCACACGCACAATAATGCTTGTTTTCTGGCGCTCTCTGGCAACTGGTAAATCGAACCTATTTCTAACAGTCTCCGGATAGTATTACGAACGGTAGTTAGAAAAGCGTTACTTTCAAAGTAAATTTCTTTTTACGCAAGATGAATTGTGTTACGTGTGAGAAAGTGGGATGGATATCTAAATCACAGAGCGTTCGAAACTGAACAGTTTGAGGACCAGCCACTTACAAGAATTTGGAGCCGAGACATTTATGTCATAATTTTAAATTTTTCTAGCACATTTGTGTGATGTGTCTTAAAGTATAACACACGCAAAAAAAGATCAATATTACATGTGAAAGCTTAGGTTCTGTTGTAGCGTGTTAATCTTAGTGACTAACATTATATGTGGAAGCTTAGCGTTTCTTGTAGATATACGGTACTGTGTACTAGACTTGGCCACTGTTTCTATGTTTCGATACATGGAACTGTTTCAGTGTTTCGGAACGGCTGTGGTTCACTGTTTCGAAACAGTGGTGTTTCATTCCTCTCTGTGTCGGACGAGATTCGGGCTCGGCGCAGGTACTGAAACACAACATGCCACTTCACGAAACACTTCCAAGAGTGTCGAAATATTTTTGACAAGCAATAGCATGAAGCTTAAGATATCCGAAAATAAAGCTTCGTTTCTAGCTGACTGTCCTATTTCGAAATGGCGTAACATCTGCTTTATAAACACTAACGAAACAATAAAACAACGCATACTATTCACATTCAAAATAACAAATATGTGAAAATCATTCAGTTAAATTACACTTTTTTTTATATAACATACGCTTCTCTGTTCATGTACAGTAATCATATTAAGAAACGCAAGTAAGCCTACAACAATTTGAATAAAAAAAAGGCGTAGAGTGACAGTTATTAGACATATACATAAATTTGATGTAGGTATAATTGCAAGCAATCTGTTTGACATATCACTGATAGTGTAATGGTGAACGGGAAGGGCTGGGAAGCATGGTGAATTTATAGTAACGGTTCGAAACACCTTGAAAGACAAAATTTTTTCTGTTATATTTTGTTATTTATTCGAATTATTTGGCGTTATTTATGAGTCTATAGTCACTGTGCCTATTATCCACAATGATTCCCTTTGTGCGCATGGAAATTAGCATACTAACGGAATGTGTCCGCAGCTCGTGGTCGTGCGGTAGCGTTCTCGATTCCCGGCGGGGTCAGGGATTTTCTCTGCCTCGTGATGACTGGGTGTTGTGTGATGTCCTTAGGTTAGTTAGGTTTAAGTAGTTCTAAGTTCTAGGGGACTGATGACCATAGCTGTTAAGTCCCATAGTGCTCAGAGCCATTTGAACTAACGGAATGTGGGAATCCCAGTAGCATATCCGTTGTTTCTGCAGTTTGCTCCCACCTCCAGTTCCGTTCGTTGTGGTTCTTCTGTCTTCAGCTGTGGCTGTCCTCAGCCAATTGAAAAGTATGAAAGTCACACGACACGAAAGCAGCGCATTTGCTGCAGGAAATACGAAACTGCCAAGACGCCTAAGTGATAGTTTCATGCTTTCTGCGATATGATTATTGCTCTCGCACCTCATTTTTGTTTATATGGACATACTTATACAGTAGACATTCAAGATGATAAAATGTGTAGGTTTATTAGATTACAAAACACAAACTGTTTCACTGTTTCGAAACAGCGTATGGAAGCACTTCATTGTACCGTTTCATTTGTTTCGAAACAGTTACGTGGTTAAGTTTGCCCATATCTACTGTGTACATTAACGTAAACCGTTAACTTTTCCTCTTGCGTGATCGCGCCATGCTATTGGCCAGTGTTGCCAACTCTAAAAAACGCGAGTCGCTAGATTCAATATCAATATCAAAAGTCGCTAAAACTGATTTTACTAGGGGTGTACTGAAAATTTCGTGCTGTGAATGGTGCAATAAGCCAGTGGGGGAGGGGGGGGGGGAATAAAATATTAATAAAAACTCTCATACATAATTGCTATATTGTCTTAATTAAATGACGCATCGCTTGCAACAACATATATATAAAATACGCTAACGTTTAATTAAACTTGTTATCATAATTGACGCAACACATAAATTGTTGTTTCAATCACAGTAGTCAAATATACTAGAAATATACAACTATATTTCTAACAAAAGAAAGCAAGAAAACAAATTAAGTTACAAAATATATAAATACCGGTATGTCAGCTATTCATCGTCGTCACTCAGAAGATCGAATAACTCTTCTGTTTCATGCTCTGACAGAATTGTAGTTGATGTAGAGGGTTGAACGTCGCTCAACAGATGATGCAGTTCGACTGGTTTTGTCGCAAAAGGGTAACTTTTGTTCGTTCCAACAAGCTCCAATACGTCTGACGGTATGTCAAAAGATGCACAATCTTTATTTTGTTTCTTCAGCTGGTCTCTCAATATGATCAAAGCATTAATTGTCTTTAACTATAATCTGTTACGTTGGTCAGTTTTTATAATGTTCATAGAACTGAATATTCTTTCCATTTCTGCATTTTAATGCGGTAGGCATATAACAGTCATTGCTAGCTGTGAAATCAAAGAAAAAGGATTCTACCCTGCGGTATTTTCATACTGCAAAACCTCACTCCAAAATAAAACAGTGTTAGTAGTGTTATTCCACCTAATGAAGTTGATATTATGCCATTCTTGCAGCATACCGTCTATGAAATCGCTACTAAAACCCAGTTCTTTGGCTACATCCGCTACAGCATTATTTTTATTCATTTTTAGTGTTTCTTCAACATTCAGCATTGACATTTTTTTCAGGATCGTAACTTTACTTGGCAGTCTTTGTTGAATTTCTTTTATGAGTTTCAGGCTAAACTGAATGCATCTCTTCTTCAAATAAACTTTATTTTCTTCAGAAAAACTTGACTCAGACAATTTCTATAGTTAAAATCTTAGTTTTGTTAATGAAAATACTGGCCCAAAATAGTTTTGAGTCGTCAGTACTCCAAAAGTCGCCAGATAAGTCGCTAAATAATTTTTGTCGCTAAAATGTTTTTTTTTGTCGCTAAGACGAAGGCAAAAGTCGCCATTTCTAGCGACAAAGTCGCTAAATTGGCAACGCTGCTATTGGCTGACTATAACACGTGTCATATGCTCTGAATCGCTGCTGTCATCGGCTGACGAGATCTCGTGGCTTGAGATATGACTCGCTTACAAAAGAACATCGCAACCTCGGTTTCAACGCTCCGGAAACTAACGCCCTGTGTTTGGTGCAATTCGCATTTATACTTTCGTAATACGAAAATATGCAACGTATATTTTGCTGTAAATCAAAGGTCTTTCCAAAACTTCTCTCCTTTTTTTTTTTTTTTTTACGGGAACTTCTATGCGATTGTATAAAACGTTAACCATTCAAAGGATTGATAAGTTTTACAGTCCCGAGGGAAAATCTACGGAAATACTGCTGTCGCTTAGAACAGAAAAATTGTATTTTCGCCCGGGAAAAAGCATATTTTTTAAACGAGATATCCGGGAGAAATCCGGGAATTTTTCCTTGTCCCCGTACACACCCTGTAGCTGTTATGTAAACACTGTTCTGCCTTTTACATCGGTATGACTACCACCATCTTATCAGTTAGGATGAATGGGCATAGGCAGAGGGTGTAAACTGGTAACACACAATATCCTGTTGCAGAGCATGCACTACAGCATGACAGTCGTGACCTTGGTGCCTGCTTCACCACATGTGCAATCTGGATTCTTCCCCAAGATTACAGTTTCTCAGAACTCCACAGGTGGGAACTGGCACTACATGTCCCTGGTTCTTGCCACACACCTGCCCTTAATTTATGTTAATTTCTTTGGTATCAGCATTTCTTCACAGTAGCTATTCCTTTCTTCACTCTGTTTTAGTTTTCTACATCTTTCATTTTCTGACCTGTCTATTTTACGCCATCTCCCTCCCACCTCTATCACATATAATGCATTTAGCTTTTCGCTCTTATTAACTCCTGCATGATGTTTTAGCAGTAATCTTTGTATTGCATATTACCATATCTTCCACCTTTAAGCTCTCATGTTTCTAAATCTCGTCCCGTGCAGTCCCCAACAATCAGTCTTTCCTTCTCATCTCGTCTGATAAGTCTCCCCTGACTTGAGGTTCTGGGTGACTTTTCCGAACTCTACCCCTCATCTGAACCTCACCAGTCCTCATCCTTCAGCCCTCTTCCTTCCCCTTCAAACCTTCTGCCAGGTGGAGGAGCCACTGGCTCCTAAAGCTTGCATAGATAATATCATTTTTATATCTGTTCTCTTGCTGCCACTTGGTGAGTAGATTTTTTATCTATCCAGTTACATTAAGTAATATAGTTGAAGTAAGCAAAACGAGGATAATGGAATGTAGTCGAATTAAGTCGGGTGATGCTGAGGGAATTAGATTAGGAAATGAGACACTTAAAGTAGTAAAGGAGGTTTGCTATTTGGGGAGCAAAGTAACTGATGATGGTCGAAGTAGAGAGGATATAAAATGTAGACTGGCAATGGCAAGGAAAGCGTTTGTGAAGAAGAGAAATTTGTTAACATTGAGTATAGATTTAAGTGTCAGGAAGTCGTTTCTGAAAGTATTTGTATGGAGTGTAGCCATGTATGGAAGTGAAATATGGACGATAAATAGTTTTGACAAAAAGAGAATAGAAGCTTTTGAAATGTGGTGCTACAGAAGAATGCTGAAGATTAGATGGTTAGATCACATAACTAATGAGGAGGTATTGAATAGAATTGGGGAGAAGAGGAGTTTGTGGCACAACTTGACAAGAAGAAGGGACTGGTTGGTAGGACATGTTCTGAAGCATCAAGGGATCACAAATTTAGCATTGGAGGGCAGTGTGGAGGGTAAAAATCGTAGAGGGAGGCCAAGAGATGAATACACTAAGCAGATTCAGAGCGATGTAGGTTGCAGTAGGTACTGGGAGATGAAGAAGCTTGCACAGGATAGAGTAGCGTGGAGAGCTGCATCAAACCAGTCTCAGGACTGAAGACCACAACAACAACAACATTCAGTGTTAGAGCCTTTCCTAATCAAAAGTAGCAGCTCCTATGTCTAATTAGTACTTGTACCCAGTGCAGCTGAGCAGTTACATTGTGTTTTATTTTATCTTACACATTTTTGGAATTTTGAACGATAAATAAAGATTTATGTGTCAAAATACATTAAAGTTCTCTGCATATTTCCATGGTCTTGCCATTATCTGGTGGATTTCCTGCTGTTTACCTAATGAAATGCATTTGTAACATGCACATGTTACTTGTATGTGGGATAAAAATGAGACAAGAAGTTTGTAAGTCTTCTTGCTCTGGTGGTGAGATATTAACTACAGCCCTTAAAGGTGTTTTATACAATTTGAGAAGCAGTTACACATTGCTTACTGTGTAACAGAATATATAATACTTACTGCGAGCTGCTATAGCAGATCACATGTGTTTGTCATTACAATTAGAGTAAAAGGATTTTGCAGATCTTATAAGCCAAGTATGTTACTGTCAAAACAAATGTTGTAAGAGCTACATCAAAAATACTGAGAACGGTTAATGCTAAGTAATTCTTAGCTTTACATCACCCATCACAGTTAGTGTGAAATTGTTTATTTTAATATTTGAAACAAAATGGTTTCTGAAGAAATTGTTATGAGCAAGATGTAAGTTTTGGCAGATATATGTTTTTCCAACACATACTTTGATCCAGTTACAGATATTATTTCTATTAAAAATACAAGTAGGAATGGAGGATCCAAATATTTTTTGCAGTTGACTGATATCTGTTATATATTAAATAAAATAATAGCAATTTATTCAGCTTGAGTGTTTTTTTTTTTCATTAAGTAATTTTTCTCCTAAATGCTTGTCATGAACAAAAGCTGAGAGCTCTTCATGTAGGTTCATCACATGACCCTTGTTTAGTTTCTATAGTATTTTCACATTACTGGCTGTATGTTTGATTTTACCAGTTTCAAATGAGGATACAAATAATAAGTAGGTTTGTTTGGGTCCTTGAAATACATTCTTTGAAAGAAAAGTTGTGTGAAAGCTAGAGATCTGAAACAGAGTAAGTATGAATCCAGTGTTGAGGGTTTCGTATGTTAGAAATGCACATGTCACTGTTATGTCAGTGCTATGCTGGTTTCATACCTTCCTGCTATAGTTCAACAAGTATAACGAGTATGAGAATAATGACACTGGATTGCTTCCCACTCATTAATTTTTTCCCTCTTACAGAAGCACACATGAGGATAAGACTATCTGGGACACGGTACAGAAGTAGAGTGTATGATCTTGCTATTGTAGTGTACCACTGCCAGAGCTAAAGTAATGGGCTGTTGTTAATAATTAGGTAATTTCCATTGCAGACCTTTTTAATAATGTTGCTGATACCATTAGTTGCTGCTGCTATTACCGATATCAGCTTCTTTTATAACTGATGTGCGAGTGGACGACGTACTTACAATATCCCACACTATAGTGACTCTTCCACTATTAACAAAATGTGATGTATGGAGACAAAATGTGACGTACGGAGAACAAAGTACTGTTTACCACCCCTTTCCTGTCGAGGTAGAATGCTGTATAACACGTTAATGGAATGAGACTACTAATATGTACTAGTACATCAAGGGCAAAAGTTAAATGTGTTGGAATATATTTTGTTTGTGTTTCCTGTTGCTTGTGGCAAGTTGTGTTGCTTATCATTTGTTTCAGTAACTTTTATGAAGACTGCTATAAATTTATTTTATTATTTAATTACCATTCAGGAAATGTCTAACCATTATATTGACATACACACACTTTCACCAAGTTACTGAGCCTATGTTGACAGGACACAAGGATCGTATTGTCTTCACAGATATAATTAGTATTAGTATTTATTATTGTTATTATTTCTTTCCTTTCTCAGATGTTATGTCTGGTTAAAAATGGAAAGTGACGCAGACCTTGATCAAGCGTGACTTCCTTTTAACTGTATGGTATATGTTACATTGCATTTAGGAACTTTCGGGTAATTGAACCTGTATCAATAATTACAGATTTCTGTAGTTGTATATATACGTTTGGATGTAGCTGTACTGCGTTGATGTACTGGTGGATATTGTGTGGTATGACTCCTGTAGTTGATAGTATAATTAGTATAATGTCAACTTTATCCTGATGCCACATGTCCTTGACTTCCTCAGCCAGTTGGATGTATTTTTCAATTTTTTGTCCTGTTTTCTTCTGTATATTTGTTGTATTGGGTATGGATATTTTGATTAGTTGTGTTAATTTCTTCCTTTTATTGGTGAGTATGATGTCAGGTTTGTTATGTGGTGTTGTTTTATCTGTTATAATGGTTGTGTTCCAGTATAATTTGTATTCATCATTCTCCAGTACATTTTGTGGTGCATACTTGTATGTGGGATCGTGTTGTTTTATTAGTTTATGTTGTATGGCAAGTTGTTGATGTATTATTTTTGCTACATTGTTATGTCTTCTGGGGTATTCTGTAATTGCTCATATTGTACATTCGCTTGTGATGTGATCTACTGTTTCTATTTGTTGTTTGCAAAGTCTGCATTTATTTGTTGTGGTATTGGGATCTTTAATAATATGCTTGCTGTAATATCTGGTGTTTATTGTTTGATCCTGTATTGCAATCGTGAATCCTTCCGTCTCACTGTATATATTGCCTTTTGTTAGCCATCTGTTGGATGTGTCTTGATCGATGTGTGGCTGTGTTAGATTATACGAGTGCTTGCCATGTAGTGTTTTCTTTTTCCAATTTACTTTCTTCATATCTGTTGATGTTATGTGATCTAAAGGATTGTAGAAGTGGTTATGAAATTGCAGTGGTGTAGCCGATGTATTTATATGAGTGATTGCTTTGTGTATTTTGCTAGTTTCTGCTCGTTCTAGAAAGAATTTTCTTAAATTGTCTACCTGTCCATAATGTAGGTTTTTTATGTCGATAAATCCCCTTCCTCCTTCCTTTCTGCTTAATGTGAATCTTTCTGTTGCTGAATGTATGTGATGTATTCTATATTTGTGGCATTGTGATCGTGTAAGTGTATTGAGTGCTTCTAGTCCTGTGTTACTCCATTTCACTACTCCAAATGAGTAGGTCAATATTGGTATAGCGTAAGTATTTAAAGCTTTTGTCTTGTTTCTTGCTGTCAATTCTGTTTTCAGTATTTTTGTTAGTCTTTGTCTATATTTTTCTTTTAGTTCTTCTTTAATATTTGTATTATATATTCCTATTTTTTGTCTGTATCCTAGATATTTATGGGCATCTGTTTTTTCTATCACTTCTATGCAGTCGGTGTGGTTATCCAATATGTAATCTTCTTGTTTAGTGTGTTTTCCCTTGACTATGCTATTTTTCTTACATTTGTCTGTTCCAAAAGCCATATTTATATCATTGCTGAATACTTCTGTTATCTTTAGTAATTGGATGAGTTGTTGATTTGTTGCTGCCAGTAGTTTTAGATCATCCATGTATAGCAAATGTGTGATTTTGTGTGGGTATGTTCCAGTAATATTATATCCATAATTAGTATTATTTAGCATGTTATTATTATTATTATTTCTTTCTTGTCCTCTTCTTCTTCTTCTTCTTTCTTATTATTATTATTTCGTATTTGTGCTGGCTAAGTGGCATGAGCAAGACATTGCTGACAGTGTCTGCCTTGTTGTGTTGGTGGCTAACCAAACAGATGAAGTGTGTATTGTCTCCCAACATGCCATGAATGTCCAGGATATTATCCACCAACATGAACCATGGTGTAGGGTTGTCCTTTTGAAGTTGTGGAAGCTTTGGAAACTGCCTGGCAGGTGGCTGCTGTAGTATCGTTGGAAGAGGGACGTAGGGGAGCAGCGGGTACCTAGAAACTGGTATACAATCCGATGTCTGTAATGCAGCATAAGTAAGCATCTATCCACATGGCACACAAGGTGTGGGAGAAGATGCGGTAGATGCGGGCATCGCGGAGGCTATGTATGTGGTCTCAGGTTATTAATGCAGGACCGTAATGACATGAGTCAGTTTGGAGTACATGCTCATGTTTTGGGCTGTCAGGAAATGTTCTCCCTTCAAATGTTGTGGGGCACTGTGGCTAAGGTTGTTCTTGTTGTAGTTGTGATACGAAGCCTGGGGACTTCCGCACACACAGAGATGGTGCAGTCTGTGTGCGCCACAGCTCATGGACAGTAATGGGTAAATTATATTGTGCCGCCTTGGGAACACACAGGTGCGAAAATACACTCAGAACTATTGATATCCGAACTGCCGGCAGTGTGTCAGTGAAAGAGACTGTAGGCAAATTCATGGCCACTTCCAGATCACACACCATGAGGTGGTTCATTAGTACTTTATGGCACACGAATAATGTGAAACAACTGTAGCAAAATAGGTGTGTGGTTGTATCGAAAAAGTCTGGGGTCACCACTATGAGGAACAGGTCACACAATTGTCGTATTAATAACCTGAACACCACTTTATATGAAACTCTGTATTTATTAACAACACTGTACACAATACACCATTACATGCCAAGTGCCGGAATAAGACTAAAGAACAAACCACAATGGTGGCACAAGATTGGAAAGTCACGGTTTTGGTTATTCATAGATAGTAGTCGATGATTGGCACAGTGTTTTATTTTCTTGTATACTGTTTCATTTGAAGCTATTTTCCAATGCCCATTTCTTCATATTGTTTGTTTATGCATGTCCTAATTATCTTTATTCTGTCTTAAGTATTCTGTCCAATTTCTGCTGTAGTAGTTGTTTTGAAAGTGGCTTCAGCTGCAATCTTTATTACTGGTTGTATAACTCTTTTTAAAAAAATTGATTTTGCAGCTATTGATAGGCTTTTTTGTTTGAGTTTTTGGCTATAATTCACTTGGTTCAGTTTTGCTTCTATTTTGCCATGCTGGTGTCTCATTTAGGTTGTATGTTATGGTTTAACCTAAATATTTAAATTTGTTTAAAAGACTGTACCAGTTATTCTATATCATCTGTTAGTTTAACGGTTTCTTATTTGTTGATATTTGTCATTTTTAGTTAGGATCTACGACCCACATCAGCTATTTGTTCTATTGGTTTTTATATTCTTTTTCTGTGACGTAGTGAATTTGATTTCCTTCAGTACTTTAACATTGTAAATTTCCCTGTAGAAACTATTACAGAAATGGTCTAGCTGCCATTCTCCCTTCCTCTGACTTGGATGTTTCCATTTTTTTAAGCTTATTTAGCTTCCTCTTGAAGTATGATGTAATACGAGGTTGTGTTCTCTGCAGATTTCTAGAAAGCTTTGGTTATTCTTGTTTGTGGAGTTATTTGGAATCCACTTTCCAGTTATATTTTTGTATTTGCTTTCTATTTCCCAACTGGGTCTTGAAGTCTCCCAATAAGATTTTTATATTCCTTTTATTTATTCTGTTCCCAAAATTTATCTATTATCTACCTCCCCCCCCCCCCCCCCCCTGCTTTTTTTTTGGTGGGAGGGGGGGGGGGCATTTAGGAGCATTTATTATTGTGTAAGTTTTATTCATTGTTTTAAAAACAAAGTTCAAGTTGCAGTTCTAGGTGATATTGGTTGAAAATTACTTATTGAATGTATTATTTTTATATTTACTATATTTTTAAAAAATCAGAAAAATACACACTGCTAACTGGTCAGTCATTGTATTGGTAAATAATAATCATTATTATGTACAACAGTTGTGTATGCAGCAGCAGTGCCACGAGTCCTCAATTATACTTGTGAACTCGTATGCTCTCTCCTTTCTGTGTTGGTATAGTCCACTTGTACAAGATACGATGAAGCAATGAGTTTTTGGGGAAATGAACAACGGAATTTCTTTGTTCAGCCAACTAAATGAATTTTGTCTAGTCACTTATTAATGTGCTAAATGAGAACAACAAATTTTGATGGGAATGCAGAAATAGAAAATATCTGTAATCTACAGCAGTTGCCGAACTTGGAATATTCTTCCACCCAAGTTGATAAAGAGTTCAACCACAGAAATGAATTCCTCATCACTGACCAGTTACTTAGGAAACGGTAGAAAAAGTGTGTTCATTTATGATTTTGTAGAAAACACCCATTGAAACAGCCTCCTCTTTGGGAACATGAGACAAAGGAATTGTGAATAAGTGATAGGGATGTCCATTTCCGTTACAAGGTGTGAACGTGTGCAGATAATTATTTGAGCACAGGGACTAGCAGTCTAGCAGTGCCTACTGTGTCAAGATGGCCATGCTGGTAGTTTGACATGCGACAGCACACAGCCACCACAAGTCTGTGCATTGTGCTGCATCTGCTGACACACTTCTCTCTATTTGACAGGGAAAATTCACAAAAAGTGGGGAAAGTTGCTGATACACTACACTATAAGCCATCTTCTAGATATCTTATGTTGTTAGGTGCTAAGGACATCTCAGTGGTTACCAGTGGAATATATATGGATGCCTGCCATATGTCACAAAATGTCTTGCAATTTCTTCTTTTTACCATACTTGCTCACCTAAGCAGAAAGTAAAGGAGAAAATAAATATAGGCTCCACTGATATGACATACCCAATTTTCCAGTGGAACTGATATGGTTTGAGGAATTATATGTGTGGAAGTTATATTTCAGCGGAAAAGGAGACAAGCTTGAAATTATCTTCAAGCTAACATTAAGAAATTCTGTTAGACTGATGTAGTAAGAGATTGGCACTTCCTCAATAACAGTTTCATTATAATACATTTTCTGTCGCTTACTACATGAATAAGACAAATTCGATGGTGCTGGTATAACAGACCAATTGTCATTCACTGTATAGTTGCTTGTGGAATATATAATACAGATGTAGAGGAGCTAATGTGGGAATGGCTGTATTCATCAGCAACAAAGACCATATGTCACTTACTGCTGTCACTACTGAATGCGCTGGGCATATGCTGGCTTCAGAGTCAATCACCGCTACTGACCTGTCATCCTCTTCTTCCTCAGTCACATGTGGCACTTCGACACTATACAGTGAGTAGCTGATGACCTCTATTTGTGTGACCACTTTCCTGTCTGGGCTCATCAAGCATCCGGATGTTTCCTAAAAGAATTTTGCCAAGATTAACTCTAGGCAGGGATGACTGGATTCTGTGTACTCAGTCAGACATGTTGAACACACAGAGGGCATCTGAGACTCAGCAAATTACATTGAAATTGTGATCTGCCAGTCCAATGACACATCAATAGATCAACTTGGGCTTCGATGAAATGAAAATTGCTTCTATATTCTTGAGTGAGTGGTGCTGCAAAGGTTCAAGTACAGAGAAATGTCAGCACTATATTTTGGGTTGATAGGGTTGAACTACGATGAATCTTTAAAGATAATGGAAACAAGACATAATGGAAGTTCTATAGATCAGTTAAAAGTACTGATAGCTCAACAGAAGTGTGCTGTGCTATTGACAATATTTTCTTCACCCAATCAAGATTGGCAGTGTGATGCCACCATAGTTTTTGGGCAGTACATCAGAAACTAGCAGTTCAGCCACAGCAGTGGAAGGCACTGATGTGCACTACATACCAGCATACCGACTGCAGCATGGGGCTTTTCAAACAGCATGAGGCAGATTAGGCCAAGCACCATGATACTGCAACCAAAGCCGTATAAAAGAACTCTTGCAGATCAAAGCAAGCTGTTTCACACCCCTGGGCCACAGATTTGTTACACAGAGTACAACTGGAAACAGCATGTTGGCACAAGAAGTGAGGTGTGAACGTGTGCAGATAATTATTTGAGCACAGGGACTAGCAGTCTAGCAGTGCCTACTGTGTCAAGATGGCCATGCTGGTAATTTGACATGCGACAGCACACAGCCACCACAAGTCTGGGCATCCATAACGGCACTGATCATACTTCTCCACTAACAGGCTGCTTCCTGGTCCCCTCCAGCACCTGCCAGACTCCAATCCTGGAGGGCGGTACAGTCACCCATCCTTCCATTCTGGTACAGGCACCCAGGTGCCACACCACATCTCTCTGTGAGGTGGCTTCCACCTCTGGAGGCTGACACACCTTCATGTAACTTGGTAGTCTTGAGTGCCACTGGCTCCATCTGTGTATGGCCGAGTCCCACTTATGGGGCCACACGCTGCTGTGTAAGCTAGTGGAGTCAGCATTGCTGACCACTAATGTCACTGTGTGGCAGCCATCAACCTTCTGCTGCCATGCACTATCCTCACCATGTGCTGCAAGAGTGTGCGGGCATCACCTTCACAGATATGCTACCAGTGTAGTCAAATAAGTGCCAATAAAACATGTTGCCTTTTGATGCTATCTGTCTAAGTTACCAACGATCTGGTCCTGCAATCTTACCATTCCCGCATGACCAAACCCCACACAGAAGTGGACTTACACCCCCGGAAAGCTTTGTCTGGTGTCAGGAATTGGATTGACAATGCCTACAGCTGCTGTCCGTAGAGGAGGATGAGGATGAGGATGAGGTAAGGGTGGGGATGAGGGGGGGATGTGGATGATGGGGGGAGGGGGGGATATGGGGGTTGAAACTAATGTGAGGTTGCAGTTTCGTTGACACAGGAATTAGTGCAGCCTTTTGTTTATGTTTGTTTTTACTGCAAGTATTATGGAGAGACATTGGATCATTTGCCAAATGTGTAATTATATTGGTAAATACAGTATGTGGAGGGTAGTTGCAGAATGTTCTGTGGGCATGTATGAGGGGCAGTCAAATGAAAATCGAACATCCGGCACAACAGAACCATGGAATGCTTCCATTCAAAAGTAGTCACCACATGTGTTAAGACATTTATACCACTGGGAGAGAAGACAATGGGGGGATGAGACAATCACTTCCTGTTTTGTAGAATGTGATTGGCCACGGACAGATCCACAACCGCACCTGCTCTTCCACTTCCTCATTAGATTAAAACTGACATTGTGCATTTCTTTCTTCAGGTCACCAAAGATGTAACAATGAAACAGTGAGAGATCTGGACTGTGTGGAGGATTTTGCAGCGTTTCCCAATCAAATCACTGAAGCCTAGTGTTCATCCAATTGGCAATGGGGAGGTGGGCGTTATCGTACAACAGGATAGTAATGAGCGTATGGCATTGGTGGCCGCGAGACCCCTTGCAGGGCGGTTCGGCCGCCGCTCCACAAGTTCTTTAACGCCACTACGACAACTTGCGAGTGAATGAGGATGAAATGATGATGAAAGACACACAACACTCAGTCATCTCGAGGCAGAGAAAATCCGTGACCCCGCAGGGAATCGAACCCGGGACCCCGTGCGCAGGAAGCGAGAACACTACCGCAAGGCCACGAGCCACGGACATACAACAGGATGATTCTGTCTGACAACCCCGAGGGCAATTGGCCAAGTCAAACATCGCACATCTCTCTCACTAAAGAAATTCAGCTGTTCACACAAGTTTCGGTGAGGTGGTGATGACCTTTTTCGTCGGCTTCAGGAGCCCACTACTCATTGAGTTCCTTGAGCATGTAACCACACTCAGTGTGCAGTATTCGGAAAAACTTTGCAGAAGCTCCAACAAGCCATGAAGTTAAAATTCCCAAGAATGCTGCCAGACTGAATCATCCTGCTTCACAATAATGCCCGCCCCACACCAGCAATCGGACAAAGACGGTGGTTCAGTGATTTGGTTGGGAAACACTGTGACATCCTCTGAACTGCAGCTTTCTACAAAACAGGACTTGATCACCTTGTCTCCCAGTGGGATGGATGTGTGATGTTTACTTTTGAATGAAACATTCCATGGTCCCCTTGTGGTCAGTGTTCAGTTTCCGTCTGACTACCCATTATAAATAAGAATGTTAGGTTTGTAACATGTGTTATCACGAGCAAGGGCAATGGCTGACTGTCTAAGACTACATAAGGTTTCAGTCATGTGTTCAGGGGGCAAAGCTGAGTGCTGTCAAATAATACTCATTGTTTTCAGTGTGTAGGATAGTAATTATGAGCAGCCATTTAGGCAGGGTAGTTAAGTTACAGAAGGAAGTATTCTGATAGTGTTAAGTTTAAGTGCCTTCCTCATAATGTGATTTTAGTTTGCTGTTTTGTTGTATTTCATGAATAGAGCTTACATGGTGCCAAGGTTTGTGAACTGTAAGATAAGAACAATAGTGTGTGCTGTTTGGAGCTAGCAGTAGTGTTGAGGAAGGAATATGGGCTGGTATGTGAAGTAGTGAAAAGTGTTGGGATAATAATATGTTTGTTTCCTTGTTGTTGGTGTTTGTGTAATTGATAAAGGGCAATCTTGTCATGGATAATACCTCTTAGAGCAGAGTTTTCAGTACCACAAAGAGCTACCAGAAAGGAGATATTGGAAATTGTAAAAGGCGAAGTAGATAAGCTATGAGCAGACAATGTAAATTTGTCTAAGAGGTTAGGAGCAGATCACATGAAGAAGGCGGAGCGGTGATATTTGCATTAGAGTTACTGCAGAGTATGCAGAGAAGAGGCAGAAAGAATTTGATAACTGGTCGATTGAAAACATGGCGTGGGAGATGAGGACTAGGAAGATTTTAGAGAAGATGGAAAGAAGAATCAGATATGGCAGAGGAGGAGAAAGTTGAAAGGGAGGGAAGCAGGCCTGTGTCTAGTTTACCTCTTCTCACAGTATGTCCAGTTGCCATGAATATATTTACCTCTTCCCACAGTATGTCCAGTTGGCACGAATATAGTTAAATTTGCCAATCCTGGTTGGACACTTGGTGAGACCACCTTATGAATGGGAAGATAAAGGTAATTAATGAAGAGGGTAATGACATTGCTCATAGTTGACTTAGTGCACAGGATACTAAAGTTGTTGATGTTAAGGAAGTAATGCAGCAGTATCAGATCAGATATTATGTGGAATTGTGGAGTCTGGAGGAACTTCAGTGCCAAAGTAAACGTGGGTTGTATGAAAGTGAATAAGTGTGTGGATATCAACATGGGTGGTGCAAGTGCAGTAATATCTACCTCATGGGGTGATAGTGGGTGTTGTTTAGAGGCCATGGGGGCTGGGCCACATGTACAGTAAGGTACAGATGCCACTTATTTTTGCATCATGCAGAGTGCCAATGCCGATTACGAGGTTGTTATAGAGATAAGGAATGCACAAGAAGCTGTTGATGTTACAAATGCTGCAGAAGAAATCGTACAGACAGCCATACTTCCTTAGAAGCAGGGTGAATGTAGGGAAATGAAGAGAAGATGTGGGCATGAAGTTGATGATCAAGCCAACAAAATGGCATCTGTTGAGGAGTATCTTCTCTTTGCTACAACTGGTGAATCACATCTTGCATGAAGCAACAACTCTTTATTCTACATATCATAACTTTTTGGTCATCCCATTTACCAGCATTCACCCTTCAGTATGGAACTTCTTCACAAGGTGACAATGAGCAATGATGTCATTTGGGATGCATGCAAAGTAGGAGCTAGTGGTACTGGGTGTGGACCAAATTGTAGCTATTAACCAAGAGTAAAATTATTTGCTTCCATGCTCACTAAAATGATGCTCAGTTACTTTCTTGTATTGAGGTACAGAATGAATGGTGCTCCATATTATAGTTCAGTACTTGTTTTTATCATACCTAGGCTAAGAGAAACAGCTCTGTTGTACATACTGACAGATATTGAACATCCTCACATACTCTTTGGTAATTGCTGGATATGTTCTAAAGATAAAACGGCTACAGTAATGCAATTTTTGATGTAAAGTTGCAAGTGATTTCAAGGGAACTCTAGGAAATGAAACTTCAAAATAGCCTTGACTGATTCCCCCCCCCCCCCCCCCCCCCCCCCCCCCCCACCATCCTTTATCCACTGAGCTTGCAGTTCTCCTGTCTGGGAAGAAATTCCTTAACATCTTTCTTTCTTTTTGTTTACTTCATGTTCATTAATGTTACCCTTTTAATCCCTTTTGTAGGATTTTATGGACGTGTCATCTCGGACCGCCGATCAGGAAAGAAGACTGAGCAAACTGGAGAAAGAAAATGTAATTACAATTTTACCTACCTTTCTACAATAGAATATAATATTGGAAGTATCTAACATAGTTGGTCTGTATAGTGCTAACAGATAGAGTGTGTGTGTGTGTGTGTGTGTGTGTGTGTGTGTGTGTAGGAGGTGGGGGGGGGGGGTCTCTATTTCAGAAAGTTTCATTTTTATCTGAATGTTTTTGTTTCTGGATCAAACAGAACAAACTATTTACAGTTGTATAAAAAAAATAAAATTCCAACCAGAAATTTATTTAGTTCTCAAAGAGATTGATATGTGAGACAATACTAATTTTGAGGTTGTGATTTTTTCCCAGTAAAACTGATAAATAAACATAAACATAAAAACTTTTGGAACAATATAGGGAAGAAGGGGATGTCACACACACAACCGTAATCGTAGGATTTATGTTTGTTGTGTATGAGAGTTTTACATTGAGGCTTTTGTGAATTGTTTGGTAGGTGGCACATAAATGGGCTTTTGTGAATTGTTTGGTAGGTGGCGCACAAATGATAATGATACCCTAACTATGAAATATTGGGCTATTGAATGTGTAGTCCAGTACACACACAGAAATTCTTCATAGGAGCAGGATAAATTCTTTCAATGATAGAATTATTTAGAAAGAAAGGAGACAACTCACTGAAAGGCAGAAGCGTTGCATTGTCGACAGGTACACAAACAAAAGATACAGAGCTTTGCTTTGCTGGCTTTTGAAATGAAATTACTTTCTCAAGCTTGTTGTTGTTGTTGTTGTTGTGGTCTTCAGTCCTGAGACTGGTTTGATGCAGCTCTCTATGCTACTCTATCCTGTGCAAGCTTCATCATCTCCCAGTACCTACTGCAACCTACATCCTTCTGAATCTGCTTAGTGTATTCATCTCTTGGTCTCCCTCTACGATTTTTACCCTCCACAGTGCCCTCCAATGTTAAATTTGTGATCCCTTGATGCCTCAAAACATGTCCTACCAACCGATCCCTTCTTCTAGTCAAGTTGTGCCACAAACTTCTCTTCTCCCCAATTCTATTCAATACCTCCTCATTAGTTACGTGATCTACCCACCTTATCTTCAGCATTCTTCTGTAGCACCACATTTCGAAAGCTTCTATTCTCTTCTTGTCCAAACTAGTTATCGTCCATGTTTCACTTCCATACATGGCTACACTCCATACAAATACTTTCAGAAACGACTTCCTGACACTTAAATCTATACTTGATGTTAACAAATTTCTCTTCTTGAGAAACGCTTTCCTTGCCATTGCCAGTCTACATTTTATATCCTCTCTACTTCGACCATCATCAGTTATTTTACTCCCTAAATAGCAAAACTCCTTTACTACTTTAAGTGTCTTATTTCCTAATCTAATATTCTCAACATCACCCGACTTAATTCGACTACATTCCATTATACTCGTTTTGCTTTTGTTGATGTTCATCTTATATCCTCCCTTCAAGACATTGTCCATTCCGTTCAACTGCTCTTCCAAGTCCTTTGCTGTCTCTGACAGAATTACAATGTCATCGGCGAACCTCAAAGTTTTTATTTCTTCTCCATGGATTTTAATACCTCCTCCGAATTTTTCTTTTGTTTCCTTTACTGCTTGCTCAATATACAGATTGAACAACATCGGGGAGAGGCTACAACCCTGTCTTACTCCCTTCCCAACCACTGCTTCCCTTTCATGTCCCTCGACTCTTATAACTGCCATCAGGTTTCTGTACAAATTGTAAATAGCCTTTCGCTCCCTGTATTTTACCCCTGCCATCTTTAGAATTTGAAAGAGAGTATTCCAATCAACATTGTCAAAAACTTTCTCTAAGTCTACAAATGCTAGAAACGTAGGTTTGCCTTTCCTTAATCTTTCTTCTAAGATAAGTCGTAAGGTCAGTATTGCCTCACGTGTTCCAGTATTTCTACGGAATCCAAACTTATCTTCCCCGAGGTCAGCTTCTACTAGTTTTTCCATTCGTCTGTAAAGAATTCGTGTTAGTATTTTGCAGCTGTGGCTTATTAAACTGATTGTTCGGTAATTTTCACATCTGTCAACACCTGCTTTCTTTGGGATTGGTATTATTATATTCTTCTTGAAGTCTGAGGGTACTTCGCCTGTTTCATACATCTTGCTCACCAGATGGTAGAGTTTTGTCAGGACTGGCTCTCCCAAGACTGTCAGTAGTTCTAATGGAATGTTGTCTACTCCCGGGGCCTTGTTTCGACTCAGGTCTTTCAGTGCTCTGTCAAACTCTTCACGCAGTATCTTATCTCCCATTTCATCTTCATCTACATCCTCTTCCATTTCCATAATATTGTCCTCAAGTACATCGCCCTTGTATAGACGCTCTATATACTCCTTCCACCTTTCTGCCTTCCCTTCTTTGCTTAGAACTGGGTTGCCATCTGAGCTCTTGATATTCATACAAGTGGTTCTCTTCTCTCCAAAGGTCTCTTTAATTTTCCTGTAGGCAGTATCTATCTTACCCCTAGTGAGATAAGCCTCTACATCCTTACATTTGTCCTCTAGCCATCCCTGCTTAGCCATTTTGCACTTCCTGTCGATCTCGTTTTTGAGACGTTTGTATTTCTTTTTGCCTGCTTCATTTACTGCATTTTTATATTTTCTCCTTTCATCAATTAAATTCAATATTTCTTCTGTTACCCAAGGATTTCTATTAGCCCTCATCTTTTTACGTACTTGATCGTCTGCTGCCTTCACTACTTCATCCCTCAGAGCTACCCATTCTTCTTCTACTGTATTTCTTTCCCCCATTCCTGTCAATTGTTCCCTTATGGTCTCCCTGAAACTCTCTACAACCTCTGGTTCTTTCAGTTTATCCAGGTCCCATCTCGTTAAATTCCCACCTTTTTGCAGTTTCTTCAGTTTCAATCTGCAGTTCATAACCAATAGATTGTGGTCAGAATCCACATCTGCCCCAGGAAATGTCTTACAATTTAAAACCTGGTTCCTAAATCTCTGTGTTACTATTATATAATCTATCTGATACCTTTTAGTATCTCCAGGATTCTTCCAGGTATACAACCTTCTTTTATGATTCTTGAACCAAGTGTTAGCTATGATTAAGTTATGCTCTGTGCAAAATTCTACAAGGCGGCTTCCTCTTTCATTCCTTCCCCCCAATCAATATTCACCTACTATGTTTCCTTCTCTCCCTTTTCCTACTGACGAATTCCAGTCATCCATGACTACTAAATTTTCGTCTCCCTTCACTACCTGAATAATTTCTTTTATCTCGTCATACATTTCATCTATTTCTTCATCATCTGCAGAGCTAGTTGGCATATAAACTTGTACTACCGTAGTAGGCATGGGCTTTGTGTCTATCTTGGCCACAATAATGCGTTCACTATGCTGTTTGTAGTAGCTAACCCGCACTCCTATTTTTTTATTCATTATTAAACCTACTCCTGCATTACCCCTATTTGATTTTGTATTTATAATCCTCTAGTCACCTGACCAAAAGTCTTGTTCCTTCTGCCACTGAACTTCACTAATTCCCACTGTATCTAACTTTAACCTATCCATTTCCCTTTTTAAATTTTCTAACCTACCTGCCCGATTAAGGGATCTGACATTCCACGCTCCGATCCGTAGAACACCAGTTTTCTTTCTCCTGATAACGACGTCCTCCTGAGTAGTTCCCGCCCGGAGATCAGAATGGGGGACTATTTTACCTCCGGAATATTTTACCTGAGAGGACGCCATCATCATTTAATCATACAGTAAAACTGCATGTCCTCGGGAAAAATTACGGCTGTAGTTTCCCCTTGCTTTCAGCCGTTCGCAGTACCAGCACAGCAAGGCCGTTTTGGTTAATGTTACAAGGCCAGATCAGTCAATAATCCAGACTGTTGCCCCTGCAACTACTGAAAAGGCTGCTGCCCCTCTTCAGGAACCACATGTTTGTCTGGCCTCTCAACAGATACCCCTCCGTTGTGGTTGCACCTACGGTACGGCCATCTCTATCGCTGAGGCACACAAGCCTCCCCACCAACGGCAAGGTCCATGGTTCCTGGATTAGGAAAAACAAATGCACGTACTCCCCCCCCCCCCCCCCTCGATGATGCAGCACTTCTGCCTTTCAGTGAGTCATCTCTTCTTCCTAATATTTAATTATTCTCAACTAGAATGTTGTGTACATTATTATCTTTGCATGATTGGGTAGATAGTCAAAGTTCTCCCTCTCCCCCTCTACCCCTCTCCCTCTCCCTCTGCCTCTGCCTCTCCCTCTCCCCCTCTCCCCATTTGCCTCTCCCACTCTCCCCCTCCCCCCTCTCTCTCCCCCTCCCCCTCTCTCCCTCTCCCCCCTCTCTCTCCCTCTCTCCCTCTCTCTCTCTCTCTCCCCTCTCCCCCTCTCTCCCTCTCCCCCTCTCCCTCTCTCCCTCTCCACCTCCCTCTCCTCCTCTCCCTCTCTCCCTCTCTCCCTCTCCACCTCCCTCTCCCCCCCCTCTCTCCCTCTCCCCCTCTCCCTCTCTTGGTCCCCCCCCCCCCTCTTTTCTGTGCCACACTAAAGCTGTGTGAAGAATAATATAGGAAATTTCTGCTTTTAGTATTATATTTATGAATGTCATTGTTTCCAAACTGCAATTGACTGTTGACGACAAACTTCATAAGGGAGTAAATGTACTGTGAGACTGTTGTCAGTATGCCCAACTGCTGAAAGAGCCTTCTAAAGTCGTTAAGGAGTGGACAACACAAATTATTGTTATTGCACACTTCTGTGCAAGTGAAAGTTTGTATCTTCAGTGACGGATAAGTAATCTCAGAATATGCCTCCATAAGCCCTTGTGTATAAAAATAGAATAATAAGTCAACTTTTTGATATTTTCATCTCCAAAATTTGATATCGTCCATGACAAAGATGATCTGGCCATAGATGTTTACAAAGATCTGTAACATATTCAGATTTTTATTGGTATAAACACTTAAGCACGTAGAACATTAGGTTTTATTTGTTAATTTAGAATCGTGCATTCCCTTCACTATTAGTTTTAATGTTGCTTGATTCACTTTGAAAGTTACAACTTTTGCGTGTACTACTTTAATACCCAGAAGCCTCCAACTACCCAAGCAAGAGCAGGTGCCAGCTGCAGCAGTAGATTGTGTTTGTACATAGTGTGTATTGCAGTTTTAGGAGAGTGCCATAGTGAGGTAATTTTTCTCCCTTGCTGAAGTCTGTTTCTTCTTTATTATCTGCTGCTACTTGTTGTGTTTTGTGTATTCTTTTTTTGTGATATTGTACGGTTCTTACACAGTAGAAATTGATAGAAACTGTGCACACTATGTGCAGATACAAGGAGAACTGGCCACTGTCTGGAAACAGCTTGAAGTTGCATTGGCTTCTACAGGCTTCAGGCTACTGCTTTAAGCTGAAATGACATTGAGGCACCTCTGGTAGAAGCTGTAATAATTTTAATGCTGTTGGAATCTCCTGGAAGCCTCACTGTCACTGTGTCTTCTGATGCACATCATCTGAGTGGTCTGCCTTCACTCAAGGGTGAGTGACAAACTGTGATGGGCCATGTACCACTGGGGAGAGGGTTGCCCCATTATGCTTTAGCAAAAGGTGCAAGGTGCTACCCAGTGTTCATAGGACATTTGAGCCAGCGTAAGATGCCTCGCCTGTTGGCCCATTGGCTAATTTTTCCTGGCAGGTCCAGACAAGTGCAGAGGGGAGGTCTGCTAGTCATTGGGTGCTCCCGTATTAAGTGGGTAATGGAGCCCCTCAGGAAAACAGCAGACTGGTAAGGAATTAAGCAAGTGTGCACTAGGCATCTTTGCCAGGTCTCACCTGAGATGTGGACAAGGCCCTGCTGATGGCTATTGGATGTACAGGGTGCAACTAGTTGCAAATCACAGTTGATGTCTGCATGAATGAATCTGCCGCTTGGATTCTGAGACCGTACTCTGTTCCTTTAGGCAGTTAGCTGAATTTGTGTAGACAGGTAGCAATTCATGTGGGATGGAAGCTCAGCCCCTTATTTGTAGCATCGTACCTAGAGTTGATCATGGTCCTCTGGTTTGAACCATGTCTTAGGTCAGAAATGTAGGTTCAGAAAATTGCACAATAATATTGCACCAGGACTTCTCTCCCTTTGTTACGGGGAAGGGGTTTATAACCACCACAAAAAATTAAAAAAATTAAGGTTTAGCTAATTCTTGTTGACTTTTATTGACAACATACGTTATAAAGAGATACTGATATGTGGGTAGTTTCCAGAACCAGAGAATACTGAACATCACATTTGTTCTGAAAAGTTGCATCTACTGCTATTAGTAAAATTTTTGGATCAAGTTTAACTAAAAAATTATAGAATCAGGTAGAAGAATTAATTGAAAACAATTAATAATTTTTCCAAATTATAAAATATAAAGTACTGGACTAGCTTCCAATATTTATGAAAGGAGAGTGTAAAATACCCCTCCTCCCGATTGCCTAGTGGGTACTGCTAGGGTTATTTCGGATTTCAAATGTGAAATAATCCAGGTGAAGTTAAGCATCAAAGTTGAGTCTGAGATGGTGATCAGATGCTTTTTGTAGACCACCTGATTCAGGAGCTGTAGTGGCAGAGCATTCAGAGAGAACTTGCATAATATGGCGAGTAAGTTTTCTGATCATACTATTGTAACAGGGGGAGACTTCAAATTACCAGCTATAGAATGAGAGAGTCACACTATCAAAACTGCACCCAAAGGGCATAATTTATGTGACATTATTCTGGAAGTCTTTCTGAAAATTACCTCAGGCTTATAATTAGAGAAAGAACTCATTAGGGTCATGTCTTAGACCTTCTAGCAATCTAGCAGACCTGAACATTTATGTCAGTGATGAAGTGTTGTCTATGAATGCACTGCATTCCTGTGTAATTCTAATGGGGAAATTAATGCAGGTTATAACTGTTTAGAAACATTTCCAAAAGATTACTTGAATCTTGCAGGAAATTAAAAATATATCTCCACGGACTAACGTATTATTACATTTGTCTGCTAGTTTGTATAATAATGACAAAAATTTCTAAAATCGTTTGAAAATATTCCTGTGGGGATCTATTTACTGTAATAATAATAATAATAATAATAATAATAATAATAATAATAATAATAATAATAATTCCCGTGGAGGCCTGGGAAAAGAATAGGCCTCCGGTATGTTCTGCCAGTCGTAAAAGACGACGAAAAGAACAAACCCCTAATAGGGCTAACCCCCCTTTTAGTGTGATTAGTTGGTTCAGGACAGAACTAAAGAAGCCTCAGACAAGTGCCGTCATGGACGGGGACGACGCTTAAACCCTATGCCCGCCCACAATGGTAACGACACTGCTAGCCAACTGGAAAATGATTTAAATCCAAATAGAGGTGTTTTGCAGGTTATGCTTCCTGCAACCACCCTAGACGGAAAACAAAGACAGAGGATGAGATGGTGAGATGAAGTTAATCGAGACCTCATGTTCTGCTATTACCAAGCAACAAACCTAGGAACCAACACAACTGGATACAGATCACAAGTATACACAACATTTATTACCAGATACCCAGAATTAAAATTTTTAACAGAACGACGACTAGCTGATCAGATCCGTGTAATAATCAAAAATAACAGGCTACCCCAGTCAGAATTAGAAAACATCAAACAAGTACAACAAATACTGGCACAAAATAATGTGCAATCAGAAGAAGAAGAAAATACAGTAATGGACTCAAACATCCCAGAGCAACCAAACAAAGGACAACACGCATCAATTAAACAATCTACATCTACATCCATACTCCGCAAGCCACCTGACGGTGTGTGGCGGAGGGTACCTTGAGTACCTCTATCGGTTCTCCCTTCTATTCCAGTCTCGTATTGTTCGTGGAAAGAAGGATTGTCGGTATGCCTCTGTGTGGGCTCTAATCTCTCTGATTTTTATCCTCATGGTCTCTTCGCGAGATATACGTAGGAGGGAGCAATATACTGCTTGACTCTTCGGTGAAGGTATGTTCTCGAAACTTCGACAAAAGCCCGTACCGAGCTACTGAGCGTCTCTGCTGCAGAGTCTTCCACTGGAGTTTATCTGTCATCTCCGTAACGCTTTCGCGATTACTAAATGATCCTGTAACGAAGCGTGCTGCTCTCCGTTGGATCTTCTCTATATCTTCTATCAATCCTATCTGGTATGGATCCCACATTGCTGAGCAGTATTCAAGCAGTGGGCGAACAAGCGTTCTGTAACCTACTTCCTTTGTTTTCGGATTGCATTTCCTAAGGATTCTTCCAATGAATCTGTCTGGCATCTGCTTTACCACCGATCAACATTATATGATCATTCCATTTTAAATCACTCCTAATGCGTACTCCCAGATAATTTATGGTATTAACTGCTTCCAGTTGCTGACCTGCTATTTTGTAGCTAAATGATAAAGGATCTATCTTTATGTGTATTCGCAGCACATTACACTTGTCTACATTGAGATTCAATTGCCATTCCCTGCACCATGCGTCAATTTGCTGCAGATCCTCCTGCATTTCAGTACAATTTTCCATTGTTACAACCTCTCGATACACCACAGCATCATCTGCAAAAAGCCTCAGTGAACTTCCGATGTCATCCACAAGGTCATTTATGTATATTGTGAATAGCAATGGTCCTATGACACTCCCCTGCGGCACACCTGAAATCACTCTTACTTCGGAAGACTTCTCTCCATTGAGAATGACATGCTGCGTCCTGTTATCTAGGAACCCCTCAATCCAATCACACAATTGGTCTGATAGTCCATATGCTCTTACTTTGTTCATTAAACGACTGTGGGGAACTGTATCGAACGCCTTGCGGAAGTCAAGAAACATGGCATCTACCTGTGAATCCGTGTCTATGGCCCTCTGAGTCTCGTGGACGAATAGCGCGAGCTGGGTTTCACATGACCGTCTTTTTCGAAACGCGTGCTGATTCCTACAGAGTAGATTTCTAGTCTCCAGAAAAGTCATTATACTCGAACACAATACGTGTTCCAAAATTCTACAACTGATCGACGTTAGAGATATAGGTCTATAGTTCTGCACATCTGCTCGACGTCCCTTCTTGAAAACGGGGATGACCTGTGCCCTTTTCCAATCCTTTGGAACGCTACGCTCTTCTAGAGACCTACGGTACACCGCTGCAAGAAGGGGGGCAAGTTCCTTCGCGTACTCTGTGTAAAATTGAACTGGTATCCCATCAGGTCCAGAGGCCTTTCCTCTTTTGAGCGATTTTAATTGTTTCTCTATCCCTCTGTCGTCTATTTCGATATCTACCATTTTGTCATCTGTGCGACAATCTAGAGAAGGAACTACAGTGCAATCTTCCTCTGTGAAACAACTTTGGAAAAAGACATTTAGTATTTCAGCCTTTAGTCTGTCATCCTCTGTTTCAGTACCATTTTGGTCACAGAGTGTCTGGACATTTTGTTTTGATTCACCTACCGCTTTGACATAAGACCAAAATTTCTTAGGATTTTCTGCCAAGTCAGTACATAGAACTTTACTTTCGAATTCATTGAACGTCTCTCGCATAGCCCTCCTCACACTACATTTCACTTCACGTAATTTTTGTTTGTCAGCAAGGCTTTGGCTATGTTTATGTTTGCTGTGAAGTTCCCTTTGCTTCCGCAGCAGTTTTCTAACTCAGTTGTTGTACCACGGTGGCTCTTTTCCATCTCTTACGATCTTGCTTGGCACATACTCATCTAACGCATTATGTACGACGGTTTTGAACTTTGTCCACTGATCCTCAACACTATCTGTACTTGAGACAAAACTTTTGTGTTGAGCCAACAGGTACTCTGAAATCTGCTTTTTGTCACTTTTTCTAAACAGAAAAATCTTCCTACCCCTTTTAATATTCCTATTTACGGCTGAAATCATCGATGCCGTAACCGCTTTATGATCGCTGATTCCCTGTTCTGCGTTAACTTTTTCAAATAGTTCGGGTCTGTTTGTCACCAGAAGGTCTAATATGTTATCGCCACGAGTCGGTTCTCTGTTTAACTGCTCAAGGTAGTTTTCAGATAAAGCACTTAAAAAAAATTTCACTGGATTCTTTGTCCCTGCCACCCGTTATGAACGTCTGAGTCTCCCAGTCTATATCCGGCAAATTAAAATCTCCACCCAGAACTATAACATGGTGGGGAAATCTACTCGAAATATTTTCCAAATTATCCTTCAGGTGCTCAGCCACAACAGCTGCTGAGCCAGGGGGCCTATAGAGACATCCAATTACCATGTCTGAGCCTGCTTTAACCGTGACCTTCACCCAAATCATTTCACATTTCGGATCTCCATCAATTTCCTTCGATACTATTGCACTTCTTATCACTATAAACACACCTCCCCCTTCACTGTCCAGCCTGTCTCTGCGGTATACATTCAAATCTGAGTTTAGGATTTCATTACTATTTACGTCTGGTTTCAGCCAACTTTCTGTCCCTAGTACTATATGAGCGTTGTGACCGTTTATTAATGAGAACAGTTCTGGGACCTTTCTGTAGACGCTCCTGCAGTTTACTATTAGCACATTAATATTGTTATTCCCTGTTGCATTTTGCCTACTCCTACCTTGCTGCGTCTCAGGAGGCGTCTTGTCGGGCCTAGGGAGGGGATTCTCTAACCTAAAAAACCCCCATGTGCACTCCACACGTACTCCGCTACCCTTGTAGCCGCTTCCGACGTGTAGTGCATGCCTGACCTATTCAGGGGGACCCTACATTTCTCCACCCGATAGCGGAGGTCGAGAAATTTGCACCCCAGATCTCCGCAGAATCGTCTGAGCCTCTGGTTTAAGCCTTCCACTCGGCTCCAAACCAGAGGACCGCAATCGGTTCTGGGAACGATACTACAAATAGTTAGCTCTGATTTCACCCCGCGAGCGAGGCTTTCCGCCTTCACCAATTCCGCCAACCGCCTGTACGAACTGAGGATGACCTCTGAACCCAGACGGCAGGAGTCATTGGTGCCGACATCTCGGATGAGACCCCCCGGCAAGCAGACAGAGTGAACACTGGCCTTCTTCCCCGACCTTCCCGCTATTTCCCTACGGGGCTCCATCACCCGCCAACAATCAGAGGAAAACGAAATCTTAAGACAGCCACCAGAACAAGCACAAAAAGAACATGAAGTGACACACATGTTAGATATAGAAGAAAAATTTCAGCTGACATATATAGAATACAAAGACACATATACAGACATTAGACCATTCTTGCATAGACCGCCAAATAACCGACAAGTCGAAACAACAATAAAAACTATCAACACAATCATACACAACAAAATAAATGAAAACACAACTATGGAAGAGTTACAACTACTGGTTTATATAGGAGCACTCACTACACTAAATACACACACTAGGCAGAGATCAGAACCAACCAACACACAGAAGAAACCCACAAAACCAGCATGGCAACACAGGCTACAGATCAGAATAGAAAAACTGAGAAAAGACATTGGACAGCTAAGACAATTTATAAGAGATGAAATATCAGACAAAAAACAAAAAAGGTTGGGTAAAATCTCACAACAAGAAGTGATAGAGCAATTAGATGAAAACGAGCAGAAATTACAAGCATTGGCCAAACGACTTAGAAGATACAAAAAAAAGTGAAAATAGAAGGAAACAAAATCAAACATTCAACACAAACCAAAAGAAATTTTACCAGACAATAGATAACACACACATTAAAATAGACAATCCACCAAACATAACAGACATGGAACACTTCTGGAGCAACATATGGTCAAACCCGGTACAACATAACAGGCATGCACGGTGGATACAAGCAGAAACAGACACATACAAGATGATACCACAAATGCCTGAAGTGATAATTTTGCAACATGAAGTCACCCGAGCAACTAATTATACACACAATTGGAAACCCTGGAAAAGATAAAATAGTAAATTTCTGGCTAAAGTAGTTCACCTCAACACATTCACATCTAACTAAGTTATTTAACAATTACATTGCAGACCCATACACATTCCCTGACACACTTACTCATGGAATAACTTATCTGAAACCTAAATATCAGACAGACACAGCAAACCCAGCAAAATATCGCCCCATAACATGCCTACCAACAATATACAAAATATTAACTTCAGTCATTACACAGAAATTAATGACACACACAACAAAATTATAAATGAAGAACAAAAAGGCTGTTGCAAAGGAGCACAAGGATGTAAAGAGGAACTGATAATAGATGCAGAGGTGACATATCAAGCTAAAACTCAACAAAGGTCGCTACACTACACATACATTCATTACCAAAAAGCTTTTGATAGTGTACCCCATTCATGGTTACTACAAATATTGGAAATATACAAAGTAGTTCCTAAATTGATACAGTTCCTAAACATAGTAATGAAAAATTGGAAAACCACACTTAATATCCAAACAAATTCAAATAATATCACATCACAGCCAATACAGATCAAGCATGGAATATACCAAGGAGACTCATTAAGTCCTTTCTGGTTCTCCCCTGCTCTGAACCCACTATCCAACATGCTAAATAATACAAATTATGGATACAATATTACTGGGACATACCCACACAAAATCACACATTTGCTATACATGGATGTTCTAAAACTACTGGCAGCAACAAATCAACAACTCAAGCAATTACTAAAGATAACAGGAGTATTCAGCAATGATATAAATATGGCTTTTGGAACAGACAAATGTAAGAAAAATAGCATAGTCAAGGGACAACACACTAAACAAGAAGGTTACATATTGGATAACCACAGTGACTGCATAAAAGTGATGGAAAAAACAGATGCCTATAAATATCTAAGATACAGACAAAAAATAGGAGTAGATAATACAAATATTAAAGAAGAACTAAAACAAAAATATAAACAAAGACCAACAAAAATACTGAAAACAGAATTGACAGCAAGAAACAAGACAAAAGCTATAAATACTTATGCTATATCAATATTGACCTACTCATTTGGAGTAGTGAAATGGAGTAACAAAGACCTAGAAGCACTCAATACACTTACACGATCACAATGCCACAAATATAGAATACATCACATACATTCAGCAACAGAAAGATTCACATTAAGCAGAAAGGAAGGAGGAAGGGGATTTATCGACATAAAAAACCTACATTATGGACAGGTAGACAATTTAAGAAAATTCTTTATAGAACGAGCAGAAACTAGCAAAATACACAAAGCAATCACTCATATAAATACATCAGCTACACCACTGCAATTTCATAACCACTTCTACAACCCTTTAGATCACATAATATCAACAGATATGAAGAAAGTAAATTGGAAAAAGAAAACACTACATGGCAAGCACCCGTATCATCTAACACAGCCACACATCGATCAAGACGCAGCCAACACATGGCTAAGAAAAGGCAATATATACAGTGAGACGGAAGGATTCATGATTGCAATACAGGATCAAACAATAAACACCAGATATTACAGCAAGCGTATTATTAAAGATTCCAATACCACAACAGATAAATGCAGACTTTGCAAACAACAAATAGAAACAGTAGATCACATCACAAGCGAATGTACAATATGAGCAAATACAGAATACCCCAGAAGACATGACAATGTAGCAAAAATAATACATCAACAGCTTGCCTTACAACATAAACTAATAAAACAACACGTTCCCACATACAAGTATGCACCACAAAATGTACTGGAGAATGATGAATACAAATTATACTGGAACACAACCATTATAACAGATAAAACAACACCACATAACAAACCTGACATCATACTCACCAATAAAAAGAAGAAATTAACACAACTAATCAAAATATCCATACCCAATACAACAAATGTACAGAAGAAAACAGGAGAAAAAATTGAAAAATACATCCAACTGGCTGAGGAAGTCAAGGACATGTGGCATCAGGATAAAGTTGACATTATACCAATTATACTATCAACTACAGGAGTCATACCACACAATATCCACCAGTACATCAACGCAATACAGCTACATCCAAACTTTTATATACAACTACAGAAATCCGTAGTTATTGACACATGTTCAATTACCCGAAAGTTCCTAAATGCAATATAACACATACCGTACAGTTAAAAGGAAGTCACGCTTGATCGAGGTCTGCGTCACTTTCCAGTTTTGACCAGACATAACGTCTGAGAAAAGAAAGAAATAATAATAATAATAATAATAATAATAATAATAATAATAAAGACTTTTCCTCATAACAGCAATTCAAATTGTTGACCTAAGTGGAATACTGGGTTCAATAGATTTGACTTTGATGATCATTATTAACAAATATGCCAACTCTTCCTTTCTCTATATTTTCCATGCAGTTAATGTTCAGTGCTTTTGATTTGACATATACATTTCTGTAATTACGTGATGGTCAGGCAGTCATACATCAACTTCGTTTTGGCTTTGTAGATCATGTAAGCAGATAAAGAGGGCATTAATTTCATTGTTTAGTTCTGTAACAGCCAGATGCATTGTGGTAGGTTCATTTCAACAAATTCAATCAGTCATATCAACAGAAAATGAAGTCCCATGCTTCTTGGCAGAGCGTAGAGGAACGATGTGGGAGGCGTGCACCGCTGTACTATGCAAGGTCCTAATGGAGGTGGTTTGCCGTTTCCTTCCCCTGACCGTAATGGAGATGATTGATGATGATGATGATGATGATGATGATGATGATGACACAACACCACCCAGTCATCTCGGGGCAGGTGAAAATCCCTGACCCTGCCAGGAATCGAACCTGGGAGGGAGCCTGTGCTTGGTAAGCGAGAACACTACCGCAAGACCACGAGCAGCGGAACACATTAACAGGTTTTAGAGAAAAATGTTAAATTTATTCCTGCCTTTTACTTTACTAAAATTTGTAACATATTACAGCTTCTAATGTATTATAGCTTCTGGCATGTTAAAACATTTTTTACTGTGGAGCTAAGACAAGAAATTTTAAACAGCCTGTTATGGGCATGAAATTTTCTTTGTAACGTTCTATTATTTGTACTTGAAGGAGACATTTTCTAGTATGTGATGGTTATTATTCTACAATTAAAATTTAAAAATATGCTATGAAGCAAGTGGTTGGAAGTTTTGAATAGTGGAGTTACAAGTCTTTGGGTAGGAGATTTGGGATGACTCTACTTTATAGTGTAAGTAGCCTTGTGGTTATGGTTTAAATGCCACTCTTAATCATAGCCAACTGAAAGTAACAGTGATGCACTACCCTCCTGGTGTTGATGTGAGTAACATCAGATAAAGAACACATTGCAAATAATAAGTGCTAAACAATCTCCTTTTACAAATAACAAATTTCCCAGTCATTTACATACAATAGAAACAGATATTTACTTTGTATCCAGTTTTGCAGAATGCCTTTGGAAGTTGTTTTCATTCGTTGCATTGTTTCCAGAAGTTTTTAGTATCGTGCTCTTCAGGGTCTTCTTCATTCTGTATTCTTGCAGTAGACAAGTTGATGTCTTTAAAGTTCAGTTGTTAATAATTGATTGTTAATTTTGTCTTTATTATATTGCTGCACCCTGTTAACAAGAAGAAAAGACTTCAGTTGGCGACAATACCCTAAATTGGGTGTCTGGAGATTGGAAAAGAGTCATATTCACTGATGAACCCAAGTTCAAAATGTTTAGAAGTAAACAATGTCAGTTCGTACACTGTTTACCCCCATGACTGCTTGAATCCTGTGTGTAATTGCAGCTGTGAAGCAGGGATGGTGTTCTGTGATGCTATGGGGATTTTTTTGGAGGGAATAAAGTCAAGGGTTTGGTGAAAGTTGATGGAAAAATGAAACAAAAGGATTATCGTGCCATTATTTAGCAACATGTGAAGACATCTGATTTGCGTCTGATTGGGACAGGGTTTGTCTTGCAGCATGACAACTACCCAAAACATACATCCCACTTGTCAGATATATGTGAAGTCTATAGGGGTTCAGAAAATTATGAAAAACATGGAATGGCCACCTGATCGAGCTACTATGTGAGGAGTTGGACAGGAGGACCCGAAAATGGGAAACTGTGAGTGGGACACACTTGTGGGAGGTCCTGCAGCAAGAATGGAGACTAATTCCAGCTGAAACGCTGGCAAAATTGGCCCATCACTTACCACGAGTATCTAAGGTGATTAAAGGAAAGGATGGCTATTTTGAGGAATCTAAAATGTAATAGATGCATTTACCTCTGTATTGTTTGAGCTAAATAATTTAGAAAGCAATTACATGCATTTTTATAATCTTATTTCCTTTCCATTGTCCATAATCACTTGGTGTTTCCACTCACATACACAGTACCTCACCATGATAAGGGGGAATATATCCAACAAAGTGAAATACCCTGTTGTCAGACCAATCTATAAGAAAAGTAGTTGGGCAGTATTACTGAGTGTCTCTTTATTTGTGGTACATACGCTTCAGTGGTGCTCTTTACCTAATTTTGTTTGTTTAATGAAGCCAAAATGGCTAACGATTGTGACTACACTGATCAGCCGAAACATTATGACCACCTGCTTAATAGCATGCTTGTCCGCCTTTGGAACGAAATACATCACTGATTATGCATAGCAGGGATCCGACACCTTGTTGGTAGGTTTGTGGAGGCATGTGGCATTAGATGTCTACTCGAAAGTCATGTAATATGCATAATTAATGGGCCGCTAATTTGCGTATGTTGTGATGGCACCCGATAATGATCCATAGGGATTACATAGGATTTATATCAGGCAAATTTGGCTGCAGACACACCAATGTGAGTTCATTATAATATTCTTCGAACCACTGTAGCACAGTTCTGGCTCTGAGACATGGACATTTATTCTGCTGAAAGATAACATCGCTGTTGAGGAAATACATCAAGCATGAAGGGATCCAGATGGTTCACAGCTGTCAATGTGTCTTTGATTACTACCCCAGGTCCCATGCAAGCACAGGAGGTGCAGCGCCGCATGTTTCGAGCCGCTGTTCACCTCGTTGATGGTGTTTATGGAGATGAACATTGATCTAGTGGAGCAAAAGTATTATTCACCTGCAGAGCTGGCACGTTTCCATTGATCAACGGTTGAATTCTGATGGTCCTGTGCCTACTGCAGTAATAATTCAGGATGTTATTGGGTCAACACATGAACCTGTAAGGATGGTCTGCTGCGGAGCTCCATGTCCAACAATGTACGATGAACAGTGTGCTCCAAAACACTTGTGCATGCACCAGCATTGTGCCCTTTCTGCAGAGATGCTGCAGGTCACCATCTATCCTACTTTCCAGAGCAGACAAGCCTCCGAACCCCACGTTCTGTGAAGAGTCATGATTGTTCAACAATTTAGCACCTAGTGATAGTTTCACTGCCCTCCTACCTCTTTCTGCTGATCCCCGTGACATTAGCAACTGAACTTTCGACCAGCTTCGCCTTTTTTGGGATACTCAATTACGGGCTCTGTATAATTATAATCTGTCCTTTGTCAGAGTCACTTATCTCAATTGATTTCCTCATTTACAGCCCATATCCTTGTTGGGGTAATCCCCCATCCATATCTGCTCTACTTATATACTTTTGTTACCGTGTTATGTGCCTGCAACACTATCGGGTGGCATCCAATGTTATGGTGGGCAATGGTCGTAATGTTTTGCCCTATTATTGTATAATAGCGTAATTTGTGTAATGCAGCACGCTTTCTCATGTCTGTTGAGGATCATTTCTGACTGAAATTAATAACCTGATTACAAATAAACTTTGTGATCCAAGACTGGAATTATTTTCCTGAATCACTGGAAACTTTTTCATCACTATCAAAACTTATTTTTAAGCTACAAATAACACATTCCAAATCAAGAAAGTCTACTGGGCCAGGAGACCATATGCAATGACCAAAAACATATGAGGAAACTGAAACCATTCAAAGTGTGCAGTGCAAGAATGATTCCACCTTCTGCTAATAAGAAAGATGAAACATTTGTCATCAGAATGTGGGAGGAGAAGCTCAAAGCACTGAAGATGTTGTCTAGAATTAATTATCCTTAAACAAAATTGTCATTCAGTCTATAAATACTGCAAGAACAAAAAGTATCATCTGCTCGTAGTGACTGCAGTATAACTGCTGCTGGCACTTTGTCAATAAAAACGAAAAGCGCCTGTGTGGAATAACTTTCCAACTTGCAGTACACTTGAGACAGAGAGAACCCAAAGTAACACTAGGTTCATCAAAGTAAGTCTGATGCTGAGTTTTATGCAGTACCTCACAGTCGCTACAGTGTGCTTAATTTAGTCCCAGATGGTTTTGTATGAACGGCACCTCTAGTTCACTATAATATTCATATGAGAAATATTGAGGTGTAATGCGGTGATATGGGTGGTCATATGGTTCTTGAATATTCAGAGAATATCCATGCACTGTTCTTTCATGGCTCTCATCTGCCATTATTAAGGTGACTTGTACGTGAATAACTGTCAAAAAATCAATTTAATTTTTGTCTTAAAAAATTCTCTGTAGTTTTCTGAATGAGAAAAAGTTTACTTCCAGGAAAATGGACCACATACCAAAATTAGAGGAATTTAAAAGTGACTGCATGCACCACAACGTCCCCTTAGCACACAGTCAGCTCAGTTAAAAATGAAGTTTTGCTCACATTTGTTTCGTTTTTATGACTTTTTAGTCCCTCAAGTTGGCTAACCTGCAAAACCTTTACAGTTGCTTATCTTTTGTTTATACAGAGAGTTTAGTCATTGTTTGCTGTTGTTTCAGCACGAATATTTTATTTACAGCAAAGTAATTGTGTGCACGAGTTTCGTATTGTGTGTCCCACTTCAAAGCAATGGGAGACTCAAAAAGATTGAGAACTTGAAGAGGACTTTGAAGGAATAGAAATGACCTGATGGTAAGCTCCCTAGTGGATGTGGTTGGCTTACAGATGAAGAAATAGACAGGTTGCAGTATTATTATGAAAAAGTGATAAGACAAAATAAAAATGACCTTGAGGGAATGAAAAAAAGGCAGTATGGGCTACCTTTTTTCATAAATCCTCTACAGATGACAACCCATGCCATGCACTCTGCCCACCTAGCAGTGATTGCTGGTGTGGCTACCAGAGGGCTGTTACTCAAGGTGAGACCAAGAACCATAAACATTCTTTACCATTGAAGTTATAAAACCTGATCTTAGTGACACAAGATTATTAGAGAAATGTTTACATGGTAGGACTCAAAATCAAAATGAAAGTTTCAATGATTGTATATTGGAACGGATATCAAAAACTGTTCTAGTAGGATTAATACTTTGAAAATAGGTGTGCTAGATGATGTTCTATGTTTCAATGATGGTGCAGGGTCAAGGCTTAATGTAATAGAACTGATGGGAGTGACTGGTGGACTAAATATGCATAGAGCTATAATAGCCACTGACCGAAGGAGACTCTTCGAAGCAGAAAAATCAGTGTTGGAAGTCACCAAAGAAGTAAGAATAAGAAGAAGTAGGAAACAAGATGAATATGGATCTTGGATACATTAGTGACATGCAAGTTTAATAGAAAAAACAAGTTTTAACTTTAACTTTAATTTCCCCGAAATTAAATTATTTCATTTTCTGGTACACTTTCGCTAAAATCTATTAAAGGTAGAGCGCTGAAATTTTGTGTAGCATCTTAAAACATGCTTAACTACAAAGCTGACTACTCTTGTGACTTAACTTTGTAAATAAAATGCTTTTTTGAAGAAAAACCCTGAATTCATTCCCAAAATTTTTGATAATCATACTTAAAATATTTTTGTAGCACATTTTATGACAGTGCCATCTTTTCAATTGTCTGCTTTAAAAATAATAGTGTTAAGAACTTCCAGGAAAAAATAACCACCTACTTTGTTTGTATTTTGAGTAATGTGTACCTATGATGTACATAAATAATTGGCATGGCTTATTTCACTTGCAACAAAAAAACACAATTAAAAAAAAAAGTATGAGAGCTAAAGCTGTGGTTCATACATAAAAATGGGCTTACAACTCTTATTCTTTGAGATACACGGTTTAGAAAACTGACAATTTTTTCAAGGTTTTCCCTGGAATTCATGGACCAGTCCCCTTAACAGTAGTCAGTGTTAGCCAGATTATAACCCAAACCTAATTTCAGCATGTGAAAGAATTCATCAACAGTGTGTGAATAGCCTCAACACTACTGCACCCCACACACAAAACAGACCCATTGTATACCAGTTACTGTCATAAAAATTCCTCATGCTTGCATCGTTCTGCCAACAGCAGACTGTCACCTAGTTGTGAAGGCAATAAGTGAGAGTTCAGCCCATCATCTCACAGTTCACAAGCACTACCTCCCCCCACACCCCTAAACCTACTGTAGATGTCTCATAAATTATTACATTAGACACATTTCCAATGCTCTTTGTATTTCAGTGTTTTAGCTAAACCTCTTTGGTAAAGAGGTATTGTAGAATGGCATATCATTGACTAAGGCATTAATGGTGGGTACATGGAATTGTTGGATTTTTGGCATCCCTAGCACCTGTGGGTTTTAAATTAGTGAAAAAGGTTGGAGGCTGTTGTCAAGGCTTGACTACACCCTCACAGTAGTCTTAGTCAAATCCACTTGTCTCCAGACATTCTTGCTCAGCAACCTGTATTTAACATGAAAATCATGGCTCGCAAAAACAGTGAAAAATAAGGCAGGCTAATAGCCATGGAAACTCCCAGTTGTCAGCTCTTCTGACTGATTATTCTGCTGTTGCTCTGAAGATGAATACTTATGGTAAATACAGAAACTCCATGTGGCAAAAGCTGATGTTTTAATAAGTGGTAAAAATAAGTGACAGAAAGCACCTATCAACCAATAAATAATAATATAATAGTAATTAGTGGAGTTTAGCAAATTCCATGATTTGTCTGATGATTACAAAAAGTTGGTTTTGTATACAAATTTCTACAGTATGAGCAGAAGGTTTTCTCAGGATTCCTGTACTAAATTTCCTTGTAGTTATTTTCAGTTACATTAAATAAGAAAGAGAAACATTTGACTTTAAGTATACCACTTTTTCAGCATTATTTGAATCTGTTCTAGCAGACAGCTAATGAGGTGCAGATAACATGAGCATTCTGTGATTGCTATATTAAATGATTAAGATGAAAAGGTGGTGGTGGTGGTGGTGGTGGTGGTGGTGGTGGTGGTGTGTGTGTGTGTGGGGGGGGGGGGGGGGTGGAGTGTTCATAATGACTGGGTGATACACTGTAACTCTTGTTCATCGCCTCCACAATGAGTTGATAGTCAGCTGTGAAATAAATTAAGTCGCTGGCAGGAGGATACAAGCATAGGGAAATTTTTTGACCTGAAGTGGCATATAATAGGTCTATATTGTGTGTGTTGATCAGTGTTTTCACAGGCTGAAATCAAATCTGGGTTATAATCCACCCAACAATGACTGCTGTTAAAATAGTCTGAAAATTCCAGAGCTGTATGCCCATCTGCACTGTCGCATCACACCTAGATAATTCTCACATGAATATTATAGTAACCTAGAGATGCTGCTCATATGAAATCATCAGGGACTAAATTAACAACACTCTATACCAACTGTGAGGCACTGCATTGAAACTAAGCATAACTTTCACTTTGATGACCCTATTTTTGTTGCGGCTTTTTGAGCCGACTTTGTTGGTCATTGTGTGTGATGTAGATTTTCTTGTTTTCGAGCATTAGGTTGCTTATGGGTTATGAAGTCGCTCTGTGGATGTTCACATTCTGCAGTTAATGTTTTCTTGTCTCTTAATTTTTGTTCCTTGGTTATGGGGATAGTGCTAATGATGATGGTTTTTTTTTTAAACCTATCTTTGTCTATAATGATCAGAAGGTGTTTTGCTTACTCATAGTGCTTCTAGTATAACAATTATAGATGCTCCAGAAAAGTGAATCGCATCTGGTGAAAGAGCTTAGTTTTCAGTATGCCTAAGATGGGGAAACAAATATAATTGTGACAGTTATTGATATGTCTTGTTCAGTTTGCATTCGGCACATCTGAGTATTAATAGTAACAGCCCTCCAGTTCCTGAATCTAGTTGCAAAAATGGAAGTAAAACTCATTGGCTTATACTTTTCGTATTCCACCCCTTGGCAGCCACGTGTTCGAGATGCAAGCTGTACTCACTTCCAAACCCACTCAAGTAATATACCAGCAGTGGAACTTTAATTTTTCCAGTCAGTATTGTAACTGAAACTTGGCAACAACACAGAATATGTTCAGCAGCACTGTGGCCATCAAGCTACTTCCTGGATGGCTCAGAATTATCCTTCTTAATTCATTTGATATTTTCTTGTCATTTCTGAGGAATAATCTGAGTAATTTTCACATAAGGTGTGATGTTGGGTTATCAGTTTATGGTTTTAAGACCAGGAAGCTCATTCTATGCATACACTGCAACTAAACTTGTCACTGTTGTTGCTATTTATCTGTCCTGTCCACCACTCAGACAGTGAAGGAGAGGTAAATGCCAAGATGTTTGCTAGCTCTGACATCATAAGGCTGTACTGTAAAGTGAAGGCTGTGCTGGCTCTTGGTTCCAATCTTCTGTGACAGAGCTTCAAGCACCCAGATTGAAAATCATGTTGCTACTTTCAGTACCCTGTGATAACGCCTTTTTCTGCTTCAACCAACATAAATTTGGTTTTTGTGGATACACAATTTTACTTATGAAATTGTGGCACTGAATGAGTTTTAACTATGTACCTTTGTGCATCTATTCCAGTGGCCACATATTCATAGTACTTCAGTGAGACAGCAGAGTGCACATAAACACAGACTGGATTGAAGTCCAAAGTATACAGGGTGTTACAAAAAGGTACGGCCAAACTTCCAGGAAACATTCCTCAAACACAAAGAAAGAAAATATGTTATGTGGACATGTGTCCGGAAATGCTTACTTTCCATGTTAGAGCTCATTTTATTACTTCTCTTCAAATCACATTAATCATGGAATGGAAACACACAGCAACAGAACATACCAGAGTGACTTCAAACACTTTGTTACAGGAAATGTTCAAAATGTCCTCCGTTAGTGAGGATACATGCATCCACCCTCCGTCGCATGGAATCCCTGATGCAGCCCTGGAGAATGGCGTATTGCGTCACAGCCATCCACAATACGAGCACGAAGAGTCTCTACATTTGGTACCGGGGTTGCGTAGACAAAAGCTTTCAAATGCCCCATAAATGAAAGTCAAGAGGGTTGAGGTCAGGAGAGCGTGGAGGCCATGGAATTGGTCTGCCTCTGCCAATCCATCGGTCACCGAATCTGTTGTTGCGAAGCAAACAAACACTTCGACTGAAATGTGCAGGAGCTCCATCGTGCATGAACCACATGTTGTGTCGTACTTGTAAAGGCACATGTTCTAGCAGCACAGGTAGAGTATCCCGTATGAAATCATGATAACGTGCTCCATTGGTGCTTAGGTGGACGAAACTAAAATTAGCTCTGACGTGGAAATTAAGTGTTTCCGGACATATGTCCACATAACATCTTTTCTTTATTTGTGTGTGAGGAATGTTTCCTGAAAGTTTGGCCGTACCTTTTTGTAACACCCTGTATAATACCTTAATGATTTTTGTAGGTGTAGGCATGCTTGTGTAAAAAATTGTTTATGGTTTATCAAAATAGACTCTCATCATAAGGTTATTGTGGTAAGTTGAAATTCACCTATATTTTTATAGTACATACTTTAATACTGTTTTTCACTAGATTTTTGAACACAGCAGTAAACATAAGAGAAATTACTCATCAGTTCTGTATTCTCTCACATTATCTAAAACAGTCTGACAATGCTGAGGTGGTTTGCTGGTTCCATGTCAGTAGAAATTTACTGTTTTGGATTTAAAGATGTCATGAAGCCTGGTTTGAATTGTGGTGTTTGTGTCCAAAAGAGATTTTTTATGTTTATTTGATAAGGAATGCTGAAGGTAAATATTTGAGGGCAGCTCATAAAATGTAGTATGTTACCAGTAACAATATTGGATGGGGATTTTCAGTGAGGAAACTGATGATGATCGTGCAAAAATGTGGTAATAGTCACCCGAGTATTGCTTGTTGTATGCCAATGTTGCAAAAAGATTAAATTGTAACATTTCATCACAAATTATTGAGACTTGCTGAAAGTGGAAAATAATTCATGCCAGAACAATGTTTCTTGAAACAAGAAAATATCTTTGATCTGATTTGTCCAATAGTACTTCCCTCACACAATAGAAATGTTACAAGCTTTCTTCACTCCTCTATGATTGGAGAATGCAAAATCCAGTACTAAACTGGAGAACAAACACTGGAACTTCAAATAAGAAAATGATGATTAATAAATACACTCACAGCAGTATACACATATTGTGTTACTACACCTCAATCACTTGATTTATCAAAGTTATTTTGCATGGAAAGTCAAACTACAATAATACACTATTTTATGCGAGCATTGAGAGGGCAGGAATGCGCCTAAGGTGGTCACGCTGCAATCACGTGGGTGGATGCTGCCCAGTCTCGTGTGGCTGCTGTATGGTGAGGAAGCTCTCAAACATAACTGTTCTGATTGTGATTCAACCACATGCTCTTTCACAGAAATGTTTCTGAAATTCTTTGCTGTTACTGGTGGGTTGAAAAGTGAAGGAAATTATTTTTGAGGTTCCAACAGGCTTAGACTTCTAGCATATGTGTGTAGCAAGGTTTAATAAATAAATAAAGGAAGGAAAGGACTACTGTTCGCGATTTTGCATGTGCATTGTAAGACATTTACCACCTGACATAAACAGATACAACACAACACAAATTCAAGCAGAGTTCTGCATATCCTAGTGTTACCATATAGTGTAGATGGCCAGATTTAGGATTCTGAGGGGTGGCCAGATATGTTTTCACATTAAGTGAACAACCTGGATTTAACCTCTGTGGTGGGCGAATTTTATGTCAGGATGTACATATGGTGTAATTCAAGGTGGAGTTAAGTCTACTTGGTTTACAAATGTCAGTGTTTAACTTTGTGAACAGGAGCTGATCAGCAGTGTATCTTCTTTACTGATGAGCAAAGCTCTGAGATACCTTCATATTTGAAGACTTGGATCAGTATATCATAACAACTTAATACAAGAAAATTGTATTTAGTTGTTGTTCACTAAAGATCATAACCATAATGAATTTTGAACAATTGGTGTAATGTAAGTAACAACATATTTTGGTGACCAGTAAATCTCTGTTACTGACATTTGAAGCAGATTGTTCTCATCATGCCAATGTAAATAATGTAGCTGGTATCTTGGCGACAGAATATGGTGATTATAAATTTCTTGAGGTGTACATGGATGAATATCTTCATTGGGTTAATCATATTAATTTTGTTTGTGAAAAAATCATTGGCATCTTCTATGCCTCTAACCATGTATCAAACATAGTTCTTAGCCAAACATTAAGAATGGTATGTTGTGGGACAATTTATCCTTTTCCTAACAGTGGGACTGAGCTGTTGACACACACTATGTGATCAAAAGTATCCAGACACCTGGCTGAAAATGAGTTAAATGTTCGTGGCACCCTTCATCAGTAATGCTCAAATTCAATATGGTGTTGGTTCACCCTTAGCCTTGATGACAGCTTCCACTCTCACAGGCATACATTCAATCAGCTGCTGGAAGGTTTCTTGGGGAATGGTAGCCCATTCTTCACTGAGTGCTGCACTGAGGAGAGGTATCGATGTCAGTCAGTGAGGCCTGGCATGAAGTCGGTGTTCCAAAACATTCCAAAGGTGTTCTATAGCATTCAGTTCAGGACTCTGTGCAGGCCAGTCCATTACAGGGATGTTATTGTCGTGTAACCACTCTGCCATGGGCTGTGCATTAAGAACAGGTGCTCGATCATGTTGAAAGATGCAATTGCCATCCCCGAATTGCTCTTCAACAGTGGAAAGCAAGAAGGTGCTTAAAACATCAGTGTAGGCCTGTGCTGTGATAGTGCCATGCAAAACAACAAGGGGTGCAAGCCCCCTCCATGGAAAACACGACCGCACCATAACACCACCACCTCTGAATTTTACTGTTAGCACTACACACGCTGGCAGATGATGTTCACCGGGCATTCGCTAAACCCACACCCTACCATCAGATCGCCACATTGTTTACTGTGATTCGTCACTCCACACAACGTTTTTCCACTGTTCGGTCGTCCAATGTTTACACTCCTTACACCAAGCAAGGCCTCGTTTGGCATTTACGGCATGATGTGTGGCTTATGAGCAACCGCTCGACCATGAAATCAGAGTTTTCTCACCTCCCGCCTAACTGTCATAGCACTTGCAGTGGATCCTGATGCAGTTTGGAATTCCTGTGTGATAGTCTGGATAGATGTCTGCCTATTATACATTACGACCCTCTTCAACTGTCAGCAGTCTCTGTCAGTCAACAGACGAGGTCGGCCTGTACGCTTTTGTGCTGTACGCCTCCCTTCACATTTCCACTTCACTGTCACATCAGAAACTGTGAACCTAGGTATGTTTAGGAGTGTGGAAATCTCCCGTACAGACTGTATGACAGAAGTGACAGCCAATCACTTGACCACGTTCGAAGTCTGAGAGTTCCGCAGAGCACCCCATTCTGCTCTCTCAAGATGTTTAATGAGACTACTGAGGTCGCTGATATGGATTACCTGGCAGTAGTTTGCAGCACACTGCACCTAATATGAAAAATGTAAGTTTTTGGGGGTATTCAGATACTTTTTTGATCACATAGTGTATGTAGCGAACACACTCTCCATATGATATTGTCATTACAGAAAATGGCTTGCTGTAGTTATTTGGAGAATGTGATGTGGCTGCATGTGCGTTCCTTTGAAGTGATGAATCAGTTGACTTAGTATTTATCTTTTTCTTATAGGAAGTGATGCGCCAAAAAATTGATAAATACAAGAAAGAACAAGTTGACAAAATGGATACCATTGAAGCACTGAAGAAACAGTTATCCACAGCAAAGAACCACCTAACTGAAGGCAAACAGAAATATATAAGCCTTGTTGACAAAGTGAGTACATTCAAGTGCATTACAAAGCATATCTGGGAGTTTTACGTGTAATTTAATCAATATCGTATCTGGAAATGAAATGCAAGTAAAATAACTAAAATGATGCCTGTAATTGGGTAACTTCTTGTGAGTTTCCTAAAATACACTTGGTTGGTTACATATTACATCAGTCTTGTTTGTGTCTAATCTACTATACCGAAGAATATGGCCAACAGGAATGTGCCAGGGAGTCAGGTGTTTATTGTGACACCCTTGAGAGCACAACAGTACACACAATTCTAAAAACATATTCATTGATGTAGTTGCAAACATGACACAGTCACACATTCTCTTAATACTGATATTTTCAAAAGAATATTGATCAAATTCTTCTTTTGAATGACCATGGTATCAGTTGCTACTGTAAAAAGTGTTTATAGGAGGGTCATTCCATAAGTCATGCCAACTATGGTATATCATGCGAACGCGTGGCATCACCATAATTGCAGTAAATACATTAGAAAGCCCTTGGCGAACATTACTGAAATCAACTGACAGATTACAACCGCATGTGAGGATAGCTTGGTACCAGTGCCTGAAACATTCAGTGTGAGGTTGGATGTGCTAGTCATGATACACATTTTATTTTATTCAATTAAAATATCACCACTAGTGGAGCTTACTTATCTGTTCCTGGCATATGGTGATGACATGATGTAATGTCATGTCTGCATCCTCATTAGGAGCTTCACTTTTGGTGAAGGAAACCAGTGTTATAGGAAAAAATTGATGTGACATTTGCAGACACTTAACACAATCCCTCAGAAGGAAGAAACAAGATAGAACATCACCACTGATATTGCCTGAAATGAATCAAGTGCAATGTGTATGACGACGGAAGAAACCTATTTCAGTACTTACATACACAGTATTATTATTAACATAAAGTATTCATATTTATCAGTATGCTTACTGTAGGAACTGCCCTAAGCCTGAGAAGATGTCTGGAGGGGTCTGCAAGTTTGTTCACAAAATGTCTACAGTGATTGGTGCCCTCCAAACACAGTTGCCCACTATTATATGTATGTTAGTTGAATGTCCAAAATATTCTCAAATGTACCATGCCCGACGCAGTTACTTATTAGAATTTCATTTTGTAATTTGTTAGAGCTTTGCTTGCTGGTTCTTATAGAAGCAGTTGAGTTTTTTCTATTGCTATCATTGAAAATCTAGATTGAGCCTCACAAAAATCGGAAATGTCACTGTTGTCATCATCTTTATCATTGTCATCAGAATCCATACCACCAACATTTATACAATTTAGTCTATTTTGCACCTATTAGTCCATCATTTTCCCCAAAACATATTCTCTGTTTTCATGACAAGTTCACTTTTCTACTCCTACTTTGTTGCAGCCACATAAAAAGTTTTGTCCTTTTTCACTTCTAGCAGATTGTCCTGTGAAATGACCCTGTTATGGTGTATTCCCCATACATTTCTTTTAATTGTTGTCCATGCAGTTTCTATGCCATTGAATTCACACATTTATATAGGTAACTGGAGAACTGTGTGCAAATGGCCCTTCATCATTTTGTCAAAGCAGCACCTCATTGTAGGAATCTTTAACACTGAAATTGCTTCAAACAGTATGAACTTCATTTTTTATCTGTGGTACATTGTTTATTTACAACTGAGTAATAATATCAATTTTCATGTCATATTATGAGGGTCTGTTCAGCTCAGCACTTAAATATTACATCGATGACCACGTAGCTGTTGCCTCAAATGTAAGACATTAAAGTTGTTTTCTTACTTTTTATTGTATTGTGCCATTATTATGCTGCCGCTTATGTTGTATGACCCATCTTTATGTTTCACAGTTGTCTGCTGATGTTCTGCTGACAAAAAGCGCTCACAACAATACATAAAACCAATTAAGATTGTTCTTTACAATCAATTGCTATTGATGCAGTTGCACAGACATTACAAATAATTTTTTAAAGTTACAATCCTTGCAAACTATATTAATGTAAACCTTCCCACATATCTAACAAGGGGAGTAATATAGTGGTTCTCCTAAGGAGGCCCACAACTTTTTTTAGTATATGCTTGCTGAGCATGAGGCTATTAGCCATTACATGCTCCTACTTTTACCTACACTGTTTCTACCTCATAGTATTGTATCTTTCAAGTTTGTTTTTTTCTATTCTACTCTCCCACTCACTCTTATCTTTGCCTGCTCTCCTAATGAGAACCTGGCTTTTACCTAGGCTTTCTTGTGACTTTGTTCTCTTAACCCCATAAATTACTTTGTACCTTCCTTAACTTCTTTTGGTCCCTAAGCAGATTTGACTGTCATTCTTTTCCAAATTTCTTCAAAGTGTGAATTGTGCAGGGAAGGGCATCCAATGCGAGCATGTAGATGCAACCACCCTGACACCCATTTCTAAGCAGTCACCCAAAACTTAGCACAATAGTCAGTCTATTGTAGAGTGGTTACAATGCACCTGGACAGTTGTAGCCCCCTGACAACACAGTTGTTGTCACTGGTGTCTGTGCTATAAACACTCTATGCATTCCAGGGAGTAGGTGTCCACCCTATTGGGCCATCGAGACTGGGCAAAACTCGCCATGCTAAGTGGCTGTTTCTCTGGCTGGTTGGCACCCATGGAGAGAGCCCTCAGGATGACACAAGGGCCAATAATCTGCCATGAAGCCATTGAAAGTTACTGAAGCTGGCAGTTGCAAAACCCCAGCAATCTCTTCATAAGGGAATTCTAGAGTGATCCCACACTTGGCTCTGCCATGGAAAGAGGTACAATGGCATTGACACAGAGAACTTTACTCACTACTGTATCTAGACTGTACTAGAATGGATGGTGAGATATACCTAATGACCAAACCTTGCTTCTTCATGGAACACATTGGGGGCAAGTATGGAGAGAGAGAGAGAGAGAGAGAGAGAGAGAGAGTAGTGTTGCAAAAGCTGTAAAGTGGCTTCCTGTTGATCAAGACAACAGACTCTGGTTGGTCTTCAGCCTTACTTTAGCACACTTCTTTGGGCAATATTCCAGTCATTTTTACTCCCTCTTGAAGTTCAAACAAAATGCATATCAACAGGACATTATCTTTCATCCAGGCTTGATATTATGGCTGGATGAAGAACTATGCCATGGCCTGGAACAGCAATGGGCGCAGTCACATTCCTGAAACCACCCTTAATATCCATGAAGATGCAGAGTTCCATTTTATGAAATTGTAGAGCTTTTTGTACCTTCCCAAAATGTTTGTGCTGTTCTGCATTATTTGTCTGGTTGATGTCTGTTGGTTTTCATGTTTAGAAACCACAGTTAATCTCATTTCCCTAACTTGCACTTCTTAGACCGAGGTGGCACAGTGGTTAGCTCACTGGACTCACAACTGGGAGGATGGCAGTTCAAATCTACCTCTGGCCATCCAGATTTAGGTTTTTCATGATTTCTCTAAATTGCTCCAGTCAGATCTCAGATAGTTCCTTTGAAAGGGCACAGCATATTTCCTGCACCATACTTTACAAAAAACAGTCTGCCCTTGTACTCTGTCCCCAATGACCTAGTTGTTGACAGAACATTAAACCCTAATCTCTACCCCTCCTTCTTCCCTAACATGCATGTTAACCAGTTTCTCTAATGTGTTTAGAAGAAGGGAGGACAGACTGATTGGTCTCATGTCATTAGCCTTGGTGTGATGAATTCTCCCTAGCTTTGGAATCTTGAGGACCACTTCCAGTGTCTTACACACTGACCTAGTTTACTTACGATCTGTCTCTGGCAGCCTTGCCTTCCACCTCCTCACAGAATACTACACAGGATGACTGTTTCACTTGCTTAACAGCAAGACTGCCTCACGATATTTTGCCCATTGTTCTTTCCTTCAACAAAGTTAACACATTCGAGTTGCTGCTCGTAGTTGCTGCACATCCGATGTTGCAGTGTGTTTCCATGCTTGTCATGATCGCAAAAGTTCGTTGTAATTTGGGAAACAGTTTGATTGATGAAGAAATGCTGAGGCTGCTTGAAGAATTGAGGTTTGGAATTGATGACAGTATTTTTGAAATGCATGCTAATCTGCTTGGATCCTCCTCCTCCTAAGCAGGTGCCACAAGGAAGAAGTTGAAAAATTTTAATACATCTGGGGAAACGGCAGCAGTTATTGTGGCCTGACTGAAATGTATTAAACATTCTTACCTGCTTTCTTTCCAGTTACAGATAGTTATTCCACCAAGTTACATTCCTATATGTGCACCTCTTGGTGATTGGACAGATTTGTAAATATGAGGTTATGATTGCAACTGTTACTCGATTTGCCATTTCGTCCAAATCTACTGGATTTTAACTTCAGATAAGAGTGAGTGTAGGGCTTTCTCGTACCTACGGCTACTCAGGTACTCCACAAGCCTCCATATGGTGCATGGTAGAAGGTATCTTTTACCACTGCTAATCATTTCCTTTCCTGTTCCACTTGCAAATGGAGTGAGGGAAAAACCATTGTCTATATGCCTCCATACAAGCCTTAGTTTCTCTTATCTTGTCTTCATAGTCCTTACAAAAAATGTACATTGGCAGTGGGAGAATCATTTTGCACTCAGATGCCAATGTTGGTTCTCTAAATTTTCTCAGGAGTATTTCACTAAAAGAATGTCATTTTCCCTTCAGGGACTACCATTTGAGTTTACGAAGCATCTCTGTCAGATCAACTCATGTGTTGATTGTACTTACTGATAGCAAATCTAGCAGCACACTTTTTGATGTCTTCCTTTTATGGAATCTGATAGGTATCATAAACACATGAGCAGTACTCAAAAATGGGTCACACTAGTGTTCTATATGCAGGCTCCTTTATACATAGATGAGCTACAGTTTCCTAAAATTCTCCCAACAATAAATTGAAGTCGACCATTTACTTTTCATACTATTGTTCCTCCATGCTCATTCTATTTCGTATTGGTTGGCAGTGTTACTTGCAATGTTGTATGTAGATATTTAATCAATGTTACTGTCGAGCAGTACACCACTAATGAGTCCCAATCAGTTTTCCTAAGATTCCTATAGACAGTAGTCTGTTTAAAACTCATTTCCACCTTAAACTTAATATACATGTGGTCATATAAGGATTGTTCCATTGACATATGCCATTGTTTGATGTAACTACCCATTAAGATTATACCAAAAGTTACGTCAATTACTTCTTTCCTTCTTCTATCCCTGAAGGTAGGTTCCTTACCCGAATTAAAGATCTCTAAATTATCTCCTATAGGTATTAAAGTGAAAACCTATGCTTTTGGCATCATTATGAGTACTTCCTCACATCAGCTTCTGGGCACTGAAATTACAACTAACCAGCAGTTGTTCGTTACGCTGTAAGCAGCTGTCTGTCAGTCTCCTCGATTCCTGGGATGGGGGACACTGTCCTTATAGGAAAGTGTGAGTTCCTTCATGTTCTCTTCCTCAAGTTGCTGCATTCTGATGATTTCTAAGTGCCTAGAACAGAAGTTTGCCACTGAAATCAGAGAAATTTCATTTCTAATGTAAATGATTTATATACACTCCTGGAAATGGAAAAAAGAACACATTGACACCGGTGTGTCAGACCCACCATACTTGCTCCGGACACTGCGAGAGGGCTGTACAAGCAATGATCACACGCACGTCACAGCGGACACACCAGGAACCGCAGTGTTGGCCGTCGAATGGCGCTAGCTGCGCAGCATTTGTGCACCGCCGCCGTCAGTGTCAGCCAGTTTGCCGTGGCATACGGAGCTCCATCGCAGTCTTTAACACTGGTAGCATGCCGCGACAGCGTGGACGTGAACCGTATGTGCAGTTGACGGACTTTGAGCGAGGGCGTATAGTGGGCATGCGGGAGGCCGGGTGGACGTACCGCCGAATTGCTCAACACGTGGGGCGTGAGGTCTCCACAGTACATCGATGTTGTCGCCAGTGGTCGGCGGAAGGTGCACGTGCCCGTCGACCTGGGACCGGACCGCAGCGACGCACGGATGCACGCCAAGACCGTAGGATCCTACGCAGTGCCGTAGGGGACCGCACCGCCACTTCCCAGCAAATTAGGGACACTGTTGCTCCTGGGGTATCGGCGAGGACCATTCACAACCGTCTCCATGAAGCTGGGCTACGGTCCCGCACACCGTTAGGCCGTCTTCCGCTCACGCCCCAACATCGTGCAGCCCGCCTCCAATGGTGTCGCGACAGGCGTGAATGGAGGGACGAATGGAGACGTGTCGTCTTCAGCGATGAGAGTCGCTTCTGCCTTGGTGCCAATGATGGTCGTATGCGTGTTTGGCGCCGTGCAGGTGAGCGCCACAATCAGGACTGCATACGACCGAGGCACACAGGGCCAACACCCGGCATCATGGTGTGGGGAGCGATCTCCTACACTGGCCGTACACCACTGGTGATCGTCGAGGGGACACTGAATAGTGCACGGTACATCCAAACCGTCATCGAACCCATCGTTCTACCATTCCTATACCGGCAAGGGAACTTGCTGTTCCAACAGGACAATGCACGTCCGCATGTATCCCGTGCCACCCAACGTGCTCTAGAAGGTGTAAGTCAACTACCCTGGCCAGCAAGATCTCCGGATCTGTCCCCCATTGAGCATGTTTGGGACTGGATGAAGCGTCGTCTCACGCGGTCTGCACGTCCAGCACGAACGCTGGTCCAACTGAGGCGCCAGGTGGAAATGGCATAGCAAGCCGTTCCACAGGACTACATCCAGCATCTCTACGATCGTCTCCATGGGAGAATAGCAGCCTGCATTGCTGCGAAAGGTGGATATACACTGTACTAGTGCCGACATTGTGCATGCTCTGTTGCCTGTGTCTATGTGCCTGTGGTTCTGTCAGTGTGATCATGTGATGTATCTGACCCCAGGAATGTGTCAATAAAGTTTCCCCTTCCTGGGACAGTGAATTCACGGTGTTCTTATTTCAATTTCCAGGAGTGTATATTCCTACAGTAAATCAGCTTGCCTCCAGTTCCTCCAAAGCCTGACACCGTCCCTTTATATTACAAATAGGGTTCTTGGATCAGGGCCACAACCACCTCCAATCTTCACGAAGGCAGTTCAAAAGGATAGCTGGCCCCTTACAGTATTGCAACACTTGCAGCTGACAATTTGCCACCTTTGTTGCCATTGATGTTTTTGATCACCATGACAGTAGCCTGCAATAACCTCCTTTGATGTCTTTGGTCATCCCAACAGTAACCTGTGAGAACCCTAAATAGAGCTTTAGGTCTTGCTCTCACATTGCAGTCAAGGATTTTTCTTCTATGTCCACCACAAGGGTTTGGCCATCAGTTCCAACTTTGCGATTAATTGTCCTCCAGCCCTTTGTTGAGACTTCCCGATTGTGAGCCGATACTTTCTCTAAAAGAGTCTCTGGGGGAACACCCCTGAGTAGTTTTGGAACCAAGATTTTTTAATGGTCTTGAAAAGTTCCACTGCTGTCTTGGCCAGCAGATTCACCTCATCCCACAGAGATATCTTTGGAACTGTCTCCTTCATCCAGTCCACTGACCCCATTCTCTCACATAGATCAGAACACCCTTATCCAGACAGACCTTACTGAACTTGGGTCCTTTTCTTGATGCCCTTCTCTCTCTCTCTCTCTCTCTCTCTCTCTCTCTCTCTCTCTCTCTCTCTTTTTCGAAGACAGCAATCTGGACTAGCGCTTTGTGTTGCAAGGTTATCAACAGCAACGAGGTCATGTAATAGGGCTGTGAGAAGCTGAATGTTCCTTCCACAATACTGCAGAAAGACTTGGTAGCAACATAGCCACCATACATGATTGCTGGCAATGGTAGTCATGGGAAGGTACAGTCACAGGAGGACAGTGCTCTGGATGGCCATGTGGTGCTACAGAGAAGGAAGACTGTCATGTTTGGTGTCTTGATGTGGTGCATCATACTACATGTACAGCAGAAATTGGAACAGTAGTTGGGACCATAGTGACACAACGAACTGCTGCAAATCTGTTACTTCAAATACAGCTCCGAGCCAGATGCCCTGCGGTGTGCATTGCAGTGACCTCAAACCTCTGCCATTTGCAACTTCAGTTGTGTCAAATGAGAGCTCATTGAAGGGCGGAGTGGTCTGCTTTTTTTTTTTTTTTTTTTCCTGATGAAAGCTGGTTCTGCCTCTGTGCCAGTGATGGCTATATATCTGTTAGACGTAGTATGACAGCAGGAGCACTCTCATGGTTATCCCATGCACCCTAAATGTAAATTTTTATGTCAGTCTGGTGATTCAACCATGTGTGCTGCCACTCCTGAACAGCATTCCAGGGTGTGTTTCCCAAAAAGAAAATGCTCTCCCACATACTGCTGTTGTAACCCAACATGCGCTGCAGTGTGTCAGTGTGTTGTTTTGGCTTGCTTGATAACCAGATTTATTAATAAATGAAAATCACCAGTTTGCTTTTGTTCTACAATATTACTTTTATTGTAAGCCGAAAACTGGTTTACAATGCAAGTAATATTGTAGAACAAAAGCAAACTGGTGCTTTTCATTTATTATAATGTTGTTCTACCAAGAACCATTGGAAGATTCTGTTAATATGACCAGATTTATTTACAGTCGAGCACATAGGGAACATCGTTGGACGGAGACTCCAGCGTCATCCTTTATTGTCAGAGCAAGTGCAACAGGCATGGAACTCCATCCCACAAACTGACATCCGGTACCTGAATGACACAATGCAGGCATATTTTCTTCCTTTGGTGTCACCAGATATTAATGTACCATGATATACATATGCTTTTCTTGCACTCACATGAACCTGATATCCTGCAATGTTAATGACTTATATATTTTACCTAGACAAATGTATTCCCAAAATTTCATTACTCTACATTAATTATTTCTTGGTGTTTGGACTTCTTTTTGTTATTGTATGTTTGCATGGGATCAAGCTCCCAGACAAAATTAGAAGCACCCATGAGAAGGTCAGTGGAATATATTTACTATATTTTGCACTGATGTTAACTGGGCTCAACTTTATGGAAAAAGTTTAGAATCACCTTGCTTTGTTGATGACAGTGTCACACTCAGTGCTGATGATAAACTTGAGTAGTGGTATGACTATAATGGGTTTGATTTTGTGACAGATCAAGACATATGCCACAGCTAAACATGGGGACTGGATGGGTTCAGTAGAAAGTGAAAGTAAGGATGGTAACAGCCCAGCCTGATAACAGAGGAGGAGAGTTTTTTATGGGGGCAACAGTTGTCCAACCCTGCAGTAGGACTTACAAGCGCATGCTATTTTACTGTTGCAAGAACCGCGTGTTTTATTTAGAAAGAAATACCATGATCAATTTCTGATATGCAGTGACTCAATGAGCAGACTGTGAGATATCAGTAGACACCCAACAGTGTCCACCATGCATGATCTTTTATGCATCTCGGCCATACTAACCACTTGTCAGTCTTCTTCTGGACCCCAAATCATATGGGGATTGCCAGGAATGAGGTGGCATCCTGAGCAACTACTGTCCCCAAGCCTCATTATTAAGCCAAATACATTGAGACTCTTATTACTGTATGCCGTGGCAATACCACTAGCAGGCAACACTACACTTTCACGGCTTGCTTTGTGAATGAGTTCATCATGATTTTGTAGTTTGATATGTCATCTTCCATGTAACCAACCAGCGAAATAGTTAAGACACTAAGCTCTTATTTGGAATGAATGGAATTTGAACGTCCTCCATATCTTACTATTTTAGCTATTCTCCAATTTCTCAAAATGAGCTTGTCGAACTTTAACCTTTCTTCCATTGCACATCAAATGGTAAAAAATTTGTGTTCATTCACATAAAGGAAGGAGTCACATGCCCAGCTGTGCAGTATTGTTGCACAGTAAAATAGTAAGTTAGTGGAGGAATAAAATTTTGTTAGAAACAGACTGACACGTAGCTAAGTGGGGCGTGTCTGCCAACTACACAACAATGTCTCAACCAAATGTCAACACAGGAGGCCCAAAGTAAAAATCAGCTGGGAGTTCGTTTCATCAGAGTATGCAAGAGGAAAGCCAAGAACAGATGATTCAGCACTTCGACAACAGTGCAGGGCAGACAGAATGCTCTGTTGTAATGAGGCTAAATGTCATAAGAACACCTTTCAGTATGCAAACTTCACATAAAGAAACATTCTGAAACACTGAGGCTAGGCACTAGAGCAGTTGAGTGCTGACGGGCTCAGAAAACTAGAGCACATTTGACCACAAGTGTGGGGAGGATTACATCATAGCTTGCTGTGAAATCTGCTCCCTCGTGGAGCTCGTTCTCAGTGGGAGGCCATACCATGGATGCCGATGGGAGATGAAACCTATTAAGTTGCAAGATGCTTTGATGAAACTTGCTGCCAACTTGGTATCCAGTGCTGCAAGTCCACAGCCATCCGGCCATTGAGGAGACAGTTGAGCTGCAAGCCAGTCATCTACATCTATATCGATACTCTGCAGTCCACTGTCTGGTGCATGATGGAGGGTACCATGTACCACTACTAGTAATTTCCTTTCCTGTTCCGCTCACAAATAGAACAAATAAAAAAGTGTGTTTGTATACCTTCATATGAGCCCTAATTTCTCGTACCTTATCCTCATGATCATTATGCACAATGTATTTTAGAGGCAACAGAATCGTTCTGCAGTCAGACACTGTTGCTTTAAATGCCTGTTCTCTAAATTTTTCTCAATAGTGTTCCTTGAAAAGAATGTCACCTTCCCTCCAGGGATTCCCATTTGAGTTCACGAAGAATCTCTGTAACACTTGCATGTTGTTTGAACCCATCAGTAACAAACCTCACAGCCTGCCTTTGAACTGCTTCAATATCTTCCTTTAATCCAAGCTGGTACGGATCCCAAACACTCGATCAGTACTCAAGAATGGGTCACACTCGCATCCTCTATGCTGTCTCATTTACAGATGAACAACACTTTCCTAAAATTCTCCCAGTAAACTGATGTCGACCACTAGCCTTTCCTAGCACAATCCTCACATGTTCATTCTATTTTGTTTTGCTTTGCAACATTATGCCCAGATATTTAAATGATATAACTGTGCCAAGCAGGACACTATTAACACTGCATCGGTTTGTTTCTCCTACTCATCTGCATTAACTTACATTTTTATACATTTAAAGCTAGCTGTCATTCATCATGCCAGCTAGAAATTTTGTCCAAGTCATGTTGTATCCTCCTACAGTCACTCAACTTTGATATCTTACCATACACCACAGCATCATCAGCAACCCCCCACAGACTGCTGCCCACCTTATCTGCGAAATCATTTATGTGTATGGAGAATAATAGTAGTCCTTTCGCACTTCCCTGTGGCACTCCTAATGATACCCTTGTCTCTGATGAATACTTGCTGTCGAGGACAACGTGCTGAGTTCTACAACTTAAGAAGTCGTTGAGCCACTCACGTATCAGTGAACCTGTTCCATATGCTCATACCTTCTTTAACAGCCTTCAATGTGTCGCCGTGTTAAACGCTTCCCAGAAATGTAGAAACGTGGAATCTGACTATTGCCCTTTAACCATAGTTCGCAGTATATCATGTGAGAAAAGGACAAGCTGAGTTTTGCATGAGTGACACTTTATAAAATCAGTCTCAAGAAAATTTCCTAGTCACAATGGTGACTGATAGAGGATGGGGGGGCGGGCTGATCTACTATGAATGAAGAACCTATGTGGCAACCTGCAAGCTGTTCGACTTGGGCACTGAGAACTTTTGTTGCCACTACTGGGGTGGTACAAATACCTCCTTACTAACTGTACACTCAGACTGCCACTCTGGCTGACCTTCGTGTTCCAGTTAAGTCTTCTGCCTTCACGTCATTTTGACAACTGATGACAGAGATGTGCAGTATTCTGGGATTGGGCCTAAGTGCACCTTCACTCATTGAGAATGCTGAGGCTCTGACAGACATTCACAGCTGCTGCACCTCCTATGGGCTGTGGCACATGACAACAGACAGTGCAAGGACCTGTACTCCACAAGTTCTTCACTGGACACTGATGTGCCACCTAGCAGTTTCAAGCAGTGCTGACTCAGCACAATCACTGCTAAACAGTGCTGGGAAGAAGGAGTGACTGTGAAACTCTCGCCATTAAATGATTGTTGATTGTCAATTGAAAGATATTTCATTAGCACCCCGGCACTCCACAGGATTATTCAGCCCCGCTCTTTGCTCGGTTCCACAAGATTCTAAAGATTCTACAGGTATGCCATACCCAGCTGAAGCAACTCGTTGATGTCTAGATCCTGTAGCCTAAGCTTCTCAAACTCAAGCGCCTGCGCATAGGAGGTTTCTGTGGGTAGAGGTGAACAGGGTTAGGCAGACAGCTCATGCTCAGGCAGTTGTGCATCTGGTCCATAGCCTACACATCCATACTGAATGCCCATATACAGGTTTCGGTGAATCGCTCACACATGTGACAAAATGAGGTATGCCCACAGGCAAGCTGACAAACATTCGTGGGTGCCCATGCTCCATGGGGCAGAGCTGGAACATCTCGCCACAAACGTACCAAACTGGGAGGATATTTTAACGTTTCACGTGCTGTTCTAAATAGTCTCAGACTTCTTCTGTGGGAGTAATATTTTGCAATTTAACGGGCCAGTCGAGGTCTGATAGGTGTCGAGTTCTCATCAAACTAAGAACAAATGCAGGCTGTCCTATGAACAAAGCTGCTGTCATTTCTAAAGATGTGAGTATTTACGGTGTACTCTTCTTTAAGTCAAAGGAGAATGTTGAAATAAACATACTTGTTCATTGTAATCTGAAAGTGTGTGCCCAAGTTGTGGTATGTAAAACACTCCTAAAACATCACAGAACCACCTCTGGCATGAACAGCACCCTCCACACAGTGCAGGTTACATGCTTCATCGTGATGTGGTGCACTTGATGCTGCAGAGAGTGTAGTAGCTATTCTCTGTGGAGGTTGGCAGGAAGAGTCACAAGCAGCTCTTTGTCCTTAGCAGCAAATAGTTATGTCCAAAAAGGGTTCACAGAAGGCTTGTGCCCATCTCAGGTGGGCACTGAGACAACAGACATTGTGCTCTCGGTTGTCAGTGCTCGAAGCACAATGATACATTGTGGCTGCCAGTGGTATTGGCTCAGCTATGGTGCAAGGTGACAAAGCTAAGCTTTGCCATAGGTGAAGTTGTCTGGTAGTGTCTGACACTGGCAGGTGCCTATTGGCTCAGCAGCTGGGGTGGCCTCAGTTCCACCCTCAACCCATCAATGCTGTGGCTGGACTGCTGGCAGTTGTTCCTATCAGGATGGTTATGGAGTGTTAGTGACGTCACATTGGAAGCCAACACTACAGCGGACACTGATTCAATGACTCACAAATTCAATCCGGTGTCCAGCCTACTCTGATGGCCAGTATTTACATGCATGAGAGTGAGTGTTTTGTGGTGTGGCTGATGCAGACGACATGTCTCTGGCTTCAGTAAACATCTCGTCACCAACTGACAGGCGTGCTACGTCCATGTCATGCCAACATATTACAGAAAGTGGTTGCCTGTGGCAACAAACCCTTTTGTGCTAGGCCTACTCTGTTACAGTGCCTTGCATCATTTCAAGAGGCAAAATTGTGATTTGTCTCCAAATAGCTGTTATTCAAATATTGTGTCATTTAGCTCATTGAAGACGTGGAGCTTTATGTGCCACTGAAAGCAAAGAGGATTTTTGATGGATGCCAAGCTCCAGATGTGAGTTGCATGCAGTTCCCTCAGCGATGTTCGCTTGTAAACTGGTTGCAATGGAGCTACATTCACTGATAACAGCAATTCCTGTTGAATTTGAAATTAATTGTCACTGAAAAGACATGACAGTCCTTTCGGCCCCTGGTGGCGAGGATCTTTTTATGAAGATTGTTCTTATGTCATGTTACATGGTTGTTAGTGGTACACCACTACACCACTCATTGCATAAAACATTGCGCAACCCGTGTTGACATTACACAGTCCGTGTTGCTACACTAACAAATTGAGACACTGTATAGAGTAAGACTTCTAATGTATGATAAAAATTGGTATATTTTACTTATGTATACCAAGGGCATATTATGTTACAGTAAGTATTAAAAGACTAAAGGACAATAGGCATGATAAATCACTTTCAGGGAGGAATGTGTATCAGAATTTCTAGTTTTGTTGAATTCTCAACCTCTGAATGGTGAAAAAATTGCAAATGGCGTGACTGATGACTGACCTTCATTACTTCAGCAGTACATTTTACCTTTAATCATAGTATAGTGTCACTACCCAGTTTCTGAGCAAAAGTAATAAGTCTTTAGCAAAAGTTATAAGAAGTACTGAGGAAGCTGTCATAGAGCATTAAATTAGCAGTGGGGGGCCTTAGGTGATGGTGTGGTGACATGTGGGTCACAATAACAGGCATCCATGGGGATTGCGAGATAAAGATAACCAAGCACAACAGTAAACTGCACCACACTGAAGTAACAGTGTAGCAAGTGGGTCAGTGTCACCACACCAGGGCAAGTCTCTCTTTATGGGAGATGTGACTAGGTTTTATAGAAACATATGCGCATCAGAGCCTTATAAATAAGACTGAAATTTGAGACAGGATAACTTTTCGTCACCGGAGACCAGCAGTACCACTACGATGTGAGAGCTACTCTGGCCAGCGAGATAATTGGGAATTGGCAGCAGCAGCTATAGGTTCGAGACAGATCTGTATGTGCTGCCAGCACTAAGTCTTTCATGGGCGTGGTGCCACAGACCTGCCAACCTGCTGTCTGCACCAGGTGCAGCTGACACACAGTTCCTAGTTTGCTATACATGTAATCATTTTGGCCACATGGCCAGACATTGTAAAGAATCACTTAATTATCGACTCTCGACATAGGGCATTCTCATTATTAATTTGCATTCTGTATCGTATCACAGTGCTTTGAAAGATTCACTACATTTTTGGCATCCAACGTGGGGCAATGTAATTAGTAATCTGCATGTTATTCCATGCAAGAAATGAAAGGATTATCAGTTCACTACATTTCTTGTTGCTCATGATTAGACAGAAGTAGGAGGTTGGTAGTATAGGTAGTCACGTAGTGTTCTGTCTGGGTTATTGGTAGATTATTATTTTTGTGTTGTTTTTAGGTATAAATTCTGAGTCGTGAAGATGAGTGATGGGGAGGTAACAAAGTTGTAACTTAATTATTGGCTCCCAATGTGGGAGCCATTACAGTCGTTAGTGAATCAGGTAGCTGATTTAAGGGTGGATAAAGTGATTTCAGATAGTAAACTACCAGAGAAAAATGAGGAAACAGAGGTGTTAAGGCCATAGACTCTAGGAGTGGATGCAGTGGTTGCTACTCTTGTTTCTCCTTTTCCTGGTGGATTGTCTGAGGATGTGTTAGCATTTGTGGATGCTCTCAAGTCATCAGCTAACATATTGGATTGGTCTGATATACAATCATTACAGATAGTAATGTTATGCTTAACAAGGGAATCAATTCAGAGACTTTTGACCAACTTGATTAATGATTAGAGGGATTATAACAGAGGTGTAGGAAACAGAACAGTGCATAGTTTTTTGGTGAGCAGTTGAGTGCAATTTCCAAAAGGAATAATGAAAACACTTGAGGATTTTGCTAATAGGATTAGCAAACTGAATGTACAAACTTGTGAGTTAATGTAGAGTGGAGGAGATGAACAAAGTATTGTTTCAGGTAGCCGAACAGTGTGGGATGCTTTTCTGAGCAGTTCAGCACCAGAGATGCTGGTGTATGGACTGATCCGGTATTAGTGCGAGCAGTGTAAGATTTTCTGGTACCAGGAAAAACCGTGGAGGTAAAATCATTTCGTGGTCTTGCAACTATAATAGGAAATTTGTGAAGGGGTTTGCTGATATTGCAAGGCAGCTTACCCAATTGTTGAAGAAAGGTGTTAAGTTTGTGTGATTGGAGGAATGTCAGGGACCATTTGTTGAATTAAGAAAGGTATTAACATTGAATCCAGTGCTGATATTTCCAGTCTATCAGGAGGAGTTGATATTGTCATGTGATGCATCGAACGAACCATGCTCATGGTGTTTTGAGCCAAAAAGTTGGTGGTCGAGAACGCCCTACTGCCTTTGCATCAAGACAGTTGAATGCAGCAGAGAGGAATTATTTTATAACAGGGAGTTAGTTAGTTAATTAGTTACGTGTTCCATTGACCAATCGCACGCTAACCATTATGATGTGGAATGTGTCAAAGGTATAAGAAATGCACATATGGATCAGGTTTTTCTTTTTCTTTTTTTCTTGTTGCTGAATCTAGTCACTTTAGACGATCCAAAATATGAATTCTCCGATTAAGATTCTCATCTATATGTACACCCAAAAAAAAAAAGCTTAAAATTTTTATTACGTAGCCCATTCCCTTAAATGGCACAAAATGCACATATTATACCTACAGATTTATTTATTTCTGTTCAAGAATTAATCTATGGTATAGGAGGAATCGTCAAGGAAATATGATTTCAGTATTTATAAAACTATTATTGCTGTCTGTTGGACATTTTATTTTGTCTGATAATTCATCAAAAAGTTTTACAGCAGCATATTTTACTGTTTTCTGTGTCAGAGACAGGTTAAGTAGAGGATAGTGTAAGTTTTTTTTCTTCTGGTATTATAATCATGAATGTCACTGTTGGTTTTAAACTGGTACATGTCATTGAGAACAACATGTCATTACTGAGTAAATGTACAAGAATTCATAGCCTTTTACACAGATGCCTACAAGATGTGCGACTATGAGCCCCACACATTATTCTAACCACTTTCTTTTGAGTGGTTAATACTTGTTGCCAAAATGTTGAGTTACCCCAAAATATTATTCAATATAACGTCAAAGAGTGAAGGTATGCAAAGTATATTAGCCTCCTAATTTCTATATCCTCAAAATTAACAATTATTGTGATTGCAAAAGTTGCTGAATCTAGTCACTTTAGACGATCCAAAATATGAATTCTCCGATTAAGATTCTCATCTATATGTACACCCAAAAACTTAGTTTGCTCTACCCTGGCTACTGACTTCTGTTGATGTGTTATATTTATTGAAGGAATGGTACTCCTTGCCATAGAACATTGTATGTACTGTGTTTTTTCAAGGTTCAGAGCAAGCCCATTCACAGAAAACCAATCAATAACTTTTCCAAAGACATTATTTGTATCATTTTCTGTTGCAGTTTGTTTTGCTGGACCAATAATGATGCTTGTATCACTGCAAACAGTGTCAGTTTACTTTCTTGTTTCAGATAAGAAGGGAGATCATTCACATATATCAAGAACAGAAGGGGGCCCATGATCGAACTCAATGGAACACCTAATGTAATTTCACCCCTGTTAGATGAAGTGGGGAACTTCCTTAAATCAACTAAACCATACAAAGAAACTTTTAGCTTCCTGTTCTGTATGTATGACGTAACCACTCATATGGTGCTCCATTTATACCACAGAATCATAATTTCTGTAACATAATGTCATGGTTCACACAATCAAACGCTTTCGATAAGTCACAGAAAATTCCTGTTGGTGACATTTTACTATTTATAGACTGTATTATGTGGGCAGGGAAGGTGTGTATTGCTGTCTCAGTAGAATGGCATTTTTGAAATCCAAACTGTGATTTACTAAGTATCCCATTATTGCTGAGATGGCTAACCACTCTTGAGTACATTACTTTCTCTACAATTTTTGAAAATTCTGCGAGCGGGAATACTGACCAGTAATTATTGACTTCTGTGGTGTCCCCTTTTTGTAGAGAGGCTTGATAATTGCATATTTTCACTTGTCTGGGAAAATACCTTGAGTTAGTGATGCATTACAGATGTGACACAGAACATCAGCTGGAACTGCTCCACATTGTTTTAATATCTTGTTAGAGATGTCTTCTACTCCAACACATTTGTTTTTCAAATATTAAATGACTTTCCTTATTTCACAAGCTTTATATGAAAATTAATCTGACAAGGATTTCTCAAAACTGACTCCTCTATGTAGTACTCGGCCTTTTCTTTTGAACTATTCTCACCAATTTTGCACCTACACTTAAGAAATGCTTGTTAAATACTTTAGTGTATTGTTGGTTAAGATGGTCTCATTCTCCTTAATAGTAATACTACATACCGCAGTGGTTAATTTTTCTGACTCTCCACACTGATTTGATTTTATTAAACAAGTTGTTAATTTCGTCCCAAATATACAGATTTTTTAATTTTCTGACATCTTTTATCAGTATGTTACAATAACTTTTATAGTGTTAAATTAGTTCTGGATCTTTACTAATTCTTGCTACCTCATACAATTTTCTTTTTCTTTCTGAAGACACTTTAATACCTGCAGTAATCCACGGTTTCTTTGAAAACTGTTTGGTGCTACATTTAGTAATTTTTTGGGGGCAACAGTATTCAAAAAGGGATATAAATTTATCAAGAAATGTGCTACATTTATTACTTGCATTTGGCTAATTCAATACATCTCCCCAATTAACATACCTTCAACTTTCTCTGAAGTGCTCTATAGAAAGCAGGTTGACCAGCTTTACACTTTCACTTAATGGTTTCTGAACTATACAAAGCTGCTACGTTTTGTTAGTTTATCAGTTGTGCATCATGGTCTGATAATCAATTTATCACAGGGAAAGTACGTGTTAGTTTTACATCCTCGTACTGTACAAATACATTATCTATTAGAGTGCTACTGTCTTGAGCTATACGTGTAGGGAAACTGATCACTGATCCTTAGTTATATGTTGTTAACAACACTTCTAGTTCACTTTTTCTATCAGAATTGCTTAGAAAGTTAACATAGAAATCACCACAGATTAATAACTTCCCCTTTTTGTCTGACAGACAGCATAATAGAGAGTCAAACTTTTTTTTTTTAAATAGCTCCCAATCTCCTAATGGGGACTTGTACACTGTTGCCCATATCAACACTACATTTTCTAGCTGTAGTTCACATGCACAAACCTCAAAGTGCTGATCAGCACAAAATTTGCTTACTCCTACAGTTTTGTCCTTAGACCCTTGTTTTGTGTAAGTGGCAACTCCCCCTTTATCCATGCTAGATCTGCAAGTGTAAGATGCTAAATTATACCCATTTATAGTGACACTTTCCATCCCCACAATTGCATTGTGTTCAGATAGACAAAGCATATCAGTCGCATTTTTGAGATCATCAAAACATACTAACATCTGACCTACTTTATTTTTTATTCCTCTGATATTTTGATGAAGTAAATTGATACTACCATTACCTTTATCCCTATTTACTGCACATAAAGCTTCTTTTATTCTATCTTTCTTGATTGTTGTTTGTCTGGACTTCGGCCTTTAACCAAAAAAACATGTCTGCCTGGTCCCATTAACCACTGGGATCATCCCTTGTCTGACTGTGGCCCCCCTTAACAGTATCTGCTAATAGAGAAACTAACTTATCTTTCCCCTTCTTATTTTGGTGCAGGTCATTTGTAGTGTATCCCCACCTACCAATAGCATCAACTGGAATAACACTTGTGTGAGATTTTGCTGGTGTGTGGAGCATCCTGTTCAGCTCAGTGTTAACATGCCTTACAGCAGTGTTTACCCAGGGCCAATCATGGTGCTGAAAGACCTCCACAAACCCCACATTTATGTGCCCAATTTCTGCTCCTATTTTATCCAGGTCACTCCCAATACTATATCTTTGATTCATAGCCAGGCTGTTTCCTGCTCCCCCAACTATAATTATTTGATCTTCCTTCTCAAAGTCTCTGCATAGCTGACCTAAGTTTTCTGTCACCTGCCTAAGGCTAGCACTTGGTTTCACAAAACTTTTGGTCTGGTACCCTTCACCTAATTTCTCCTGAAGCTGCTGGCCTACACCCCTCCCTTGACTGCTACCTTGAAGCTAAATTCTTCTTTTCCTATTCTGATTTGATCCCAACCGGCCTTTTTTTTTTTTAAGCTAATACTCTGCTTCAACCTGCAGTCAGCTACATAGGGGTGAGGTCCTTCCTCCACTAGCAAGCCAAACTGATTTACTAACGGAATTTCTAAAGTTTTTTCAGCAGTTTCCCTTTTTCACCCTTTGCTTACTACCTTTTCCCAGCACCCTATCTCTCTTTCCTCCTTTAGCCTACATAATTCCAAATTAACATTTTCTAATTCAGCTCTAATGGCACAAATTTTTGACTACAGTTCAGCAATTTTTCTGTCCTTTCTACATAACCTATATTGCCATTGAAGAGCCTCATTATCTACCTCTGTTACCTCGCCACTACATTCGCCCCAATGAAACAGTAACCTACGGTCTTCACAGAACACTCCCTCCTTCAGATTTTTTACAGCAACCACCACATTTGTCACACATGGCTTGATAAAAAAGTTTACACAAAAGCAGAGAACAACTTGGCAAAAGAGCACTTACGTTTTGTAGCCTGTACTAATACGTAACGAACACTAATGTAAACAAACTTTTAAACTTACTTTTGAAAGTTTTAACTAGGCCTAACTACCTACACTCTGTATGACAGACACAAATTAATTTAACTTTGAGCTGCTAAGTCTAGTAAGAAAAATAAAGATCTACACTTGCTCTAAATTTACACCTAAAGTGTAAACAAAACTAATGACTATTGGCCTTTACGAAATGCTTTGTTGTCAATCTAAATATGTTCAGAAAAGCGAAACCTTCAATAGATAGCCTAGCAAAGAAATAAATGCACTAGTCTAAAATGCAATATTGACTAAATTAGCTCTTATTTCAATATTAATCACTTAACTTAATGAGAGCATCATGACGTGCGTCTGCCAGAGATGTGATCCAAGATGTGGGGTATCTTATTTTGGTGTATGGGGTAACATACTTGTGGTGTTACTTGTACAGAAGAAAGTTAAAAATAGTGATGAACCATGCTGCTTTGAGGTGGTTACAAGGTTCAAAGTAAATTGACAAGGTGGGCATTAAAAATCAGTGAATGTCAGTACGAAATAGTCCGTAACCCAGGGAAGAAGCACAAAAATGTGGACAGGTTAACCAGGAAGACAGCAGTTGTACAACCAGTAGGTCAGGACCTTTGGGAATGGCAAGTAATAGACAATGCGGATGAAGAATGTAGACAGTATGGCAACCAACAGCAGTTTACTATGCATCACAGATTACTATGTAGAGAAATGAAATTTAGTACCACAGGTGGTGATGCTAGCAGAATTGAAGCAGAAAGTGTTACGTAAAATGCATGATCACTGCTTATCAGGCCAAGGGGGATGAAAGGTAATAAATTAGTGTGTGGCAGAAAAGTACTGGATGAAGGGTAGGAAGAATGATGAAAGTTCCTGGCAGATTAAAACTGTGTGCCAGACCGAGACTAGAACTCGGAACCTTTGTCTGTCGTGGGTAAGTGCTCTATCAACTGAGCTACCCAAGCACAACTCCTGACCCATCATCACAGCTTCAATTCTGCCAGTACTTCGTCTCCTACCTTCCAAACTTCACAGAAGCTCTTCTGCGAACCTTGCAGAACTAGCACTCCTGGAAGAAAGGATACTGCAGAGACATGGCTTAGCCACAGCCTGGGGGATGTTTCCAGAATGAAATTTTCACTCTGCAGCAGTGTGTGCGCGGATATGAAACTTTCTGGCAGTTTAAAACTGTGTGCCAGACTGAGACTCGAACTTGGGACCTTTGCCTTTCGTGGGCAAGTGCTCTACCAATTGAAGCTGTGATGACGGGACGTGAGTTGTGTTTGGGTAGCTCAGTTGGTAGAGCACTTGCTTGTGAAAGGCTATGATCCCATGTTCAAGTCTCGGTCCAGCACACAGTTATAATCTGCTAGGTAGTTTCATATCAGCACACACGCCACTGCAGAGTGAAAATTTCATTCAGAAAGAATGAAGTCGATTGGTTTGTCAGAAATTGCATGGCTTATACACAGTGCAAGGGCTTACATTGGAAGCAGGTGCTGTTGTAGAGACTGCCAGAAGCAACGGAATCATTTAGTTTCATTGGGATGGACGTGTTAGGCCCATTCAACTGAACATCAGCAGGTAATCGTTGTGTGCTGACCATGATATATCATTTTTCTCATTAAATTGAGCTGCAGCTGATGCCAGACAAATGGGCAGGCAGGCAGTCAGTCAGTCAGTCAGTCATAGTCATGCAGGCGTCGGTTAATGGCTGGATATTGAAGTTTGCGGTGCTGGATAATTATGATCCAGTGGTTGAAATCCATGTCAGACTTGACGAGAGACATGTCAGTTGTGAAAAGTAAAATAAAAAAAAGTTGAGAATTAGTCCACTTCTCCTGGAAACTAACAGGAGGACAGAGTGAGTTCATAGAACAATTGGAAAAATGCTTAGCCATTACATGAGGGCATACTATTCGAACTGGACATGTATCTAGCCTTGATAGTTAGTGGGCACAACTCAAAAGTGCACACTAGCATGGGTGGGGTTGCTGCCATTCGAGGTTGTGTATGCAAGGTGTATACAACCCGGGACAACCGGGAAATCCAGGAAAAACCCGGGAATTTTTTCATCCGGGAGAAAACCGGGAAAAATCTGGGAATTTTTTGGAATTCCGGGAATTTTTCATTGTTTTAGCTTTCAGTTAAAGTTTTGTAATTTTAACTGGTAAGTATGTTACTGTATCCTGCTATTCTAGAATGATACTGCAGAATAAAATATAAGCGAGAGGAAAAAAATAAAACTTTAGTGGCAAAGGAAATGCGCAATTTACAACAACAGAACACCGAGCACCCACAAGAGTCTGCAAATAGTAAAAATATGTCAAAGGCCGTAGGGCGAAGACTATGTAATTCTTCGTAACAATAAACTGCTTGCTATGAGCATGACGTCACAACTGTTCACATTAGGTTCCTTTGACCAGTTGCCAGCGGGCTGATGCGCATGTGAAGTTGACTCGCGTATGAGCAGAACCTTCTCCTGCTTTCTGCTACTTGAAGTGTGGCTGTTAGCTGTATCGGCAGTGGCAGTAAGCAGCCAGATGCAAATGAGAAAATTTTTTCTCGTGCGCCCTAGCTGCAAGATTTGCGCATGCACAGAATTGTCTGAGTTGTAGTGGGGAGGGCGTTAGTCTCCACGTGAACCGTGTTTGTGTTGAGTGATTTCGCTGCTTCTCTTCGTTTATAGCTCCCACATCAAATGAAAACAAAACGGATTTCTGTGGTCGGAAGTTATGTGAATTAAAATACATTCACATAATTACAGAGGACAAAAATATATTATTAGTTTCAGTTTTCTGATTTTATTTTGTTTCCGAGTTATTAGCAGTCAAACATTAATTGCCTTGCAGAACAAAGAAGTTATTTTTGCAATTTTGCTAAAGAAATTTGACTTTATTGATCTTTCCGCTGAGGCAATCATTTTATTTGAAATGAAGTGTTTCATTCCACAGTGTTGGCTAGTTCGAACTGTTTTCTGAATTTCAAGTGCACGTTTTCATAATCTGCCTTGTATGGCATTATGCCATAATGAAGAACCAAAATGAGATTGGAGAGTACTGGTATTCCAAGAAAATTTACATCCCAAAAACCAAACTGAAAAGCCTAATATCAGATGGGACCTACTTCATTGTGAATCTGGAAAAAAACAATGTGCACTTCAAGCCGAATTATGCATTTTAGTATGGTTTACGAAATTATGATGCTCTTGGGAGTATCCTCTGATGCCCTGTTTCTTTTATGGTGTCTTGTAAGCTCTCTTAGTGCTTTATACATACGAACATGCGGGCTTCATACACCACTGCAGCTGCGTACGCACAATAATGCCTGTTTTCTGGTGCTCTCTGGCAACTGGTAAATCGAACCTATTTCTAACATTCTCTGGATTGTATTGCAAATGGTGGTTCGAAAAGCGTTACTTTCAGAGTAAATTTCTTTTTATGCATGATGAATTATGTTACGTGTGAGAACGTGGGCTGAATTTCTAAATCACAGAGCATTTAAAACTGAACACTTTGAGGACCAGCCACTGACAAGAATTTTGAGCCCAGACATTTATGTCATAATTTTAAGTTTACTGGCACATTTGTGTGATGTATCTTAAAATATAACACATACAAAAAAGAACAATATTACATGTGAAAGCTTAGCTTCTGTTGTAGCTTGTTAATCTTAGAGACCAATATTATATGCGAAAACTTAGCTTGTCTTGTAGCTATACTATATATATTAATGTAAACTTAATGTTAACTTTTCCTCTTTGTGTGTTCGCACTACATAACCAGTGATCTTGCTATTGGCTGACTATAATGTGTCCTATGCTTTGAATAGCTGCTGTCATCGGCTGGCGAGATCACAAGGCATGAGATATGATTGGCTTACAAAAGGACATCACAACCTCGGTTTCTACATTCCGGAAACTAACACACTGTGTTTGGTGCAATTCGAATTTATACTTTCGTAATACAAAAATATGCAGCATGTATGTTGCTGCAAATCAAAGGCCTTCCCAAAACTTTTCTTCCCCGTTTTCTTTTTTTTTCCGGGAAGTTCCACATGAGTGTGTAAAACGTTAACCATTCAAAGGATTGATAAGTTTTACTGTTCCGAGGGAAAATCTACGGAAAACCTACTGTCACACAGCATGGAAAAATTGTATTTTCGCTCGGGAAAAAGCATGTTTTTTAAACGGGATATCCGGGAATTTTTTTTCCTGGTTCCCATGTACACCCTGTGTATGGAAAGAAGATTCCATAACCATTCAACATCGTAATAAGCCAGAAAGGAGGCAGGAATGGTGGTGGTGGTCGTGGGGAGGCATCTGTCCAGGAATTTCCAAGATCGGTGAGGAAAGTGTGGAGAAGCAGGAAGAGGCAGTGAAGAGAGTGGGGATGTTGCCTCAGTATAAAGAAGACCAGTGGGTGATTTATCGAGCCCATATACTCTGAAGGAAAAGCAAAGTAGTTTGTAACATGGTACCAGGGCCCATACCAAGTAACTGAAAACACATCACCAGTAAATGTAAAGCTGCAGCATTCAACAAGGTCAACAATTGTGCTTAGTGGACGGCTGTGGTCATTCAAGTGTACACCAGAGGCAATTCCTTGAGAGATATTAGTGAGAGCAAGGAAAGAGGCAAAGAAGGGGAAGCAGAAGAATGAGCAACAGAAGTGGTATCGATGCCAAGGAAATAACTGATATGTATTGTGATTTCTGAATATTGTTCTTTTGTGTATAGCATAGGGGATTAGTGTTGTTTTAGATAAGGTTATGTGCTTGTATTAAGATACGCTTTATTGTTGGGGTGGTAAAATATGCAGTTCAGAGACAGCAGGCTTCTGAGTGGAGAAGAGCTGATATTGATCCCTATCCATCTCAGGTTGCCATACTGGAGAAGGGCCAGAAAGAAGAATACTACAAGGTGTACAGCTTTGCTTCTGCTGTTTTTCCCCACAACATTTGAGGCTTTAATGAAGTAAATTGTTTACACATGTATCATTCAAAGTATTTTCCATTACTGGCCACTACTTTCTCCCATCTTTCGGGCAGTGTACGAATCCTGCATCGAAAAAATTGTTCATCTTTTGAAGAGATCCACGAATCTATCCAATTTGTGACTTCTTCATGAGATCGGAAGTGTTGGTCAGACAGGCCATGCGCCATTGATCTAAACAGGGATAGTCAGAGGGAGTAATATCTGGAGAATATGGCAGGTGGGGTAGGACTTCCCATTTTAACGTTTCCAAGTACATTTTGACCTCTTTTGCAACATGGAGTTGAGCGTTGTCATGCTGCAAAATCACTTTATCGTGCCTCTCGCTGTATTGCAGCTGTTTCTTTCAATGCTCTGCTCAAATGCATTAATGGCATTTGATAACGAGCACCTTTGATTTTTTTTTTTTCCACTTGATTTTAACAGTTTTTAACACCTCATAGTACACGATGCCAAGCTGGTCCCACCAAGTGCACAGCATGATCTTGGAGCCGTGAATATTCGGTTTGGCCGTCGACGTGGAATCGTGGCTGGGATATCCTCATGATTTTTTGCATTTAGGGTTATCGTAATGAACCCATTTTTTGTCCCCGGTCACAGTGCAATGCAGAAATCCTTTCCGTTTTTGCCTCTGAAGCAACTGTTCACAAACACACAAATGCCGTTAAACGTCTCTTGGTTTCAGCTCACATGGGACACAAGTTCCTTCTTTCTGCAACATGCTCATAGCCTTGAGACATTTTGAAATGGCTTGATGTGTCATTCCCACTAATCGTGCCAATTCTTCTTGAGTCTGATGCAAGTCTTCACTCAGCAATGTCTCCAATTCTACATCTTTGTAAACATTCTCTCTTCTACCACTATGCCGGTCTACAACATTAAAATCACTGTTCTTGCAGCATTGAAACCACTCAAGACACATTCTTTCACTAATAGCGTCCTTACCATACGTACTTGAGAGCATTCGATTAGACTCAGCTGCTGTTTTCATCATATTTGCTGGGTACGGGCTTGGCGACCCCGGGGTTCCTGAGCTGGGAACTGGTAAGCGCCGCTAGTCCCCTGTCACCGTAAGCTCTGAGCATACTTCAGCGACCACCTTGCGGCGCGGCGGTGGAATGTTGTGTGTCTCAGGGAATGGGGATCTTAGCTTGACCGCCTGGATCGGGAGGATAGAATAAACCTCTATAAACAACCCCTCAATCTCAAGGTGTGCTGCGCGCTGCTGCGATGCATGGCTGTTGAGGTGGAACAGTCGTTAGCGGGCAACCTCTGGGGAACCTGCCGCACCTCAGTTGTATAAGGCTTACCTAGGCACGCGGGGCTCTGTCTAGGTGGACTCCTAGTTCCCTAGCTGCTCGTGGGACAGAGATGGAACCCTCGAACTTTTCTTCTTCTCCTCCCAGCGGAAAGGGTGGGCCGCTGGTAGGTTCTAACACCCAGTCTCACAAGAGGGCTCGTGTAGCCAGTCCTCCTGATTCAGGTAATAGTAACAGAACGCATACTGCTTCGCAGAATGTGTTTCTCATAATTAGAAGAAAAGATGGGAGTTTTGAAAAAGTTTCGTCATTTTATATACAGAAGGGCTTAGAAGGTATTGCTGGCACATTAAAATCTGTAAAGCGCTTGCGAAATGGCGCCTTGTTGGTTGAAACATCTAGCTTCCAGCAAGTCCAGAACCTTCAGAAGGCACCATTTCTTGGGGAGTTTGCGATTGAGACTGAATTTCACAACACCTTGAACTACACCAAGGGTGTTGTGACTTGCAGAGATCTCATTGACATTCCCCAAGACGAACTGAAGGCTGAATGGTCCCGGGAAGGAATTGTCGACGTACAACACGTTATGAAATGGGTTGATGGTGCTCTCATGAAATCTGACTTGTTTATCCTTACGTTTAACAGCACCAAATTGCCCGAGCATGTGAAGGCAGGTTTCCTACGTCTCAGTGTACGGCCTTATTACCCCAACCCCATGCGGTGTTTTAAATGCCAACACTTTGGACACACTACTCTTGGCTGTAAAGGGGAAGCCACTTGCGGGACATGTGGTAAAGCTGCCCATGAGGGAGTTGGTTGCTCCTCTCCTCCCAAGTGTGTCAACTGCTCTGGGGATCACCCTGTGTGGAGTAGGGAATGTAGAGTTTTCCTTGAGGAACGGAAGATCCAGGAACTTAAAACCACCAAACACATCCCGTACGGTGAGGCAAAGAAAATTTACAAGTCCCTGCAGCCGCCCACGTTCGCTGCTTCCTTTCCTTCTGTTCTGAAACAGCCAGTCTTGAAAACTGAAGCTGCTACACAAACGGAGGTTGCTACTGTCAGCACTAGCACCTGCGTTTGTCAATGTACGTGTGCTGCTGCTGTTTCTGTGAAGCCTGCTGCCCCCCCCCCCCCCCCCCCCCCCCTCTCTGCCCCCGGCCTTCTGACCAGGCCGCGGTAGCTGACATCATGGAACTTCCTGCCCCTTTCCAGGTCCAGCCTTGTGCACTGCCCAGCGCTGCTACACCCCCTACTGCTTCTGAGGTTTTGGCTCCAATGTCACCTCAGGCCAGAAAATTGAAGCCAAAGCCAAAGGTGAAGACTCGCCCGCTAAAGGAGACTGAAGTGATACAGTCTGCTGATGTTGATGTCATTCTCTCTGACGTCTCTCTCGACTCCTCTTCAGAGGCGATGGAGGTTGATGTCAGACTGGGGCAATCATCTCGCCCCAAAACTGAGCCTCCACCTGTTGTGGGCTCTCTTCCCCGACAGAAAGTGAGAATGAAGGTCCTCCCACCCTGATAGATGGCTCCCATTATACAATGGAACATGAATGGATTCCTGGCACATGTGGAGGAACTGAACCTCCTAGCACGGCAACGCCCCCTGTGCTTGTGTTTACAGGAAACGCATTTAAAACCATCTGATGCTCCTGTACTAAGGGGCTATACGTTGTATCGCAAAGATGACCTGACTGGAGAAAGAGCCAAAGGCGGAGTCGCCGTGTTTGTCAATAATGACCACCACTCCTCTGCTCTTCCCCTGGATACTGACCTGCAAGCAGTTGCAGTTGAAATTCATTCCCGTCGGAGGCTTACCGTTTGCTCCCTTTATTCACCCCCTCTGGATGCAATGACCTTAAGACGCTCTCACAGATCTTATCGACCAACTCCCCCGCCCATTTCTCCTCCTGGGAGACGTCAATGCCCATCATGTCCTGTGGGGCTCCACTTCTCTTTGCACTCGAGGTCGAATTTTGGAGAGCTTCCTAACATCTCAAGTGTTGTGCATCCTCAACACAGGTACTCCAATTCATTTCTCTACTGCTACTGGGTCATTCTCAGCCATTGACCTATCTTTCTGCTCTCCAACCCTCACCGACTCTGTTCACTGGGAGGTCATTGACGACCTTCATTCCAGCGATCATTTCCCCATCCGTATTCATCTCCTGGATGGTGTATTGCTGGAGCAGAGGCCGCCATCGTGGATGATTGGCAGGGCTAACTGGCCACTGTTCACTTGGTTGGCTGTCTTTGAACGCCACAACAGTGTACAGGAATGGGTGGATCACACCACACTTGTGATCCATCATGCTGCTGACCTGTCCATACCACAGTCTTCTGGCCCTCTTAAGCGGCGCCTTGTGCCTTGGTGGACAGAAGAGTGCCGTTCAGCCATCCGGGACAGGCGTGCGGCTCTTCGCCGATTTAAATGCCGCCCAACAGCGGTCAATCTTACCACCTTTCGAATCGCGAGAGCCAGGGCACGCCTAGTCATTAAAGAGAGGAAGAAAAGGTCATGGCAGGAGTTCCTGGACTCCATCAACCGTTCCACTTGTTCCACAAAAGTGTGGGAAGCCATCCGGAGGATTTCCGGTAAACGCAGCCATTTACCAATAGCTACAGTCCTGAACCAGGGATGCCTCCAAACAACACCCAGAGCCATTGCTCAGATGCTGGCAGAGCATTTTGCACAAAGTACTGCCACTGCAACGCAGGATCCAGTGTTTCGTTGCTACCGTGCGACTGTCGAAAGAGCGAAGTTGGACTTTCCGTCGAACAGTTCTGAGGCCTACAACTCCTCTTTCTCCGTGTGGGAACTTGAATCGGCACTTACTGCGACTTCTGACACTGCGCCAGGTTACGACCGCATCCGGTACTCCATGCTTCGACATCTGCCAGCGGCATCAAAGGAAATCCTCCTCAAATGTTTTAATCTGATATGGCAGACAGGAGTGTTCCCCACCTCGTGGAGGGAGGCAATCCTCATACCTCTCCTCAAACCAGGAGAGGACCGCACTTGTCCCAGTAGTTATCGTAGTATCGCCTTGACAAGCTGTGTCGGAAAGACCCTGGAACGGATGGTTAACCGTCGTCTGGTCTGGCTGTTAGAGACTAGACAGCTCCTTAGCCGCTTTCAGTGTGGATTCCGAAAATTTCGGTCCACGGTCGACAACCTGACCCTCCTAGAGGCGGCTATTCAGCAGGCTTTCCTCCGTCAGCATCACTGTATTGGTATCGCCTTTGATATCAGTAAGGTATATGATACTACTTGGAGACACTGTATTCTTGGACAACTGTATCAATGGGGCTTTCGTGGCCGCCTCCCCATTTTCATTCGGTCTTTCCTGTCTCAGCGGTTTTTTCGGACCCGCGTTGGTAACACACTGTCTGATCGCTTTGAGCAAGAGAACGATGTCCCCCAGGGCAGTGTTTTAAGCGTTACCCTCTTTGCCATAGCCATCAGCAGTATAACGTCTACAGTGGGGAGTCCAGTACAGTGCTCCTTGTTTGTGGACGACTTTGCTGTTTTCTGTTCCTCCTCCAGTGTTGCAACCGTGAGCCGTCAGTTGCAGCTAACAACGCGGCGGTTAGAGGAGTGGGCTGCAAAGACAGGTTTTCAGTTTTCTGCCGATAAGTGTGTTTGTGTTCATTTTAATCGTTCTTGTCGTCTTTTTACTGTGCCTGCCTTGCATATGGGGGATACTGTCCTACATTTTAGAGACACAGTGCAGTTACTGGGCCTAATTTTTGACTCCAGGTTGTCATGGCTGCCACACCTACGTGACTTGAAAGCCAGAACCCTGAAGGCACTGAACATCCTCAAGTGCCTCAGCCACAGGTCTAGGGGAGTGGACAGGGCACGTCTCCTTCAGTTTTATCGAGCTTTTGTGCATTCACGGCTGGACTATGGGTGCACAGTATATGGGTCAGCAAGGCCGTCTTATTTGCAGATCCTTGACACTGTTCACCATGCTGGGATTCGACTGGCCACGGGTGCTTATCGGACCAGTCCTGTACCCAGCCTCTGTGCTGAGGCTGGCGAACCACCACTTACCATCCGGCGGCAGCTCCTGCTGGTGCGCCAGGCTTGTAAGTTTCTTGCAGCTCCCAGCTCGCCTGCTCACCACCTTGTTGCCCATCCACCTCTGGACTGCCTTTTTTCCCACCGTCCCCGGGCTACGTTGCCGTTTGGGATCCGTGTGCAACGTGTGCTAGAGTCGCTCGGTGTGGAGTCTGTACAACCCCAAATCCAGGGTTTTAACCGCCTGCCACCCTGGTTACTGAAGAGGCCCGGAGTGATTTTAGATTTATTGCAGTACAAGAGAGATTGCACTTCTGCCACCGTTTTTAATGCACCATTTTCTGCTATTTTATCTGAGCACCATGACTATGTAGCTGTTTTTACGGATGGGTCGAAACAAGGGGATTCCGTTCGTTGCTCAGTTGTTTTTCCGGATCGTGTCCTCAAGGTCCGACTGCCTCAGACTTTTACTGTCTTTGATGCAGAATTGTCTGCGATCTTGCGGGCGCTGGAGCAGATGAGACATTCTTCCTCTCCTAAATTTCTTGTCTGTTCCGATTCACTCAGTGCCCTTCACTCATTGCACCATTTGTATCCGGCAGATAAAATAGTCCAGACCATCCAGGATGCCCTCCTCCGACTACAGCGACTGGGGAAGGTTGTAGCTTTCTGCTGGGTTCCAGGGCATGTCGGCATTGCTGGGAATGAAAGGGCAGATCTCACAGCCAAGGAGGCGTGTCTCGATCCACACGTATCTCAGTGTGCTATCCCCTTACACGCACTCACCTCGCTGTTGAGCTCACGGGTCATGTGTCGGTGGGAGGATGAGTGGCTGGAAGTGACTGACAATAAGCTCCGTATAGTCAAGCCCACAACGCATGTGTGGTGTACTTCCTTTCAGCCCCATCGACGGGACGAGGTTCTTCTCTCGGCTTCGAATAGGCCACAGCCCTATGATGCATGGCTTCCTGCTCCGGTGAGAAGACCCTCCAATGTGTGGTGCTTGCAGCGTCCAGGTCACTGTGCGCCACGTTTTATTGGATTGCGTTTTATTTTCTGACCAGCGGGCCACGGCTGACTTGCCAGCGGACCTGCCAACTCTTTTAGGCAACACTCGGACGAATGTGGTTAAAGTTTTAAAGTTCTGTGCCATGTCAAATGTTTTTACAAAGATTTTAGGGAGAGGATTTTAATTTGCTCACTGTGTGACAAGCTTGCCCATATTTTATGTAAGTAGCCAGCCAGTGACAATTTCAGTGGCATTCTTGTTGCTATGTTTTCCCTTTCTTCGGTTTCACTTTCTTATGTAGCCTTTTCTTTCTTTTCCTGCTTTCATTGAGTGTGTGCTTCAGTTTTCTTAGGTCTATCCACATACGTTCCTTTTAATGTGTGTCAGGGCGCTGATGACCTCGATGTTGAGCACCCATAAACCCCAACACACACACTCATCATATTGAAACAAAACAGTAACACCTCCCGCACATGACGAGAATTAGGTTTGTAAATTGACATTTTCAATGAAGAACAACTATATGATGAAGACACAAATCGACTAATGTTTGAATGAGGTTATGTTGACCAAGATCCAAGCTAACTGCCTGACGTCTGCGATCTGTTTCTTTCGACCACTACTTACCATTGTCGCCACCTATTGGCCAATGGCGGAAGCAAAGGTGTACACCTTGTAGTTTTGGCATTCCTATACCTCTTCACTGGGGGCGCTGCAAGATCATCACCTGAATGATGGAGTTCTGTTTTCTACACAACCAGATGTAGTGGTGTTATCCACCCACAGGTAGCTATTAAGTTTAGTGTCTAATGTATGGGAGTTGCAGAATGAAATTAGGAGGCTGGAGGAGGATTTCTCATGGCAGGGTGGCCGCAAACCAGAAAACGCGAAATATCGGGGATTATCAGGGAATTTCATGCAACCAGGAAATATCAGGGAATTTCATAAATATCAGGAAACTTTTTTGTGACTACAGCAATGTAGTCTATGGACTTCAGCTGGAAGCTTACTGGCCATAATGGTTTGCGACAATAACGTAATTGTTGAGATCTGTATTTGTGCTTATTGTTGCTGTATATTTGAGGCTTCTTATCTGCATAGACCCATTAGTTTCATTTCATATTTTGTATTACAAATAAGTACAGTTTCTCAGAAAGACCACCCTCTCTATAATATGCTTTTGAAAATCCTTCTTACTTCCCTGTGTCATTTGTACCATTATTTATATCATCGAGTGGATATTGTAACAGTAAAAATGTCATAAATCTTTTACAGACTATTGCATTCAGCATGGGATCGTGTTTTAAAAGCTGTTGGTTGATTGGTTCAGGTTTGAAAATTTGGACAGAAGTTAGAAACAATTCTAAGAGCGCAAAATGCAGGCTGTGCAATGTGAAATTTTCTTTAAGTAATATGGGTAGAACAGCTGTCAAGAGTGTGATGCTAAAGCATGAAACCATATTAGTAATGTTGAAATATACAAAAATACCACTACTCGTCAAAGTTTTTGAACTTGCCTACAACATGCTAGTACTGAAACAAACATGATTCATCAGAAAAATTAACCATCTCATCCCGTCATAAATCAAGAAAATGAAACACAGATTCAGAAATCACAAAATACAGTCAGCTCCTTTATTCTCAGGGAAGTAGTAAGCTGTACAGAAATACTCTGGTATATTTAGACATTAATAACTCGCAATTCAGTGTGCTCAGCTGGAAGTCGTGTACAATAATTAAAAAACAGTGATAGTGAAATAGCCAGAAGAATGGAACAACAGTGAACTGAAATTGCGTACGCAGTTCTTTATGAGATTGCTATTTAGTATAAAGATAAACTGAGGGAATCTATTACTTCTTGTAATCATTTTGTTATACGATTTGATGAGCCACACAGTAAAGTTTGTCAAGAACTCATATGGATCTATACCAGATTTTAGAGCAAGCGCTTCTGATCTTCGTCTATCATTCAAGGAAACACTTCTACCTCTTAATGCATTAATAAAATTTTGCAAATGTCAATGGATGGACCAAATGTAATCATAAATTTTTCAGACATCTGAAATCCAACCTGCAGTCTACTAAACAAATCAGTTATCCAATGATACTTCATATGGGCAGTTGCAGTCTTCATATCATGAATGGTGCATTTAAATGTGGAATTGAAGTCAATAATTGGGATATTATTCAGTCTTTCTGGTCAGTTTATTATCTGTTAAGACTTGCCTACTCATTGCGCACAATTAACAGAATATTCAGGATCAAATCCTTATCCCGAAAAATGTTGTGCAGTCTGTTGGGTGGAAAATGAAAATGTTGCTGCTTGTGGTATTAAAATTATTTGGAATTTTTAAAAAAATGGTGGAGGGTTTACAGTGTGATAAAAAACTGGCTAGCACCAGCTACAGAATTGTAACTGGGGCTCTTTCAGACCATTTCTTGCCAATGAAATTAGAATTCTTTTGGTCATTAGCAACTGGGTCACAACCATTCTTACATGAATATCAAACTAATTCTCCTATGGCACTGTTTTTGCATAGCTCTTTTGTGACAGTTATTCAAAATATAATGCAGATGTACTAAAGTCTGATTCCTTATCAAGTACAGACTTAAAATTTGGTGCAAAGAAAGCTATCAAAGAATTAAAAAATAATGGTCACTGATCTTTCGATTTTACAATTTACGAAAGATACCACAACTGTTTTCTTAGCTTTTATGGAAAAATTGTTGATGCTATCACCTTAACTGGATAACCTTATTAAAGCAGTCTCATGTTTTCATCCAAGTCTTGTACATTTTGCTAAAGTCAGAAGTGGAAAACTGAAAGTCATTTCACTATTTTGAATGAAAATAATTGGATCTGTTGTATTGCAGCTGATGAAATTACTTGAGATTGCAACAGTTTGTTCTCAACCTTTGGCCAAAAAACTTCTGAAAAATTCTTCACAGGCTAACAGGTGCCTAGATCATTTTTTGAGTGAATCCCCAATTATTAGTGAAACTGTTAAAGATAGTTTTGACTTTGTCATGGCAATCTAATATTGAAAGAGGTTTATCAGTCAATTCTGAATGCTTAGTTCAGAATATGAAAAATGAAATGTTCATTGCTCAACAATTAATATATATGACTATCCAGAGTGAAACAATTGGAGCTGTTGCAACACTTGATGTTCCAAAATCTTTTTCATTCTTACCAGAACTCACATTCAAAACTATGAGAAGAAACTGAATGTCAGAAAAAAGAAGCTACAGCAACTGAATCAGAAGTTCTGAAAAGAAAACTTGTAGATATTGAAGGGGGGGAAAAAATGATGTGGGATCAGAAAAGCAAAACTTTTAGCTGAGATTCAAGCTATTGATGTGTGATGTAAAAATCTTCAATAATTTGATCTACCAGATATTAAAATTTTAATTGTACTAGTTCATACTACACGTTTTAGCTTAAATTGTATAAGAGTGTTAAATTGCTTATAAAATACCAACTATGACACTGTAATAAAAATGAATAAAATAAAAAAAACTATTTAAATAAACAAAGTTGAATGTGTCTTCTTAATTTTTGTGAATTTTTTACAATATTTGGTTATTGGTAGTTAGAAAACAATTAAAACTGTCTTTATAATAGGAATACAATTTTCAGAATCAGGTAAATGTATTAAAAAGTTTGCTGGAAAACCTGGAAATATTAAAGAATTTTTTAATCATTTCTTTGTGGCTGCTCTGCATGGGTGCAACAGTTAGCAGATAATGGGAGAAGGCTGAGAGAGGTCTCAAAGGAGCAAAGACAGTTGCTCAGGGCATATGCATGATTACTGGAGCAGATGCAGAAGGTGATAGTAATGGTACTGCGCAATTCTAAAAGTGTAAAAAGGGGCTGGGGGTAGTCACCATATGCCTAATTCGTGAGATTGTGATGGGTTGGAGCACATGCATCATGCAATTGTTCAGAACTAAAACAGAGGGATGTCCTTGCTGAAAAGAGGTGACAATTCCTGAACTGTATATTCAGAGAGCATTTTTACATTGGATACACTTAGTATATGACGACGTAGTAATGGTTGCTAGTTGTTATGAGCAAGGGAAACTCATAGGGGCAAAACATTTAGAGGTGCGAGGTAGTGGAATGTTAATCAACAGGACTATATGTGATATTACGGGACCTATGTTTCCCTTACCTGCTATGATGACAGAAGTTACTCTGTTGAACGAGACATAGCCACAGCTGTATTGGTCAGATGAACCCGTAGAGATGTTATCAAAACAAAATCTTACCTTTCTTGACACCTGGGAACTGAGCCTGGATTGTTCACAAAGTTGGATGACAGCAGAACAGGAGGGGTGAATCACTGTAGAACAATTGTTGCAGCATGTGGAAAAGTATGAGGAAAGTAGATGTCAGGCAGCCATGACCTTCAGTGTCACAGTTGGTAGTGTGTTAGTGACTGATTTTGCTCTGGGAAGCTCTGATGTATGTGAAATGATGAGCCATGCAAAAACCTGATCGAAAGGTAATTAAAGTTGCCATAGACTGGATCCCCCAAGCGAAGGATGGAAGATAGATTTACCAAATTGCTGATTAATATAGTAATGGTGTAGCAGTTAAGAGTAGCCCATTTAGTAGTACAAACTAGTTTTACAAATTAAGAGTAAAGGTAATTACAGTAGAGACTGAGCCAGATCAAGATCCGAGGGACTGGCTCTTCCTTGTGGTGGGGGGCAATGTAGTGTTGCTACCCAGTCTTTGCGCAAAAGTAATGAAAAGTACTGAGAAAGCTGCTGTAAAATGTAGCATTAGCAGCTGCAGGCCATTAGGCATCATTTTGGTGACATGTGGCTCACAATAACGGACACACAAGGGGATTGTGAGACCAGGATAAGAGAATAAAACACTTAACTGCACTGCACAGTAGTAACCACATAGCAAGCGGGTCAGTGTCACAACACCAGGCACAGCCTCTTTTTTTTAATGGGTGACATGTCTAGGCAACAGGTTTTTGTGAAACAAATGTGCACCAGAAGCATATAAAAAAGTATGAATCTTGATGCAAGGGCACTTCTCCTCACCAGAGACCAGCAGCACCAAAACACGAGATCTACGCTGGCCAGTGAGACAACTGGACATTGCCAGCAGCAGCCATGGGTTGAAGACCAGGCTGTGTCTGTGACCAGCACTAAGTTCTTTGATGGACTTGGTGTCACAGCCCTGCCAGTCTGCCATCTGTGTTTGCTGATGTCGATGCTAAGTTCCTGAGGGGACTTGGTTCCTCAGTTGCTGTCCTACTCCTGTCACAGGACAGTGAGTTGAATCCTATGCACAGCCATCTCCATGTGCCGCCATGCTAGTGCTTGCAGAACAAGAGGTCGTCTGGACACCATGCCGCCGAGAGGAGTAGCACGCTACTGACAACAGTTGTGGTCTCCAGAGGCTACTGACCTACCATGGGCCTGCTTTCAGCATCATGGGGTGTCTGCGCAACATCCAAGCAAAAGCCACCACTCATAAGCCAGCGCTGGCCAGAGATGGCAGAGGAGGCGGTGTGCTTTCTTGCTGACTTGTGACACATCATGTATTGGAGTCAAATAAAGTCCTTCTTTACTGTCGGCGATGTTTCCACTGGACACTGTAGCTTACAACCACCACCACCACCACCGCCACCACTACTCACCACTCTGACTTTCCAGTAGATCAAATTTTGGTAGTAAACAATCTGACATGACTATTTGATTATAAATTTTTAGCTGGGTTTGTTCATTATGTATTTCAGTTTGTACATATGGTGCAATAAATGTTAGAATTCTGGGGCTGCAAGTGATCTCCATTTGTATAACCAAGTATGAATTTTCTGCTTTCCATTTTAAGAAGGAAATTTTAACTTAATATTTCAGTGGCACCCAAACATAAGTTATCACAATTTCCACTACAAATGAAAAGATGTCAATGTTTGTGTTAGTTTGATGAGATCCTTTGTTTTGCAGTGTGAGAAAGCTGCAGAGCTAATGAGCAGTCAGGAGAAGGCCTTGGAAGATATGAAGAAACTTTTGTCAGATTATCAAAAAGAGAAGGAAGATATTGTGAAAGAGAATAAATCTCTGACTGCAACTGTTAAGGAACTGAGAGAAAAAATAGAAAGCATGAAAATGGAGTTAACTGAGAAGGACAAAAACTTGAAAAGCTCAGAAAGTGGTGAGTTCAACCAGTATAGCTCTTATTAATCTGTTGGGGTATCCTTATGCATTTTACCATTTATTACTGTTTGAATTCTTATTTAGGATGATGGTGCTTCAAACCCCCACCCAGATTTAGATTCTCAGTATTGCCTTTGCAAGGTTGCACTGAATTTCCTTCCCCCTTCTGAACTTATGCACAGTCTCTAATGATTTTATCATTGATGGGGGTGTTAAACCCTAATTTTCCTTCCTTCCTGCCTTTCTTCCTTCATGGAGTTAGAAACTGTGGTCATCTGCCTATGAGGGAAGTGTGGGTAGGAGGATACCTGCTCTCAGACGTGAGTAAACTAAACAAGAATTGCAGTTTCAAACTGTCCTTTCTGTTAGCTTTTAAGCATTGTGACTGACTACCCTCTAGTGAAGTGTCGCAGTGGTTAACACACAGTTCTCACATTCGGGAGGTGCATTTAAAATACCTGTTCAGCCAGTCAAATTTATGACTTCCATGGTTTCCCCAAATTGCTTGTGACATGACACAGTTGGTTCCTCTGAAAAGATAATAGTTGATTTCTTTTCCAAATCCAAACTTGAGCTCTGTTTCTGATGATCTCATCATCAATGAAATAGTAAATGTTAATTTTCCTTTCTTCCTTTTGATTTTCTGCATCTAACATGGTCTGATGCTGTCAAGACAGCTGATACACAGCCACAGCCATGTGGTCTAAGGCGGGCGCCTTGCCATGGCTCGTGCGGCTACCCCCGTCAGGGGTTAGAGTCCTCCCTCGGGCATGGGTGTGTGTGGTGTCGTTAGCATAAGTTAGTTTAAGTTAGATTAAATAGTGTTTAAGTCAAGGGACCAATGACATTAGCAGTTTGGTCCCATAGGAATTTACCACAAGTTTCCAAATTGCTGATACACAGCTAGAGCTCTTATTCAGCAACCTTAAAACAAGCATGTGTTGTCTCATGAAATGTATTGCAACCATGTTCAGAGTTAAATAATTAAAAACTATTATCTATTAATTATGCATCTAATTTATAACCTATTACAACACTGGCTACACATATTGTACTGTTCTTGTCTCTTCTCTAGGTTCATGGTACATTTGTGGATATCTAAATGTACTTGGGCTTCAGGAATATTGTTTCATGCAACTTTATAACATTACACAATAGGTTTTTAAATTAACTTTTGTCCTCCACTGGCCGTTACATTCACAATGGTCAACTGTTTACTATAAGGCTTGAATATATTAGACAGTCAGAAACTCTTGAATAATTTAATGTAAGTAGTGGATGCACTGAAGGACTTGATAAAATCATTAAAGGGTGCAACATTTAAGAAAAGCTGCATAAACCAGGTTCTTGGAAACTAATCTTCTATTGCCATCTATCGTGAGTCTAGTTTAATGCAGCTCTCCATCTCTGTTGCACTCCAGCTATCCTCTTCATTTCAGCGTAACTCTGCCGTTCCACAGCATTGCAGCAACAACTCGTGTCATATGCATCTAGGTGTTCTATAAGTTCAGTTAATTATGTTCTTTATTAGACATTGTTTCTCATTGACTCATTGCATTACATCTTTATTCCTTACTCATTTAATCCCTCTGATCTTCAGCAGTCTCCTTTAACACTGAATTTCAAAGGCTTCAATAATTAAATCCCCCCCTCCCTCCCCCTTTCCCCACCTTCCCATTGTCTATGCCTTGCATCACAATAATACAGAACTGTGCTCCAAACATAACTTTTCCTGAACTTTCTCTAGTCTCATGGTTTATTTTTATTATTATTATTATTATTATTATTATTATTATTATTTATTTCCTTTCTCAGACATTATGTCTGGTTAAAAATGGGAAGTGACGCAGACCTTGATCAAGCGTGACTTCCTTTTAACTGTACAGTATATGTTACATTGCATTTAGGAACTTTCGGGTAATTGAACCTATATCAATAATTACAGATTTCTGTAGTTGTATATATACGTTTGGATGTAGCTGTATTGCGTTGATGTACTGGTGGATATTGTGTGGTATGACTCCTGTAGTTTATAGTATAATTGGTATAATGTCAACTTTATCCTGATGCCACATGTCCTTGACTTCCTCAGCCAGTTGGATGTATTTTTCAATTTTTTTCTCCTGTTTTCTTCTGTACATTTGTTGTATTGGGTATGGATATTTTGATTAGTTGTGTTAATTTCTTCTTTTTATTGGTGAGTATGATGTCAGGTTTGTTATGTGGTGTTGTTTTATCTGTTATAATGGTTGTGTTCCAGTATAATTTGTATTCATCATTCTCCAGTACATTTTGTGGTGCATACTTGTATGTGGGAACGTGTTGTTTTATTAGTTTATGTTGTAAGGCAAGCTGTTGATGTATTATTTTTGCTACATTGTCATGTCTTCTGGGGTATTTTGTATTTGCTCATATTGTACATTCGCTTGTGATGTGATCTACTGTTTCTATTTGTTGTTTGCAAAGTCTGCATTTATCTGTTGTGGTATTGGAATCTTTAATAATATGCTTGCTGTAATATCTGGTGTTTATTGTTTGATCCTGTATTGCAATCATGAATCCTTCCATCTCACTGTATATATTGCCTTTTCTTAGCCATGTGTTGGCTGCGTCTTGATCGATGTGTGGCTGTGTTAGATGATACGGGTGCTTGCCATGTAGTGTTTTCTTTTTCCAATTTACTTTCTTCATATCTGTTGATATTATGTGATCTAAAGGGTTGTAGAAGTGGTTATGAAATTGCAGTGGTGTAGCCGATGTATTTATATGAGTGATTGCTTTGTGTATTTTGCTAGTTTCTGCTCGTTCTAGAAAGAATTTTCTTAAATTGTCTACCTGTCCATAATGTAGGTTTTTTATGTCGATAAATCCCCTTCCTCCTTCCTTTCTGCTTAATGTGAATCTTTCTGTTGCTGAATGTATGTGATGTATTCTATATTTGTGGCATTGTGATCGTGTAAGTGTATTGAGTGCTTCTAGGTCTTTGTTACTCCATTTCACTACTCCAAATGAGTAGGTCAATATTGATATAGCATAAGTATTTATAGCTTTTGTCTTGTTTCTTGCTGTCAATTCTGTTTTCAGTATTTTTGTTGGTCTTTGTTTATATTTTTGTTTTAGTTCTTCTTTAATATTTGTATTATCTATTCCTATTTTTTGTCTGTATCTTAGATATTTATAGGCATCTGTTTTTTCCATCACTTTTATGCAGTCACTGTGGTTATCCAATATGTAACCTTCTTGTTTAGTGTGTTGTCCCTTGACTATGCTATTTTTCTTACATTTGTCTGTTCCAAAAGCCATATTTATATCATTGCTGAATACTCCTGTTATCTTTAGTAATTGCTTGAGTTGTTGATTTGTTGCTGCCAGTAGTTTTAGAACATCCATGTATAGCAAATGTGTGATTTTGTGTGGGTATGTCCCAGTAATATTGTATCCATAATTTCAATATAATGGAAGGAAACATTCCACGTGGGAAAAATTATATATAAAAACAAAGATGAGGTGACTTACCGAACAAAAGAGCTGGCAGGTCGATAGACACACAAACAAACACAAACATACACACAAAATTCAAGCTTTCGCAACAAACTGTTGCCTCATCAGGAAAGAGGGAAGGAGAGGGGAAGACGAAAGGAAGTGGGTTTTAAGGGAGAGGGTAAGGAGTCATTCCAATCCCGGGAGCGGAAAGACTTACCTTAGGGGGAAAAAAGGACAGGTATACACTCGTACACACGCACATATCCATCCACACATACAGACACAAGCAGACATATTTAAAGACGTCTGCTTGTGTCTGTATGTGTGGATGGATATGTGCATGTGTACGAGTGTATACCTGTCCTTTTTTCCCCCTAAGGTAAGTCTTTCCGCTCCCGGGATTGGAATGACTCCTTACCCTCTCCCTTAAAACCCACTTCCTTTCGTCTTCCCCTCTCCTTCCCTCTTTCCTGATGAGGCAACAGTTTGTTGCGAAAGCTTGAATTTTGTGTGTATGTTTGTGTTTGTTTGTGTGTCTATCGACCTGCCAGCTCTTTTGTTCGGTAAGTCACCTCATCTTTGTTTTTATATATAATGTATCCATAATTTGTATTATTTAGCATGTTGGATAGTGGGTTCAGAGCAGGGGAGAACCAGAAAGGACTTAATGAGTCTCCTTGGTATATTCCATGCTTGATCTGTATTGGCTGTGATGTGATATTATTTGAATTTGTTTGGATATTAAGTGTGGTTTTCCAATTTTTCATTACTATGTTTAGGAACTGTATCAATTTAGGAACTACTTTGTATATTTCCAATATTTGTAGTAACCATGAATGGGGTACACTATCAAAAGCTTTTTGGTAATGAATGTATGTGTAGTGTAGCGACCTTTGTTGAGTTTTAGCTTGATATGTCACCTCTGCATCTATTATCAGTTCCTCTTTACATCCTTGTGCTCCTTTGCAACAGCCTTTTTGTTCTTCATTTATAATTTTGTTGTGTGTGTCATTAATTTCTGTGTAATGACTGAAGTTAATATTTTGTATATTGTTGGTAGGCATGTTATGGGGTGATATTTTGCTGGGTTTGCTGTGTCTGTCTGATCTTTAGGTTTCAGATAAGTTATTCCATGTGTAAGTGTGTCAGGGAATGTGTATGGGTCTGCAATGTAATTGTTAATTAATTTAGTTAGATTTGAATGTGTTGAGGTGAACTACTTTAGCCAGAAATTTACTATTTTATCTTTTCCAGGGCTTCCAGTTGTGTGTAGAATTAATTGCTTGGGTGACTTCATGTTGCAAAATTATCACTTCAGGCATTTGTGGTATCATCTTGTATGTGTCTGTTTCTGCTTGTATCCAGCGTGCGTGCCTGTTATGTTGTACTGGGTTTGAGCATATGTTGCTCTAGAAGTGTTCCATGTCTGTTATGTTTGGTGGATTGTCTATTTTAATGTGTGTGTTAACTATTGCCTGGTAAAATGTCTTTTGGTTTGTGTTGAATGTTTGGTTTTGTTTCCTTCTATTTTCACTTTTTTTGTATCTTCTAAGTCGTTTGGCCAATGCTTGTAATTTCTGCTGCTTTTCATCTAATTGCTCTATCGCTTCTTGTTGTGAGAGTTTACCTAATCTTTTTTTGTTGTTATTATTATTATTATTATTATTATTATTATTATTATTGTTATTATTATTATGTCTGATTGAAACCTGTTGGATCATGCAAGCTCTCCATGCAGCTCCCACTTTGTCCCTGCTGGAGTGGTGACCTCATTCGCTGGCAGTACTTCCCATCTGCCAATTTTTTGTCCTGCTGGTTCCAGCATATGGTTTCAAGTTATTGTCTCAATTTTGTGAGTAAATACTGTTGTTGGGAGCCTGTGGCTATGCCTATAACATTTCAGTCTTCTTTTTCTGATGTATGCTGTGAGATGAAACTATTTTTTGGGGTGTTTTTCAGGATTGTAGTCTGTATCCATTTTCTGTTCTTTTGGTGCTGAGTATCTCTCCTATAATTTTGCATTCTACTTTCAGGGTATCCTCCAGATCACCTTTTCTGTGGAGCGTAAGCATTCTGCTAGCTTACAAGTTTCAGGCTAGATAATGATGTTGGAGTGTCTGTTTTTCATGTGTATGGAAATAAATTGTTTACTTTGAATGTAGATTTTTACCATTATCTCTTGTAAGTTTTTGCATCCAAGTTTCCTGTGCAGTTTTCTCTCCTTCTGTACGTTCAAGGGTTTTGCGTAAATACTTGATGCATGGGACTCACTTGATTTTTCCATACTTTGTGGTCAGTTTTTATGTAAGATGTTTTGAACAGATGTACTTAGTTTTTGGAAGGATATTTAGAGAAAAATTCTTTCTGCCCCTTCCTTGAGAGTTCACATTTATTCAGTGACTCGGCTGTGATAGCTCACCAAGACATTTGGTTATAATTTTAGGTATTCAAAGTAGTGTGGTTTGTCAATTGTTTTGGTTTTTAATTTCTTTTTCCTTACTCTTGTATTATTTTGTCCGAAACCAGATTAAAGAGGATAGGCGAAAGATTGTATTCCTGCCGTACACCGTTTTGATTGGAAATGATTCTAATAAGTCACCCACAAATTTTACTTTGGAGGTTGAATTATGGAGTGTTTGTCTGATGGAAATTAGAGTTTTTGGGGTAGGTTCCTTTTCTTCAAAGATGATAAAAAGGGATTGCCAACTGACTGAATCATATGCCTTCTTAAAGTCTGCAGAGAAGCATATGATCAGACTGTTCCTTTTTGTAGAAATCATTTTTGCCTTGTATAGCTTTTCCCTTTATGTCTTTATTGCATCTTCATTGTTTATCTAATCTGCTTAACAGTTGTCAAAATTTGTCATATCTTCAAGTCTCTTGTCCTAGTTTAACATTTAGCCATCCAGCATAGCCATCTGCTTCATCCACCATTACTTAAGTTTTATTTTTCTTCATGTGCATTTTGTAGGTACCAGCTATCTCAAGTTCCATTTCATTGAGCATTTGACTCAGTTCCTACCCACTTTTGGCAAGCACTGCTGTATCATCAATGAACTATATTGTGTTGATTTTTTGGCTGTAACAAACTGCCACATTGAAACAGTCTTACGGCTCTTGCTGCCTCTTCTATAAGCAAATTAAATGTCAGTGGCTACAATTAGCAACCATGTGTGTAGTTTATACCACACCACCAAAGAATGGAAAAAGGTTATTCCAGTTCAACATCTACAGCTACATCTACCTTCCACATTATCAAAAGCTTTCTCCAAATTGACGAATGCAGTGTTTTTCCTTGCTTTTTCTTAAATCTGCTGTATTATTGAGTGCTGCACTAAGTTTAGTTCTCACATGCCCCTGCTTCTCCGAAAATCAGACTGATCCTTTCATAATGCACTTTAACTTTTCCTTTCCACACTTTGATAAAGTACCTTTGTCAGTGAAGCTAAAAAACAAATCTCAAGTCCTACTTAAACTGGGACCGATTTCTAAGAACTGTGTTCTCTAAACTGATGACAGTGAAGTTCATAGAAGGCTTAACTGTGTAGAACATAAAAAAAAAGACCTACAAGGGATTTTAGGTCCAACAAACAAATCTATCAGTAGTATTTGGTGTGATGAATAGCAGCTTCCTCGATATGTAGAAAAATTATAAGTTGATGCAGATGGGTAGGACTAACAATCCTTTAATATTCGGGTTAGTGGTGTGCAGCTTGACACAGTCATGTCGATTATCTAGGCATAATGTTGCAAAGCTATACAAAATTGTATGGATACATAAGGTTTGTTGCAGGGAAGGTGAATGGTTGAGGGATGGCTGACTTTTGTTTATTGCCAGAAATCTAGCAAAATGTATCTCGTCTATCATAGAGACCATGTGTAGAACACAAGTGTTATCCATTCTTGAATACTACTTGAATGTGTGAGATTCCCCACCAGGAAGGTGGATTAAAGGGAGACATTGAACCAAGTCCATGCACCGTATGGTGGCTTACGGAGTATGTATGTATGTATGTATGTAGATGTAGATTTAATGGGGACTAAACTAACATCGCCCCATAAATATGTAGTGATGGATGTTAATTTCCTCTGAGAAATGCACGTAATTTCGCTCCCAAGACATTAATAACATTGAAAACATCATAAAGGAAATACATCAAGCAGGATAGCAATTACATTAGAATTTCTAAATGCTATCAAAATTTGGTATACTGAAACGTGGAATGACCTAGCAGTTTATGAGGAGCAGTTGAGGGAAGTGACAGAATATGTGAAATAGAATAAATACTATGTTTAACATCTAGACATAAGTAGAACAAGCCAGATGTGATGTAATCCAAGAAAATTGGTCTTAACTCCTAGATATAGAGTTTAGTGGCAGTAATATAAATTACCATAAATGTGCAATACAAGCATAGTAATAAGTCTTACATAAAGGCAAGAATTTAAAAAAAAAAAAAACTACACTGTCCAAACAGACCTCAAATGCCCAATGGTACCAATCGGCGCCATGTCATCCTCAGCCCTTAGGTGTCACTGGATGCAGATACAGAGGGGCATGTGGTCAGCACACTGCTCTCCTGGCCATTATCAGTTTTCCTGACCAGTGCTGCTACTTCTAAATCAAGTAGCTCCTCAATTGGCCTCACAAGGGCACATCCTGCTTGCCATCAACACTTGCCAGACACGAGGAATGACCCATCCAAGTGCTAGCCAAGCCCAGCAACGGTTAACTTTGTTGATCTGATGGGAGCCAGTGATCCCAGTGCAGTGAGGCCATTGGCAAAAATGAATATTATCATTCAAATTCAAACATGTATCTCTAAATATTTGGATTTCATCTAAGTGTCTTATCTTTATATTGCCCATAGGTTAATTAGCTCAGCTTCTTGAAGCTGACCAATAAAATAACACTAGTTGCACCAAGGCATAAACCCCATCATGAAGTGAATTTCAATGGCATATAAAATATTCATTCCATAAGACTAGAATAAAAATCAAGGCATTAGCACATTTTGCAATGGACAATGGGAAAGGGGGGGGGGGGCTGAATTGAGCTAAAATTTTACGTATAATGACAAAATGGTGTTGCTACCACAGTCATATAAATTTAGTTGAAATTTTATTCAATAGTATTGGCAGAAAAAGAAGTATATTCCCAAAATACAATGTACATTGTCATTAAATTAAAAATTTGTTAGGAATTAGGACTTGAACATAACGAAGTGAATGGCAAACCATGTTCCATGTTTGGAGTTAATGGAGTAAAAATTTAATTGAACACATCATAAATCTTGTTAAATGGACTGTGAAAAAAATGCCGTTTGCTTTCCAACATAAGCAGCACCTACTCTGTGTGTGTGTGTGTGTGTGTGTGTGTGTGTGTGTGTGTGTGTGTGTGTGTGTGTGTGTGGTTTTTATCTTCGAAAAATCTATGGTATTAAGGGGTATCATGCATCATTGTCGCTGCCGTCAAAATCATCATCGTCATCGTCATCAACTACAACTCAACATTCACTGGTGGATAAAGCCCTACTCTAGAATTCCTCATGTATTTCAGTTTTGAATTAAAAGTATCTGCATGTTTCTCTTGTGTGTTTTCTAATATCATTATTCCATCTTCCAGTTGGTCACCTTGCTCTTTCCTTACCTCTTGAAATCTCCCAAAAACCTGGTTCGAATCCTGCCTCAGATATGGATGTGTGTGATGTCCTTAGGTTAGTTAGGTTTAAGTAGTTGTAAGTTCTAGGGGACAGATGACCTCAGAAGTTAAGTCCCATAGTGCTCAGAGCCATCATCATCATCATCATCTACTCAAAATTTACTGATGGATAAAGCCCTACTCAAAAATTCCTCATGCACTCTGAGCAACTCTCCATTTTTGAATGGTTCTTGCATTAAAAGCCCTTGTCTCACTGTAATAGAGTGATACAGATAGCACACACTGGCTGTGAATTGTTTCACATAAATTGTAACCTTGCTGTAAAAAGTTCTGCTTAGGTCAACAAAAGCACTGCAGGAAAGTTCTACTGCATTGTTTATTTCCTTTCATGTCCATGTGGTCATTGTCTTAAACTGCTATAAATACAAAATATCATAAACTGGTTGTATGACTTCATTGTTAATTTGTACTACTTTCTATTTGATATGTTAATTATACATTTTTGTGTTATCATAATTGGTGTCCAGCACTATTTTCAAAATTTTCTATTAGTTTTTTCATTTGTTATTGGAGTTAACTTGAACTAATGGCAAACTGTACATCGTTAGCATAATGATGGGTGTTCAGGCATATTTCATTAACACAAATTACTACCTAATTTCCCTAGTTTAAACATCTGAAAATGTCTGTTAGAGGTTTTGAGAATAGCTGTGGTGATACGGAATCTCCTTCTCTTCCTCTTCTGTAAATTCTGAAATTTCTCACAATAGTGATGTAGTGTAACAGAAGTTCTGTAGTATTGATGTACACAGAGTCAAACCTAACATGTAACACACATTTTATTTTATGTGTGCATCGAGATACTGAAATAAGCTCTTGAAAACATGACTACAGTGATAAAACACTTGTTATACTGTATTGACGTTGAATTTTTTCACAGAAGTATCAGATCTGTTGTGCTGTAAACATCACCAAAGGGGCTCTTGTGCCAGGCTTTTGTTATTACGTGTAACAAGAAGATACTGCTATGCTGTTTGGATAAAATTTATTTTCTCTTGACCCTATTTTATGTGACATAAATACAAGCTCATGTACAATTTTTGTAAATGCAACTACATGCAAATCAGAAAGCATTTGCAGAAACTATTTCAAATGTGTGTACCCCACATGGCATTGTTTATACTGTAAGAGCTGTTTCAGATTGCCTTGTCATTCAGTTTCTGCACTTTCCATGGATATTTATGAGAAAAGTTTCAACATCAACATTAACAATTGTTAAATCACTGTACTTGTATTTTCTAGAGCTTTTGAATGCCATTAAAAAAGTAAAGTGTTCCATTAACCATATTGGTTTCAATATTCAGTAAACTCAAGAGTTAAGAATGTTTCTGTTGCAGCAACATTTCGTGTCTCTCTGCATTCTATCATTTGTCAAAAACCTTGTTTCGATGTCTTGAACCATTCATGAAATAGGGTGGGTCTTACATCTTTTGTGAGTCACCTAGTCTATTACTCACTATACTGACATGGGTAGAGTCTGTGCTTTGTTTCTCAATAGCAGCTAATACAGATTTAGCCCTTAATCTTCTCCATTACTTCTGAAGGATAATTTTATTGATATGTCCATAGGTCATAAAGAATTGGTTTTGAAATGATACAGTCAACTTCTTGTTCTACATACATGCTCTGCAAGCCATCATACAGTTCATGGCTTAGGGTACCATGTACCACAGTACATCCATTTTCCTGTTTCACTCGCAAATGGAGCAAGGGAAAAATGGCAGTTTATACGATTCCATACAAGCCTTTATTTCTCTTATCTGTGCGGTCATTATGTGAGATGCACATTCATGGCAGTGGGCTTGTTCTGCAGTTTTTCACAATTGTCTGTTCTCTAAACTTTCTCTGTAGTGTTTCATGAAAATAACATCTCCTTCCTTCCAGAGATCCCTACTTTAGTTAATGGGGCATTTCCTAAATATGCATCTTGATAGAATCTACTGGTAACAAATCTACCAGCACATCTCTGAATTGCTGCAGTGTCCTCCTCCAATCTAACATGGTAGGGATCCCAAACATTGAAGCAATACTCAAGAATAAGTCACATTAATGTCATGTGTGTGGTCTCGTACATCCATTTTCACCCTAGCCTGCATGCTCATGCGGGTTTAGATTTAAATTTAACTTGGCTCAACTGCATCACTTTTCTGTGTCCCTCCAGACTGCAATGATTGTGTGAGTTCCCAGCTTCTATTTGGCTGCAGTTTTGTGCCATATTGTGATTGCCAGAGTGCAACAGATTATTTCAAACTTATGAGAAGACATAGCCGTGCAACTCTGAGGCACATACTATATATTTTCCTGCAGTTCATTAGTTGAAGGCAATTTCCACATTATTTTTAGCTGTGAATTTTTCATCTAACATATATAAGGCGTCCAAACAAATGCAGGAAGTGCCAATTGGATTTTATACATGTTTGTATTTTGAGTAGCATGATCATGCTATGATTTTCAGAACAAACTATCACTATGAGAATATTTTCAGTATTTTTACATAAGTTTATGGTTCATAATATATGAAAATTGGTGCATTTCAAATAAAGTTTTAAAAAATTTTCTGCGAATTCTACCAGTGAATATAAGTTTACCATTCCCCTTCCCTACAATCGGCTTTATGTGCTCATCTCATTTCATATTGCTTTGCATCATTTATGCTTAGAATTCAACAGACCTGACCAAGTCAAGCAGGAGATAACTAACATTGTGTTCAGACACTATAGGATTGTTTTCCTACTCTTTTTTTCATTAACTTACATTTTCCTGCATTTACAAAAAGCTGTCTTGTGTGACACCAAATATAAATTCTGTGATCTTTTTCTACAGTCACTCAAAGATGACACTTTGCTGTACACTACAGAGTCATCAGCAAACAGTCACAGACAGCTGCTTCCTCTGTCTGTCAGATAGTTTATGGGTGTAGAGAACAAGCACTTATGCTTTCCTGGGGCAGTCTGGACAACACGTTTGTCTCCAATAAATGCTCACCATCTATGGAAATGTACTGGGTGCTATAACAGTAGGTCATGTGTTATCAAAATAACCACTTAACAGAACTGCTTTACTTGCTCATGCATGCCACCCTTCCACCACTACGGTGTCCGTATCCCCCCCCCCCCCCCCCCCCCCCCCCGCCGCCTTGTGTTTCCCTCACCCACGCATCAAGAGTTGCCAACAATAGTAACTAAACCATTAGCGCTATGTGGCAATCAACTAAGCTTGTGATATAAAATGCCTAAAGGTAAAGGTGTTGTCCTGTCTGAGAGAGCGATATGATTAGCTTAAAAGAGACTACTCACCAAAAAGAAGAAGTGTTGAGTTGTCAATATGCGCACACCACATGCAAGAATGAAATGGCGCGCGCGCACACACACACACACACACACACACACACACACACACACACACACACACACACACACACACACACAGAGACAGAGACAGAGAGAGAGAGAGAGAGAGAGAGAGAGAGAGAAAGAGAACGGAACAGGGTGTATACGACCCGGGAGGTCCGGGAAAAACCCTGGAATTTTTTCATCCGGGATAAAACCGGGAATTTTTTAGAATTCCGGGAATTTTTCATTGTTTTAATTTTCAGTTAAATTTTTGTAATTTTGACTGGTAAGAACCGTTACTCTAACAGAGGATATTACTGTATCCCGCTACTGCAGAGTAATACTTTAACAGTAAAACATAAACAAGAAAAAAGGAAAATAACTTAAATTGTAAAGGAAATGCGCCATATACAACAACAACACATAGTCCTCATGCAAGCGTCTGCCAACAGCAAATGTGTCAAAGGCTTTAGGAAGACTATGCAATACTCCATAACAACAAATTCTCTCCGATGAGTGTGAAGTCACTACTGTTTACATTTGATTTGTGTTAGCAGTTACGAGCGGTCTCATGCGCATGCGCTGTTGAGTTGCGTTTGAGTAGTAGATTCTCCCCCTTCTGGCTACAGGAATGTGGCTGTTGGCTGTGCAAGCAGTCACAGCAAGCAGCTGGATGCTACCGGAAAAAGGGGCGCCAAATTCATATTCTCGAGGGGGAAAAAACCTTGTTTCACAAAGCGTCTACCATCCAACGCACATTGATTTATATGATTTTGAAACGCATCCCTGTTGGTTTTTGAACATGTTTGAACACGTTTTAAGTTCACTGAATGAATCATAAGTTGATTTTTGAATGCGTGCATAGTGTACGTGATGTCTCTACCAGGGGAATCCCCGTTGCATCTAGAAATAAACTTTCCGCAGGCAAAAGGGGATGAGGCTATACCAGCTGAGCGGAGTAATGCCGAACGGATGAATGGCAATCGCTGTCGTATTATGTGGTTGATTGGGTTTCCGAATGATCAGCGTTGTTATAATTACTAGCGAAATCCATAGATTCAGTCTACCAGAATGGAAATAAACGGCTACAGGAATAACAAATGAGGAAGATTACGTATTATCTTCTCGTTGTATCCAAGAAAATGAAATTTTGACAGAAAATTTTTGGCCAGATCGCTACACTAGTAAGGAACAGTTGTACAGTCCCCGGCTAACAGCCGCTTAAGTTCTATTTTGGAGGTAACACGGAAAAAGTTTTGTACGAATATGTAACAACTACTAACTGCAGAATAATCGCGGGGTAACTAAACTGGTGATTCTGGCCGGGTTACTGAAGTTAACCGGCAAACAAATTTTGACAATGGCAGGAATAGCTACAGAATTTGTGATGACAAGATTATTAGAACGAGGAAGCAGAAGAAACGGGGACATCACACAAATTATGGAAGAATAAGGAGATTCCAAATTTATATAAAAATTTCGTAATACTACTTTTCGATCTCATGCTTGAGAAACTGGTGCGTATGAATGAAATGTGAAACTATTTCCTAACATAAATCTTTTTGTTTGTAGTAGGCCTAATAGGCATTTGATATCGGTACTTTGTGAATTATATTCTGTCGTGTTATAAAAATGACTATTTGTGCCAAAACAGTCTCGCTTATTTGGTGTGTGTTACAAAACTGCTGCAATATTAGAAAGGCCTATTTTGTTTTATCTAGCATTGTGACAGAATAGATGTAATCAGATCGAGAAACCACAACAGTCGTGGGTGTTATTTGTATTAACAGCGTTTTCAGTATTAGATAACGAAATTTCAATTTATCATGTAGCAAAACGTTTGACGAACTTTGGTGAGGTGATAGATTCTTGCACAGAAAGAGAAGTACGCCATGTAAAGCTGTAGCAAGATTAGAGAGAAAAAAAATGCTAGGAGGTAAAGACTGAAGAAATGTGTACTTTCTTGCTTGTCTCTTGTCTATATTGGTTTTATGCATCCTATATTTAATTTTTGTCACACATAACAGCAAGTTATTAGCTAATAGACAATAAAGAGTGCAAATTTTTTGAAGAGTTCTTGTTCTCCCGATTACAAATAATCCCATCCGCTATTAATGGCGAGTTAAAAAAAATAAAAATAAAAAAGAGGGGCAGGCTGTCAAAGCGGCCAACTGGGAGCAGGAGAGGCACCACAGGACATTTCAATTTCCACTGTCCTGAATATAGTTTGATGGCATCGCTTACAAAATATACACGTTTCAATTACACAGAGCAAAATACGGTGACGTGCGATAGAAGAATGCTGTATAAAGAGGCATGGCACTGCTCTTTGGCACACTTAAGACCAAATAACATGTATTTTCTCGAACACATATGTTTTATGTTTCAAACTTTTCAGAATGATGTGCCCTACAAGATGCACATATTTTTGAAAACTCTATTTTTTTTTTTAGTATTGACCCGGTTCACAAATATCGTAGATCCCGTGGCTGATGGGCAGAGCAGCCCGAGTTATGGTGGGTAGTCTCCACGTGACCCGTGTTTACGTTTAGTGATTTTGCTGTTTCCCCTTCCTTTACTCTCTCGCAAATGAAACAAAATGCATATCTGTGGCCGGGAGGTATCAGGTGAATTAAAATACATTCACATAATTACGGAAGGCTAAAATACGTTATTAGTTTCAGATTTTATTTTATTTCCACCTTTCTGACAGTCAAGCATTAATCGCCTTGCAGAACAATGAAGTTATTTTTGTGTGTTTGCTGAAGAAATTTGGCTTTTATTAACCTTTTTCGCAGAGACAATCAATGTATTTGAAACTAAAATTTTAATTCCACAGTACTGGCTAGTTTCAACTGTTCGTTGCGTTTCAAGTGCACGTTTTCATCTTCTAGCACATATGGCATTACACCATAATAAAAAACCAAACATGATGTAATACAGTACTGGTGCTCCAAGAAAATTTACATCCCAAAAACCACACTGAAAAGCTTAATATCAGGTTGAGGTCTACGTCATTGGAATCTGGACATACGAACGTGTACTTTAAGTTGCAGTTTAAATGTGCACATTTTAGTATGGTTCACGAAATTCTGATGCTCTTGGAGAACCCTGTGATGTCTTGCTGCTTTACATAATGTAAGATCTTTTAATGTTTTACATGTACGTACGTATGGGCTTCCTACGTCATGGTAGCTGTGCAAGCGCGGTGTCACCTGTTACCTGGCGCTCTCTGGCAACTGCTGAAACTAACCTATTTCTAACAGGTTGAGGAAAAATATTGCGAATGCTGGTTTGAAAAGCGTTACTTTCAAAGTAAATATACTTAAACGTAAATTGGACTATGCGCGAGAATGTACCATGAATTTCTTAAATCACAGAACGTTTGACTCTCATTTAAAAATCAACTCTTTGATGACGAGCCATTTAGAAGAATTTCGAACCCTGAAGATCAGACATTTATGTCATTATTAAAAATTATACTCGCACATTTGTGGGATATATCTTAAAGTGTAACACGCACAAAAAAGTCAACATTATATGCAAAAGATTAGCTTCTCTTGCAGATTATTAACCTTAGAGACCAATATTATATGTTAAAGCTTTGCTTTTCTTGTAGCAACACTGTGTATATTAATTTAAACCATTAACTTGTGTGTTATCGCTACTTAACAATGATGTTGCTATTGACTGACTACATCACGCGTCCTATGCTCTAAATATTCGCTGTCATCGGCTGGCAAGATCACATGACATGAGCTATGACTGGCTTACAAAAGCACATCGCAATCTCGATTTCAGTGATTCGGAAAGTAACATGCGGTGTTTGGTGGAATTCCAATGTATACTTTCGTAATACGAAAATACGCAGCGTACATGTTGCTGCACATCAAAGATATTTCCAAAACGTGTCTTTTTCCCCTGAGTTTCGTTTTCTTAAGTGCAGGGAAATAAACTGTCACTTAAGACGGAAAAAGTGTGTTTTTACTCAGGAGAAAGTGTATTTTTAACCGGGAAATCTGGAAGGTTTGGCTAGCATGAAGACAAGCAGTAGAAACCCTCACCATATGCAGGTGGGCATTATCTTACTGAAATGTAAGCCCAGGATGGCTTGCCATGAAGGGCAACAAAACGGGGTGTAGAATATCATTGATGTACTGCTATGCTGTAAGGGTGCCGCAGATGACAACCAAAATGAAATGAAATCGCACCCCAGACAATCACTCCTGGTTGTCAGTCTGTATGGCAGGTGACAGTCAGGTTGGTGTCCCACCACTGTCAGGAACATTTCCAGACATATCGTTGCTGGTCATTGCATCTTTGCTGGTCATTGCCACCTGGAACTGTATTGACTGGAGTAAAATTGTTTTCAGTGATGAGTCCCAATGATGAGCAAAGACATGTCTGGAGATGCCCCAGATAGTGGTGGGATATGTGGTGGTCTCGGGTGACATTTAGTTTCGTAACAGAACGCCCATCCAGCAAAGCAGTACGTCGACAATACAGTTCTATACCCATTTTGTTGCCCTTCAAGGCAAGCCAACTTGGGCCTACATTTCAGCAAGATAATGCCTGCTCGCACATGGTGAGAGTTTCTACTGCTTGTCTCCCCACTAGCCAAACCCTATCTTGGCCAGCAAGGATGTCATATCTTTCCCCAGCTCAGAACATTTGGAGCATTCTGGGCAGAGCCATCCAACCATCTCGGGATTTTGATGGCGTAATGCATCAATTGGACAGAATTTGGCATGATATCCCTCAGGAGGACATGCAACAACTCTGCCAATCAACACATTACATCCCCCATAGACATCTTGCAAGGTGGTAACACTGGAGAAACTTCAGGAAGAAATAATACTGGTGCACGAAGAAGCCTCCACCATACATCTTGAGATGGTTTGCAGAATACAGATGTAAAACTATATAGCAAATGACAATTTTAAATCTTCACTTCATTTTCCCTCAATTTTTTGGAATAATTTATTTATTTTAACCTTGTTTATACACTGAGGTGACAAAAGTCATGGGATAGCGATATGCACATATACAGATGGCAGTAGTATCACATACACAAGGTATAAAAGGGCAGTGAGTTGGCAGAGCTGTCATTTGTGCTCAGGTGATTCATGTGAAAAGGTTTATGACATGATTATGGCCGCATGAAAGGAATTAACAGACTTTGAATGCGGAATGTTAGTTGTAGCTAGACACAAGGGCATTCCATTTTAGAAATTGTTATGGAATACAATATTATGAAATCCATAGTGGTAAGAGAGTGGCAAGAATATAAAATTTCAGACGTTACCTCTCACCACGGACCACGCAGAGGCCGACGGCCTTCACTTCATGATTGAGAGCAGCAGCATTTGCATGAAGTAAAGCAGAAATCAATGTGGAATGTACAATGAATTTATCCGTTAGGGCATTGTCGTGAGATTTGGCATTAATAGGCTATGGCAGCAGAAAATGTTGCAAGTACCTTTGCTAACAGCAAAACGTCGACTACAGTGCCTCTCCGAATGTTGCGACCATTTCATTTGGACACTGAATGACTGGAAAACAGTGGCCTGATCAGATGAGTCTCCACTTCAGGTTGGTAAAAGCTGATGGTGGTGTTAGTGTGACGCAGACCCTACAAAGCCATGGACCCAAGTTTTGAACAACACACTGTGCAAGTTGGTGGCGGCTCCATAATGGTATGGGCTGTGTTTACTTGGAATGGATGGGCCCCTCTGGTCAAGCTGAATTTATCGTTGACTGGAAAAGGATATGTTCATCTATTTGGAGGCCACTTCCAACTAGTCATGGAGTTCATTTTTATGGATAACTATTTGGCATCTCGCTGGGCCACAACTGTTTGCGATTGGTTTGAAGAACATTCTGGACAAGTTGAGCAAATCATTTGGCCACCCAGATCGCCTGATATGAATGGCATTGAACATTTATGGAACATAATCGAGAGGTCAGTTCGTGCACAAAATCCTGTAGCAGCAACACTTTCACAACTATGGATGGCTATAAAGGTAGCATGGCTCAATATTTCTGCAGAGACTTCCAGTGACTTATTGAGTCCATACCGTGTCAAGTTGCTGCATTACACTGGGTAAAAGGAGATCTGACACAATTTTTAGGAGCTATCCCACGACTTCTGTCACTTCAGTGTATCTTCTCATGTATCAGGCTCAAAATTTTTACTTTTATTGATGTTGTATCATAATGATGCAGTGAAGTCTAAATAACTCCATGAAAAAGCTGCTGCCTTCACACCTGTGACTACAGGTGTACTCTAAGGAATAGCAGTACCCCTTCCAATTATTCTACCATCAACCCAGCCAGTTTCCCCTGGTGTTTCCTACTCAACTGCAACCAGTGATTTGTAAAAACTAATGAAACATGAATATACTGCCTAAAATAAAAAGCCATTTGGTAGTGAACTACATTCATGTTGATCTTATGTATCCAGTTAACCCACCTCCATACTCTATATCATCAACCTGCACCAGGACTGAGCCCCATCTCCTCCACTACCAAGACTCCACCACTTGCTGCCTGCCCCTCCCCCCTCCTACCTCCTTGCAGTCACTTACTTTCCCCTGTGCTTGTGCACTTGGCCACTAACATCCCTTCAAACTCCAATTCTGAACCTGGGCACTTATTCTGTCTTTCCCTTGCTTCAAATGTGTCCATTTACTGCCCTCTAATTTCCAGCAATTTAGGGAAAGACTCAGAACAGTATGATTTGCGTCAGATATGACAGTTGATGCTTCTTCTTCTCCTTCTCCTTCTCCTTCTCCTTCTCCTTCTGAGGTTGTGGCAAACTTGTCACATGTACCTTGCCAGTGGCCTGCTAAAGGCAATAATTTTCTGTCCTGGTGGGTGGCTCAATAATTCATAACTTGTCTGTGCAGTCTTCATTATACTGATTCCCAAACACAGTTGTTACCTCACTTTTCTGGACCTGGAATTTGATGAGGAACCATGATTGTGTGGTATTACTAAGGATTATTCTGGTTTTTTCATCAGTTCTGCTTTATGCTCATGTCACTTGCAGTTGTAACTTGCTCTCTGTAATGTGTTGTTGGCCATCTACTTAGCATCACTCCTGGTTTCTATATGCTATGTCGATGGCTGTGATTTGCTTAGTTTGCATTTGGTTATGACACAGTCCTCCCCACCCCTGTTCTTAGGAACCTGCCATTTGCATTTTCCCACTTCCCAGGACCTGGCTACTTCACAGACCCCCCCCCCCCCCCCCCCCTTTGACCTCCCATCTCCACTCCAGGCACTATCCATTCCTTCCCTACTTACCCCCTTGTTTCCCAGGATTCAGCCCCATATACATTTTCATATTTGTGTTTTTGTTATTTTGCCATTTTAATAGTGTAATTTTCTTCGTATGTTGCAGTGATTTCGTATTTGACGAAGCAGGTGAAGAATACAAAGCTATCTGATCCCAACACAGGACTTCATATGACAAGCAGTGCAGCTCTGAAACAAAGTAGGCTACCGCTGAGCCACCAGCATTCATATGTGCCTACACCCTCTTCATCCGACACACTTTCTCTGGTCAGTTTTGGAAACGTTCGGTTTTCAGCAGTACAGTTCTGCATAGTAGTAGAATGTCAATATATTTTAGTAAATAGAAAAATCATAGAAACAGGGATTAAGCATCTGTCCTTAATCAAATAACAGTAGAAAGCAAACTTCACAAATTTAGTCATACTTTAGTTTTTTACATTGCTCCTGCCATAGAGAAAGAGAGAGAGAGAGAGAGAGAGAGAGAGAGAGAGAGAGAGAGAGAGAGAGAGAGAGAGAGAGAGATATGTGCTGAACATGAAGTTTTAGAATTTCCGTATACCTTAGTTTTCTTGTTAGCTCAATTTCTGTACTTGTAAAAATACTAGTGAATCTGGCAGTGCTTCGCAATTGCTAAATATGTATGGGAATTGGATATACATCCTAATCTCTTTCTTCTCCCTCTTTCTCAGTCTGCTGTTCATGCCTCCTCTCTCTGCCAGTCTCTTGCTCCTGCCCCTGACCCCTCTCTCTGCCCATCTACTTCTCCCTCCCTCCCTCCCTCCCTCCCTCCCTCCCTCCCTCCCCCCCCCTTTCCCTCCAGTTCATCCTTTCACCTCTCTCTGCCCATCTGCTCTTCCTCCCTATCTCTTACCTTGAGCCTTGTTTATTGTTATTGCAAATTCAGATTCGATAATAGTATTTTAATCATAAGTAGATACACCATAAATACAACTTTCCTGTTTTCTGTGAAAACAGACTGCAAGGAAGAAAAGACATCAGCACATTGTTGTGTGTATTTGAGAGAAATAATTTGTCTAAGCATTTAAATGCCGCGCTTTTGTAGTTAAAACTCACAGCATAACAAAGCATTTTCTTTCTCCCAGTCAGGTACTTTTTGAGATTTTTGTTAACAATGTGAAACAAGAACCTGTCTTTGTATAGCATATAGATTTCTTTTGTTTGTAATCTATGTACAGCTATTACAAATAGTACAGAATAATTATGATATCCAACCTAACTTGTGGCAGCATCCCTGGCACAAAGCCATCTTGTGACATCTCATTTCGAGATGTATTAGCAGTATACTCTATCTGACCCTCAAACAATTGTCTGTGATGCATAATTGATGGGGAGTAATGCTCACAACATCCTGAGTATTCGAAAAATTACACATGATTGGGCTGAGCTGCATGCTTATAACAAGACATATTGACTGTTCTTGTATCAACATAGGTATGTAAAAATATGTGCAATCTAGGTATGTAAAATATGTGCAATCTAGAAGCTGTAGTATTGATTTGTCAAAGATGAGATCCTGCACAGCCTCATGGAAAACACACAGTAGAAGCATTTTCAGCAATGGTAGGAATGAACAGAGTTGTATGGACTCAAATGGGTCCTATTTTGAAGGTGAATACCACTACTTTTATATATTTGGGGACTATTTCAAAGCTGCCATATCGGCCTCGTGTGTTTTGCGTCAGGCTATATACATCGCATCTCCAAGTGGAGCATGAGAACATGTCTTTGGCAAATTACTCTTCCAAACGTCTGAGTTGATTTATGTGAACGAAACTTTTCACAGCATAAGGATAAAGTTCAAAGTAAAACAAAAAAACAGTTGCATACAAATACTTTACGACAAATGATTCTTTGTACGTTACTGACAGTGCAGTTAGCCTTCTGCTGCCGAGCAGTGTGCCATCAGTGCGCAAGTAGCTTATTTAGCGTTCATATAAGTGTAGTAGTCAAGTTGAAAATTTGTTTGAGTGTTCTTAGCACACTTGTTCAGTTAAATCCATCAAATGATTTTCGTATTTAGCAGGGGCAGATTTGCATTTTAATATCTGTGACGTGTAAAGTTGCGTAGTCGTCTGTCCTTTGTTTATTTCTTTCAAATAGTTTTCGTGTGTTACTGACAGTACAGTTACCTTCTGCCGCTGAGCAGTGTACAAGTAGCATCATTACTGCATTTACTGGGCAAGCTTGTATTTTAATAACTGTTTAAATGTTGTGTCGAATTGTTTGTGCTCTCTGTAGATTAGTTCAGACGTTCTTTGCACAACAGTATTTAGCATGGATAGGGACTGCGACTGCTGTGTTCGGATGCGGGCTGAGTTGGCATCCCTTCGCTCCCAGCTTCAGGCAGTGTTGGCTTCGGTCACACAGCTTGAGACTGTTGCCAGTGGGCATCACTGTGGGAGTCCGGATGGGGGTTTGTCGGGGGACAGTCAGCTCGTCCCACGCATCCCCCAATCGGACTACCGCTGTGGCTGCCCGGGATACTGCCTGCATTGAGGCTGACCCCTCACCCGTGGTAGAGTGGGATGTCGTCTCGAGGTGTGGCAGGGGGCGGAAGACATTCCGGAGGGCTGAACGGAAGGTCTCTCCAGTTTGTCTGATGAACCGGTTTGAGGCTCTGTCTCCGGCTGATACTGATCTTCGGCTGGACATGGCTGCTTGTCCTGTTCCAGAGGTTGCCCCTCAGTCTGCAAGATCCGGGTGGCCACAGAGGGTGGGCTTACTGGTAGTTGGTACCTCCAACATCAGGTGCGTAATGGGGCCCCTTAGGGATGTGGCTGCAAGAGAGGGGAAGAAAACCAATGTTCACTCGGTGTGCATACCGGGGGGAGTCATTCCAGGTGTGGAAATGGTCCTTCCAGATGCCATGAAGGGTACAGGGTGCACCCATCTGCAGGTGGTCGCTCATGTCGGCACCAGTGATGTGTGTTGCTATGGATCGGAGGAAATCCTCTCTGGCTTATGGCAGCTATCTGATTTGGTGAAGAGTGCCAGGCTCGCTAGCAGGATGAAAGCAGAGCTCACCATCTGCAGCATCGTCGACAGGACTGACTGTGGACCTTTGGTACAGAGCCGAGTGGAAGATCTGAATCAGAGGCCGAGACGGTTCTGCGACCGTGTGGGCTGCAGATTCCTCGACTTGCGCCACAGGGTGGTGGGGTTTCAGGTTCCTCTGGATAGGTCAGGAGTCCACTACACACAGCAGGCGACTACACGGGTAATAGGGGTTGTGTGGCGTGGACTGGGCGGTTTTTTAAGGTTGGATGGCCTTGGGCAAGTACAGAAAGGGCGACAGCCTCACAGGGTGCGGGGCAAAGTCAGGACATGCGGGGACCAAGCAGCAATCGGTATTGTAATTGTATACTGTCGAAGCTGCGTTGGTAAAGTACCGGAACTTCAAGCACTGATAGAAAGCACCGAAGCTGAAATCGTTATAGGTACGGAAAGCTGGCTGAAGCCAGAGATAAATTCTGCCGAAATTTTTACAAAGGCACAGACAGTGTGTAGAAAGGATAGATTGCATGCAACCGGTGGTGGCGTGTTTGTCGCTGTTAGTAGTAGTTTATCCTGTAGTGAAGTAGAAGTGGATAGTTCCTGTGAATTATTATGGGTGGAGTTTATGCTCAACATCTGAGCTAGGTTAATAATTGGCTCCTTTTACCGACCTCCTGTCTCAGCAGCATTAGTGGCAGAACAACTGGGAGAAAATCTGGAATACATTTCACCTAAATTTCCTCAGCATGTTATAGTCTTAAGTGGAGATTTCAATTTACCAGATATAGACTGGGACACTCAGATGTTTAGGACGGGTGGTAGGGACAGAGCATCGAGTGACATTATACTGAGTGCACTATTCGAAAATTACCTCGAGCAATTAAACAGAGAACCGACTCGTGGAGATAACATCTTGGACCTACTGATACCAAACAGACCTGAACTTTTCAACTCTGTAAGCGCAGAACAGGGAGTCAGTGATCATAAGGCCGTTGCAGCATCCCCGAATATGGAAGTAAATAGGAATATAAAAAAAGGGAGGAAGGTTTATCTGTATAGCAAGAGAAATAGGAGGCAGATTTCAGACTACCTAACAGAGCAAAACGAAAATTTCTGTTCCGACATTGACAATGTTGAGTGTTTCTGAAAAAAGTTCAAGGCAATCGTAAAATGCGTTTTAGACAGGGACGTGCCGAATAAAACTGTGAGGGACGGGAAAAACCCACTGTGGTTCAACAACAAAGTTAGGAAACTACTGCAAAAGCAAACAGAGCTTCACTGCAAATTTAAACGCAGCCAAAACCTCTCAGACAAACAGAAGCTAAACGATGTCAAAGTTAGCGTAAGGAGGGCTGCGCGTGAAGCGTTCAGTGAATTCAAAAGTAAAATTCTATGTACCAACTTGACAGAAAATCCTAGGAAGTTCTGGTCTTACATTAAATCAGTAAGTGGATCGAAACAGCATATCCAGACACTCTGGGATGATAATGGCATTGAAACAGGATGACACGCATAAAGCTGAAATACTAAACACCTTTTTCCAAAGCTGTTTCACAGAGGAAGACCGCACTGCAGTTCCTTCTCTAAATCCTCGCACAAACGAAAAAATGGCTGACATCGAAAGAAGTGTCCAATGAATAGAAAAGCAACTGAAATCACTCGACAGAGGAAAGTCCACTGGACCTGAAGGGATACCAATTCGATTCTACACAGAGTACACAAAAGAACTTGCCCCCTTCTAACAGCCGTGTACCGCAAGTCTCTAGAGGAACGGAAGGTTTCAAATGACTGGAAAAGAGCACAGGTAGTTCCAGTTTTCAAGAAGGGTCGTCGAGCAGATGCGCAAAACTATAGGCCTCGATCTGTTGTAGAATTTTTAGAACATGTTTTTTGCTTGCGTATCATGTCATTTTTGGAAACCCAGAATCTACTCTGTAGGAATCAACATGGATTCCAGAAACAGCAATCGTGTGAGACCCAACTCGCTTTATTTGTTCATGAGACCCAGAAAATAATTAGATACAGGCTCCCAGGTAGATGCCATTATCCTTGACTTCCGGAAGGTGTTCGATACAGTTCCGCACTGTCGCCTGATAAACAAAGTAAGAGCCTACAGAATATCAGACCAGCTATGTGGCTGGATTGAAGAGTTTTTAGTGAACAGAACACAGCATGTTGTTCTCAATGGAGAGACGTCTACAGACGTTAAAGTAACCTCTGGCGTGCCACAGGGGAGTGTTGCGGGACCATTGCTTTTCACAATATATACAAGTGACCTAGTAGATAGTGTCGGAAGTTCCATGCGGCTTTTTGCGAATGATGCTGTAGTATACAGAGAAGTTGCAGCAGTAGAAAATTGCAGCGAAATGCAGGAAGATCTGCAGCAAATAAACACTTGGTGCAGGGAGTGGCAACTGACCCTTAACATAGACAAACGTAATGTATTGTGAATACATAGAAAGAAGGATCCTTTATTTATGATTATATGATAGCGGAACAAACACTGGTAGCAGTTACTTCTGTAAAATATCTGGGAGTATGCGTACAGAACGATTTGAAGTGGAATGATCATATAAAATTAATTGTTGGTAAGGTGGGTGCCAGGTTGAGATTCATTGGGAGAGTCCTTAGAAAATGTAGTCCATCAACAAAGGAGGTGGCATACAAATCACTCATTCGACCTATACTAGAGTATTGCTCATCAGTTTGGGATACGTACCAGGTTGGGTTGACAGAGGAGATAGAGAAGATCCAAAGAAGAGCGGCGCATTTCGTCACAGGGTTATTTGGTAAGCATGATAGCACTACGGAGATGTTTAGCAAACTCAAGTGGCAGACTCTGCAAGAGAGGTGCTCTGCATCCCAGTGTTGGTTGCTGTCCAGGTTTCGAGAGGGTGCGTTTCTGGATGAGGTATCAAATATATTGCTTCCCCCTACTTGTACCTCCCGAGGAGATCACAAATGTAAAATTAGAGAGAGTCAAGCGTGCATGGAGGCTTTCTGGCAGTCGTTCTTCCCGCAAACCATACGTGACCGGAACAGGAAAGGGAGGTAATGACAGTGGCACGTAAAGTGCCCTCCGCCACACACCATTGTGTGGCTCGCTGAGTATAAATGTACATGTCGATTCCATAGTACTAAAAGAAGTTTTATTTTTTGCATCTTATGTGAAGCACGTTAGGTACACAGTCCACTTGATCAGTCTTCCATACACCATACTGAAGGCGAGTGTGATAGCTTACCAGAAGTCTCACTATGTGTGTCTTAAAATGTTGCACTAATGATGCCAGAACTCTCTGAGAGGCACCTGGGTTAATCACACTATTACATTGATACTCATCAAGAGATTCTTGCTATATCAAAACGTCTTCAGCATTCTTCATGTGATAGATCCAGCGCCGAACTGTCTTAGTAATTATGCCATATATTTGACCAGTCTGTTGATGAGCTGATAGCATTTATTGTTGCCATTAATACTTTCCCAAGCCCAGACACGAGGAGGAGGTAGTACGTCGGTAGTAATTATTTCGCCTGTTCGTGTCTAAAGTCCCAGTATTTTTAGAACAACAATGGTCTTGCTTATCACTGATGACAGCATGGGTTTCACAAAATCTTTCTGTACCTAGTCATCCTGCAGTATTTTGATTTATTGTCTTCATCTTCATGCAGAGTGCAAAGTGTTTTTTATTCATGCATTGTTGTATGTGTTTTCAACATCATTGACATGCTGATGAACCTGTTTATTTCCTGCCTTATTTCTTCTGCTGGTGATCATGAATAAATGACCTGTCTACATCATAGATCATTTGACACAAAAGTTTTTTGAATTCCATACCATGCCATAATGAAAAACATTATTCTGGAGAAACTAGTATTTGGGCCACACTTACAGTGGCTTTCTTCTGGGTCATCTTTTACTCAACAGTGTTATCATCTTAATGCTACATAGCCAGTACTGTAGCCAGTCTGTGTTGTGGAGTTATATCATAAATCATCTTATATATTGCTACAGTTCTCTGAGCTTTAGCAAAATGTAGTGTTTTTGAGAGCTCTTCTGATACCTATGCATATTTTACTCTAAATGAACTAGACATGATTGCTTGTACATTTATCGTAATTCACTGGTACCTCAACAAGTAACGTCCAATAGGTACATTACAGTGAATGGATGCCACCTCATATGCTAATGGCAGTTGTGAAAATGATCAGATTATATGAGACAGTGAAACTGAATATGGAGAGATCAAATGCAAAACAAAGCTCTGCCCACAAGGCCATAAAGCAGGATAGTAAAAAAGGTATCCAGAAGTATGTGTTCAGAAACGAATACTTTTTGTTGTAATATGAGCTAGTTCTTGTGTCAAGACCAGTCAATACTCAGTGGTTTAGATTATCTTCCTGTTCACACTCCCCTGAGGGGACTCAAGGCTCTTTTGTGAGATTCCGGTTTCTGATCCTTTTGATTTCTTTTCATCTTTTCCGTTCAGTGTTTTTGGTCACGGTTTCGGATTGTCCTCCTCTTCTAAATCCTGTCTCAGTAGTGTGAGCCAACTGAGAAAGAACATCTTACTTAGCATCTTTGGTGTGTGTGGCCTTATCCCTATTTCATCTTTTACTCAACAGTGTTATCATCTTAATGCTACATAGCCAGTACTGTAGCCAGTCTGTGTTGTGGAGTTGTTATGCACCCTTCTGATTGAGACCCCTGACAACACAGGAATCACACTTCTGATACCTGAGCTGCTACCTTCCTATATATGCCTAGGTGTGGTTTCTTGTCATTCTGGAGCATCAGAACTCCTGGCAGTGGTTGCCATGCCAGAAACACACAAAGCTCCAAAAAAACTGACCATTCCTCAATGACCATCTCTTTAGTTGGGAATGCTTCCCCTTATGCTGCTTCTTATGACCCTGCAATCTTCCCTTCTCTGACTACCCTCTGGGAGGAGGGCCATACTAGCCAGCTTGCAGTGCAACCATTTCACCACTACCTGGTCTGCACCAGGAGTAACAGTGACACTTTCACCACCATCAAGCCATTATTTTTCGTAGAAACTATCGTAGACAGGTTCAGTAAAGTGTATTCTTTGAGTAAGATGATGCAGTTTGGTTCACTGTTTATCAAAATGTCTTCTGCTGCCCAGTCTGTGGTCCTTAGTGCCTTTGACCATCTTGGCAGCATCCCGGTGTCCATTATCGCTCACCTGTCTTTGAATATGATTCAGGATGTAATTTTTCATCCTTCAAACTGGTGACGAACTCCGAGCCAAACTGGAACATCTAGGCATTCACTTTGTTTGGCATGGCATGTTCAGAATGGTCATAAGAATAATTGCATTGATCATTGATACTGCTGCCTTTATTCTTGCATTTGAGGGGGATACCCCCCCCCCCTCCCGGTAAGGTCAGGGTTATGGTTTATTGGTGTTTACATCCCGCCACCCATGATGTGTTCTCAGTTTTCACATTTTGAGCGCATCTTCCTGTTGAACAGCGGCCATTTTGTGTGGTGAATGTGGATGCCCACTCTATGAGGTGAGCCTCTGCATTGTGCGACCCATGTGTGTTAATTGTCACGACCATCACTCTCTATGCTCACCAGATTACCTAGTTTATGAGAAGGAAAAGAACACACATGAGTAAAAGTAACTTGATTGTTTATCCTAAACAGAGGCTTGTCAGAAATATGACAGTCATCACTCTGTGTCCGTGACATCTACCTTTGCTTCTGTTATGTCCTTTCCACCATCTCCCTCCTCCTTATCCCAGTCCTGCCTCCCTCTCCTCACCCCTCCCCCTCCCCTGTGGTTCCCATGCCCACCGCTCTGGGTGCTGTTCCCCCTATCCAACCGGAGAAGTGTTCCCCTTCTTCATCATCATCTGCCAGTGATGGGGCCACCTAATGGGACCATTTCCTCTGGCATCTTCCAGACCTAAAGCCTGCTGCCTCTCTTCAACGTGTGCTCCAAGGTTGCCCACTCTCTCTCCATTCCAGATCTTGCTGCTCAGTCTGTTTCTTGTTTATGAATATTGGCCCATCCTTGTGATGGATGATGATTTGGTGGCATGAGTAGCTTCAGCCTGTCCACCTCCCATTTGAATTTCCATTCTGTGCTTACTCAGTGGAACTGTAATAGGTCCATCTCAATCCGGAGCTCTGCGTTGACACCCAATGCTTGGCAGTGGTACCCCAGTTCCATTTCTTGGGGTTTCTTTTTGACAACTAGCTTACGTTGTTGCCCCCATATCCACCTTCTGAAGATTGGCTGTTGCCAAATACTCAATGTCATTCAGTTCCTTGCCCACACCTGTTGGGGTGTGGAACATTATACTTCCCTCCACCTTTATTGGGCCTTAGTTCTTTCCCATCTGGACTATGATTGTAAAGTTTATGGCTCATCTGATTCTTCCACACTGCTCCTCTTGGACCTGATCCACCATCGTGGTATCTGTTTGGTAACCAGCTCATTTTGCACTAGCTCTGTTGATAGTCTTCTGGTTGGCACTGGGTCCCCTCCCCCTTTCAGTTCAGAGGTCCCAGCTCCTGGTTTCCTGTGCTATTGCTATCTGCTCTTTCCCTGCCCACCCCTCATATTCTATTCTTTTCCTGGCTCTGGGATATCACCTGCCTGCTGGTCACCCTCGGGTGGGTTTACCGATTGGGCTCCGCCTTGTCTCTCTTCTCTGCAGTTTCCATCGGTCATCCTCGGGTGGGTTTACCGATTGGGCTCCGCCTTGTCTCTCTTCACTGCAGTTTCCATCTTCCTTCATTGTCCTGTTCCCCATGTTCTCCCAACCCCCCCTTCCCCCCCCCAACCCCCCCCCCCCCCCCCCTCCCCTCCCGACCCCCCTGGTTAGTTCCTCGTCCCTGGATTCAGCTGGATTTCTCCCAGGGCCAAAAGTCTCCATTGCTCTGGTAGTGTTCTGCAGTTCGTTCTGCCCGCTTTTACGAGAGTTTTGGGATGCTACTGTTTTTTATGCCGATGGCTGTAAATCCACCAGTCATGTGGAATATGCCTTCATGTCTTCTGTTGGCATGGAACACCGTCTCGTGCCTGCCACATGTGGGGTGTTTACTATGAACTGATGGCCATTTAGCGGGTTTTCTGCTGTATTAAATGGTTCTCCCTCACCCAGCTTTTGTTACATATGGATTCGATGAGTGGCCTTCAGACTATCACCTGGTGTTTTTCCCCTCAATGCCTTGGTCCCTTTCACCCACAACCATTTTTCTCAACTTGGCTGTGATGCTTGTTCAACTGATTTCTTTTAAGTTCCTGGCAGTGTTGGTATCCCGGGTAACGAATTTACTGTTTGTCTGGCTGAGTGTGGGGAGGGGGGTTTCCTACCACCCCTATTGTGTGTGACCCTTCTCAGAGTGGATTTATACCTTCACACAAATTCCTCTTTGTTCAGTTGTGGGCCTAGTCTTCATGCGATTAACCAGACTCCTGCCAGGTGACATTCTTCCTACCACCTCTCCCAGGAGAAATCAACCATCTCCATATCAGGCATACCTTGTTCACCAATCATTTTTTGCACTATAAAGAGCAGTCTGCACTTTTTTTGTTGCGGTCCCCCTCCCCTGATGGTGATCCATATTTGATTGGACTTCCTCACCTTTTGGCCCTTTGCACTAAATATTTCCTCCCGCACTCCTTGTTAGGGGTGCTAGCGGATGACCCTTGTATGGTTACGTCCATCCTCAGTTTTCTTTGTGGAAGTGATTTGTCCTCCTAGATTTAAGTACCGGAATTTCCTTCCCTTATTTGAATCCCTTGTTTATCATTGGTGTTGATTTGGGAGACCATTGTGCTTGCCAGACATTTTGTCTGATTCTTGTGCCATTTGACCCACCCTTTCTTGTCACTTCTTACCCTAGTGTTGTCCACGCTGTGCCGTGACCATGGTACAGCATGGGGATTGGGATGTGCCGGTGACAGTGCCGGCACCCCGTCATGTGTAGTGCCTCTGGGTTGCCCCTGCTTTTTCCCCTTCCCACCTTTCCCCCTCCTCCCCACTCCTCCTGTTCTTTACTCTTCCTGCCACCTGATGTTCCTTATGCCCCTTTGTTTTCTCATTTTTCCTTCCCATCTACTGGACTGCATTTTGGTGTTGTTCCTCCCTTAGTTTCTGACACCATAGATTGTGGGACCGATGACCTCACTCTTCGGTCCTCGCTCCCCCACAACCAACCAACCAACGAACATGTTCACACTCGTTGCTCATTTCTTAATGATTGCGTTTGTAGTTAGTTCTCTGATTGTGATGCTGTTGTTAGACACGCTACACAGTCAGCCCCAGACTTCCATTTGTCATCAAGCATGGGTCTACAAACTGAACTCCTACATCCATTTTGTATATTCTTGTACAGGGGAGACATTTTAATTGAAAGTCGTTTGCCCAGTGTTGGCAGATAAATACGATATTGCAGTGCCTGTGTTGTTCAGAAGTATGAAGCAGTGTTCCTTTGGACATGAATGCACATCAGGTATACAACATATTTGTCTCTTTGTTTGCTATTATTCGCAAAGACCTGCTTTTTGATATCTTTAACTGTTTATTAAATATGATTGTTATGACCACTTGATTCCCAATGCATCAGGACTGGAATGTGTGCATCTCACCTGGCCATATGCTGGGTATAAAAACCAATGAGAATGGAATGCAATACCATTCTGCTCTCAATGAGAGCACATCTGTAGAAGCAAAAGGGTTAAGCATACCTTTATTAATAAATGTCATTTCTTATGGAGCTTTCTGTATACCTGGCAGACTTAATCCTGCAAGAGATTTCTGAACAAAGACCTCACCAAACCTTGGAATTACTACCCTCGACTATGGGAGATACCCAGTGACAACAACTTGAGATGTAAGATTTGTAGGAGCCTGAAAAGCACCAGAAAGCTTGTAGCTCCATTGAAGGCAAGTCTAATCAAGTATGGCAACAGATGTGATTGTGGCAAATACTGGAATGTGGAGCATCTTCTGACATGCACACTAACTGTCCCAATCCCAATAAATATACCCTTGATGAATTATGGTAGGGAAGCAAGGAAGCATTTGATGTCACACAATTTTGGGCTGAACAGCTTTGATCTCCGTACATGAAAAGGAATGTAAATGAAGTTGCATTCAAGATTGTTTTAGCAATACTCAGTGTCAAGGTGGGCATAAACTTATAATTTCATCTCTCTATTGACAACCACTATCCCACCTAGATAAAACAGAAAACCTTAGTTCACTAGTATGTATGTTCCCCAATCATACTGTCATCATTGGAGGCAATCATAATCATTCAACAATCAATTGTAATAATAAAGAGTTTGTGAGAGGTGGACATGACAAGAGATGCTATCAAGCGGTACTAAATGCCTAGTCTGATACCTAGAACAGGTACTCACGAAGCCCACTCTTGATGAAAATATATTGGATCGAATAGCAACAAATAGACCTGATGGCTTTGAAAACATCAGTTTTAAACTGGGCCATTGACCACGAGTTATTTGTAGCAATAGTTATTACCCAAATACAAAGGGCAATTAAAACAAGTAGAAAGGTTAGTATGTGAGCAAACTGGATAAAGAAGCAGTAGTATCATATCTCAACAAGGAACTAGAAACATTTCTCTCTTGACTGGAGCATATAGAAGAACTGTGACTCAGTTCAAAAGAACAACTGATTATGCAGTATCTATTAGAACAGTTAATGATGGAATGGAGCATCCAAGGGATACAGTGTCAGTTACAGCACAATATGAGTAAAATAAAACATAAGGCTATGAGTGGAGAAATGCTAAATGACACGTCTGGCTGTCACAAAGACAATGTATAAAGACATGAATGTCTGCAGTAGTAGAATTGTATCCAAAGGCATCTCACAAAACCAAATGAAATTCTGGTCATGCTTAAAGGCTGTCATTGGCATCAAAGTTGGTGTACAGACACTCATTAATTGACACAGGAACTGAAATTGAGGGTGGCAAAGCAAAACCTGAAATATGAAATCCCATTTTAATGTTTGTTCACAGAGGAACTTGTAGGAATAATGCCCCATGTTAATTCTTGCTCTAATGCAGATGTGATTGATAAAGATTTTAGTGTTACTGGCATTGAGTAACACTTGCATTGGCTAAAATCAAACCTCCAGCTTGAAATGGAATTCCTATTAGGTTCTATACAGAATTTGTAGCAAAGTTAGCTTCTCTTTTAACCATAATATACTGTAGATCACTCGTTGGTATTCAGTTTAGCAGAAGTGATCTACAAAACTACAGTCCAGTACCTTTGACATCTGTTTGCTGTAGAATGTTAGAAAAATATTCTGATATCAAACATAATGACGTATCTCAAACAGAATGACTTTCTCCATACTAACCAACATGTATTTTGGAAACATCTGTCATGTGGAATACAACTTGTGCTTCTCTAATGTGAGAACCTGAAAGCCATGGATCAAGGCAGTCAAGCAGAGGATATTTTTCTTGACTTTCGAAAAGCATTTGACCCAATATTGCACCTATATGCACTACTGAAAATACAGTCACATTGGCTATCATGTGGAAGTTGTGATTGGACTGTGAACTTCCTTATAGGCAGGATGGAGGATGTTAGGAGGGCTGTTGACCAATTTAGAAGTAGTTTCATTGCAGTGCCATGGGAAGCTTGTTGTTCATTTTTTATGTTACTAATCTGACAGACAATATTAATAGTAACTTCAGAATGTTTGCAAATGATTCAGATATCTACACTGAAGTGACAAAGAAACTGTTACAGCTGTGCATATTCAAATACAGAGATATCTAAACAGGCAGAGTATGGTTCTGTGGTCGGCAATGCCTGTATAAGACAAGAAGTGTCTGTTGCAGTTGTTTGATCGGTTACTGCTGCTACAATGGCAGGTTATCAAGATTTAAGTAAGTTTGAACGTAGTGTTTTAGTTGGCGCACGAGCGATGGGATACAGCATCTTCGAGGTAGCGATGAAGTGGGGATTTTTCAGTACAGCAATTTCGCGAGTGTACCATGAATATCAGAAATCCGATAAAAATCAAATCTCCGTCATTGCTGCGGCCGGAAAAAGATCCTGCTAGAATGGGACCAGTGATGGTTGAAGAGAATCGTTCAACATGACAGAAGTGCAACCCTTCTGCAAATCGCTGCAGATTTCAATACTGGGCCCTTAACAAGTGTCAGTGTGTGAACCATTCAATGAAGCATCATCGATATGGGCATTCGGAGCTGTAGGCCCACTTGTGTTCCCTTTAACTGCACAACACAAGGGTTTATGCCTTGCCTGGGCCTGTCAGCACTAACATTTTATTGTTGATGATTGAAAACATGTTGTCTGGTCGGACGAGTCTTGTTTAAAATTGTGTTGAGCATATAGACGTGTACGGGTATGGAGGCAACCTCATGAATGGGTGCGTCTCACCTGGCCATCTGCTGGGTATAAAAACCAATGCGAATGGAATGCAATACCATTCTGCTCTCAATGAGAGCACATCTGTAGAAGCAAAAGGGTTAAGGATACCTTTATTAATAAATGCCATTTCTTATGGAGCTTTCTGTATACCTGGCAGACTTAATCCTGCAAGAAATTTCTGAACAAAGACTTCACCAAACCTTGGAATTACTACCCTCGACTATGGGAGATACCCAGTGACAACAACTTGAGATGTAAGATTTGTAGGAGCCTGAAAAGCACCAGAAAGCTTGTAGCTCCATTGAAGGCAAGTCTAATCGAGTATGGCAACAGATGTGATTGTGGCAAATACTAGAATTTGGAGCATCTTCTGACATGCACACTAACTGTCCCAATCTCAATAAATATTTCAGTGTATATGGAATACTGTTTGAAAAAAGCTGAACAAATATTAAATCAGATTGTGGTGAGATTTCAAAGTAGTGGAAAGATTAGAAACTTCCTTTAGATGTTCAGAAATGTAAAACTTTGTCCTTCACTAAATAGAAACCCTGGTATCCTATGACTATGATATCTCTTGTGTATACCTGGCTGTAACAATTTATAATGGTATGAAATGTATAGGTAACATAGATTCGATCATGGGCGAAGCAGGTGGCAGATTTAGATCCATTTGTAGGATACTGTCTGGGACATGCAGCTGATATACAAAGGAGATTGCTTACACAACACTCGCACAGAATATTGCAGAAGTGTATGGGACCTTTACCTTATAGGACAATTGGGGCTATTTAAGGTATAGGAAGATGGGCACCATGAATGGTCACAGCGTGTGTCACCAATGAGAGAGCATTTAAAAAATAATGAAAAACCTAAACTAGCAGATGCTGTGTCAACTAACCCAAGACAGCTTATTCAAAAAGTTTCAAAGACCAGAACTGAGTGAGGAGCCTTGGAATATACTAAACCCCCTAAGTATCACTAACATAGGAACCATGGAGACAAAACGAGACTAACTACAGCATGCACAGAGACATCTGTGTAATTTTTCTTCCTGGACTCCATGCCGAAATAGAACAAGAATAATCCCTGAAATGTGCTGCACCAGGAAGTACCCTTTAACATACACTTCACTGTGGTTTGCAGGGCATACATGCATATGTTAAAAACTGTCTATTTTGGATTACCATTTACATTAATTTTTCATGTTCCTAGATGTAGCTATGCATGAAAGTGTAAGAGATATGGAGTTAAATTACCAGACTGATGCTACAGAACATTTTGTTGATCCCCAGTTACATTACAAAATTTATAACCTTCAGTGTACTCTCTTTCAGATTCCTGCAATGCTCCACATGAATTTTCCATTATTCAAAGTAATGCTGGAGGTCTGTTTCTGTCAGCTTGCTGAGAATCTCTGTCACATTTGCATTCACCATTTCCACACAGTCAAATCTTGCTCCTTAAGTGCAGATTTGACCTTAGGAAATTGAGAGCGGGGTGGGGGGGGGGGGGTGGGATTGAGCACCCCAGGTTGGGTGGGTGGTCGAACAATGAGTGCCTTTACAGACAAAGTACATTGTCTTGGTAACGCATCCAGGACTTGCTGTACCACAAATCAGATCTCCGTCTCCTCACTTGTTCATGAACTGCAGTCAGAACCTCACCATAATAGTGTTGATTGTTTTGCTGACCTTTGTCAATTTACCAAATTTCTCGATACTGTCTACCCTTTTTGATATTTAGGATCATCCAGGGCATGGATTGTTTCTAGTGGTTCCATGTTCCTCCTTAAACCTCTTGAACCTGAACCACACCAAAAACTTGGGTTCGTGATAAACTTTGATTTGCGTACACTTCCTAGAACATGGCACGAGCTTCTGTACCAGTTTTTCCATTTCACAAGACACTTGATGTTAACTCTTTGCTCCGTCTTAGCACTTCGCATTTTTTGCAAAGATGCTAGAAAAAGGACCTCAGCAGACGGTTGCTACAGTGACACTGAGCTATGTATAACTGTAGCCATTGAGCTCAGGGTGGGGAAGCATCAGATGACATGACCATACTCCAAGCTGCCGTGAGTATGCTCACTGTTTGCCAGTAGCAACACCAGTCTGATCACTTAATTGTCACACCTTGTAATATTCAATATATGACAATGCAACAATGGTTATGTGATGCACAGTGTTTGCTATGATGTGACTAAAGTCCTTCAGCACAGATAAAAAATGTCATTACTGAATCAGCTGAAGAATTTAAGTATTTTTGGCGGTTGGAGATGACAAATAATAGGAGAATAAGGATTTACAAGAATTATTTAAATGTTATTTGAAAAATTGAGGGCAATATTACAGGGTGTATACGACCTGGGACAACCGGGAGATTGGGGAAAAACCTGGGAATTTTTTCATCCGGAAGAAAATTGGGAAAAACCTGGGAATTTTTCATTGTTTACCAATACTTTAACATAGAATATTACTGTATCTCGCTACTGCAGAATAATACTGCAGCAATAAAAAATGAACGAGACGGGGGGGGGGGGGGGGGGGGGGGGGGGGAGGGCAGATTAATATTATTGAGGAAAAAGAGCGTCCAGTGCCCATTGGTCTATCGATTACTCGTATGATTTTGATCGCATCCCTGTTGGTTTTTGAACATCTTTGATCAAATTCTAAGTCTATTTCTGAATGAATTGTAAGTTGATTTTTAAATGCGTGCATAGTGTACGTGATGTCTCTGCCAGGGGAATCCCCATCACATCTAGAAATAAACTTTGCTGCAGACAAAAGGGGACGGGTCTATACAAGCTGAGCGGAATAAACCCGAACGGGTGAATGCCAATCGATGTTTATGTGGTTGACTGGGTTTGCAAATGATCAGCGTTGTTATAACTATTAGCGAATTCCATAGATTCAGACTGCCAGAGTGGAAATAAACAACTAATGGGAATAACAGGCAACAAAGATTGTGTATTGTCTCCTCCGTGTATCCAAGAAAATGAAATTTTGACAGAAAATTTTTGTCCAGACCGCTACACTTCTAAGGGCCAGTAATACAGTCCCTGGCTAGCAGCCGCTAAAATTGTATTCTGGGAGTAGCGCAGAAAACGCGTTGTACGAACACGTAATAATGCCTAACCGGAAAATAAATGCGGGATAACAAAACCGGCGATTGTGGTGGGGTTAGTAAAGTTAACCAGAGAATAAGTTTTGACACTGGCAGAAATAGTTACGGAATTAATGATGACAAGATTGTTTGTTAGAACATGGAAGGAGAATATACGGGGACTCACACAAATCACGGAAGAATATGATGATTCCAAATTTGTATAAAATTTTCGTACTACTACTTTTCGATCTCGTGCTTCAGAAGCTAGAGAGTGTGAATGAAATGTGAAACTATTTCCTAACAAAACTTCTTGGTTGTAGTAGGCCGAATAGGCATTTGATATTGGTACTTCGTGAATTATATTCTGTCGTGTTATAAAAATGACCATTTGTGCCAAAACAGTCTCGTTTATTTGGTGTGTGTAACAATTGCTGCAATATTAGGCAGGCCTATTTCGTTTTATCTAGCAGACAGTGACAAAATACACATAATCAAATCGAGAAACCACACCAGTCTTCGGTACAATTTGCATCAACAGCTTTTCTAGTATTAAACAACGACATTTCGTTTTTTGATATAGCAAAACATTGATGAACTTCGATGAGGTAATAGATTCTTTCCCGAAGAAGTGTGTTCTACTGCTTTGCTTGTCTCTTGTTTTATTTATCCTATATTTAATTTTATGTCACACAAAACAGCAAGTTATTAGCCAATAGGCAGTAAAGACTGCAGATTTTCTGAAGAGTTCTTGTTCTGCCGGTTACAAATAATCCCATCCTGTATTAATTGTGAGATTTTTTTAAGAGGGGCAGGATGTCAAAGTGGCCGATTGGGAGCAGGAGAGGTACTACAGGACATTTTAATTTCCACTGGCATGAATATAGTTTGATGACACCCATTACAAAATATTACATGTTTGAATTCCACAGAGTGAAATACAGAGACCTGCAATGGAAGAATGCTGTGTGAAGAGGCAGGCACTGCACTTCGGCACACTTTAGGACCAAATAACATGTCTTACGTTCCCTCGAACATGTGTGTGTTTACGTTAAGTGATTTTGCTGTCAAAGTGGCCGATTGGGAGCAGGAGAGGTACTACAGGACATTTTAATTTCCACTGGCATGAATATAGTTTGATGACACCCATTACAAAATATTACATGTTTGAATTCCACAGAGTGAAATACAGAGACCTGCAATGGAAGAATGCTGTGTGAAGAGGCAGGCACTGCACTTCGGCACACTTTAGGACCAAATAACATGTCTTACGTTCCCTCGAACATGTGTGTGTTTACGTTAAGTGATTTTGCTGTTTCTTCTTCGTTTATTACTCTCACGTCAAATGAAAACAAATCAGATTTCTGTTGCCGGGAGCTGTCAAGTGAATTAAAATACATTCACATAATTACGGAAGGCTAAAATATGTAATTAGTTTCAGATTTTATTTTGTTTCCACCTGTCTGACAGTCAAGCATTAATCGCCTTGCAGAACAATGAAGTTATTTTTCTCGGTTTGTTTCTGCTGAGGCAGTCAATTTATTTGAACGAAGTGTTTAATTCCACACTGCTGGCTAGTTTCAGCTATTTGCTGCAGTTCAAGTTCACATTTTCATCTTACAGCATGTATGGGATTATGCCGTAATAAAGAACCAAACATGAGATAATACTGGTAATCAAAGAAAGTTTACGTCTGAATCTGGACATGCGAATGTGCACTTTAAGCCGAATGATGCATTTTATTATGGTTCAAAAAATTCCCATGCTCTTGGAGTATAATCTCTAATATCTTGTTTCTTTTATTACATAATGTAAGATCTTTTAATGTTTTACATTTACGAACGTACGGGCTTCCTGGGTCACCGTAGCTGCGCAAGCACGGCGATGCAGGTTATCTGGCGCTCTCAGGCAACTGTTGAAACGAATCTATTCCTGAAACTTCCTGGCTGATTAAAACTGTATGCCCGACCGAGACTCGAACTCGGGACCTTTGCCTTTCGCGGGCAAGTGCTCTACCAACTGAGCTACCAAAGCACGACTCACGCCCGGTACTCACAGCTTTACTTCTGCCAGTACCTTGTCTTCCTACCTTCCAAACTTTACAGAAGCTCTCCTGCGAGAGATCAACATTATTTGTGAAAGCTTAGCTTCTCTTGCAGCTTATTAATCTTAGATACCAACATTATACGTGAAAGCTTTTCTTTTCTTGTAGCAACACTATGTATAGCAATTTAAACCGTTACCTTTCCCTATTTGTGTGTTCGCGCTACTTATTACTGATGTTGCTATTGGCTGACTACATCACGTGTCCTATGCTCTGAATATCCGCTGTCATCGGCTGGTGAGATCGCTTGACATGAGCTACGATTAGATTACAAAAGCGCATCGCAATCTTGATTTCAATTCTTCGGAAAGTAACATGCGGTGTTTGGTGGAATTCGAATTTATACTCTCGTAATACGAAAATATGCAGTGTACATCTTGCTGCACATCAGACATCTTTCCAAAACTATGTTTTTCCCTGTGAGTTTTGTATTCTAAAGTACCGGGAAATTCTACGCCGATGTATAAAACCACAACCATTGAAAGGATTGATAAGTTTTACAGTTCCGAGGAAAAGTATGCTGTTACTTAACACGGAAAAAGTGTATTTTCATCCGGGAGAAAGTGTATTTTTAACCGAAAAATCCGGGATTTTTTTTTCGACCACGTATACTCCCTGTATTAATATGTAATTTCATTTACACCTATGAAACAGTCAGTGTAACATAATGGTAATAATTGAATGTTTCATATGGGACAGTGGACTGCAGCATGTTGAGAATACTGAGAAGGAACAGGAAGATGATGAAATGGGTAAGAGACAACGCAGCAGTCCAGAATGTCATCATGGCTACTATGACAGTAAAATGTAGAAAACAGCAGTATGAAATGATACAAACTGACAAAACATGGATTAAGGAAAATCTCTGCTATATTCTTCCAGATGACGATCTAATTAGAAATTAACAGATCACAACAGAAATAAGCAGTGTCATAGGATAGGTACAGCCAAAAATTATGACATGTTGAAAATTTTATTAGAGACGTTTATTCAGCAGTGGATGGAAAAATAGATGGTGGCAATGTTGTTGCAAATTACTAGGCAAGTCTGTTACGAGAGGCTAGAAGACAGAGAATAATTACTGATTGCTATTAACATCATAACTGAAAAGTATGTCATGGTGAAACAATAGAACATCTTGACAAATATATGATGAATAATTAAAACTCAACATGGGTTAGCTTGGGTGTTTGATTTTTAGAATGAAAAGAGTACTAAATTGAACCAAGACACAACCAAGACAAAAGAAGTTTCTGAAAAAATTGTTTTGGTGCCTGTTAGAAAGAAGAAAAGAATACAACATTTATGTAAACAAGTGAGACTAGAGTTTAATTCTTGTAAAATATGGTGTCATTTTACATTTGTAGTTGTTTTAAGTAATAGTTAAAATGTGATATAATTTGTTCATTTTTATGTAAGTATTTTTACTGTACTCATTGTAGTTGTGCAAGGGGTCTTTCTGTTGTAGATAATTTTAAAACTGGGGCAACCACAGCTAAAATAGTTGTACATGATTGCTTGACAATTCATAGAGTTAACAGTTTTTTTTTTAATTACAGGTGTTAAAACTATTATAATGAAACTGAATGAAGTGTCGAATGATCTGCTGTAGCTGTATTTGTTCTGGTCACTTATAAACCCACACAACCGGTTTTGCAACTTTTAAGTAGCACAAAAACGGATTTGTATATACTTAATAAATACAGTTTGCAAGTTAGTACCAAAAGAAAGTTACTTACAAATGCTATGTCATAGGTTACAGTATGCTGCAGAGTAACAATTGGTATGGCTAGGTAAAGTTTTCAGCCCTCCTCAATTGATAAAAAAACAATAATCAATTGTTAAAAAAAAAAAGAAAAAAAACTGTCAATGATGAATATCATGTCAAGAGCAAAGGAATATAATTAGAAATCAGAACTGGTCCCTAATTAAAAAACAGTGAAAAAGTAACGCAAATGAAAAATAGATGGGGACTATCCCCATGTGACATGGATCAACAGCCAAAAACGGGACTGACGTGTGTTACGTCATGAACTGTACTTTTTCTGATTAACATCTGCTCTTGTCGGCCTACGTCAAGCAGCAAAATGCCCGTCATAGATGTTATACAGCGAAGTACTGGGCCCTGTGGTGACTGAAAAATAAAATAAAGCTAGTGATGAAAACTAGTAAACTTGAAATCTACTTAAAATTGTTTTAACTGTTATTGTAGGGCCACCAGTGGCCAAAAGGAAGAAGCATATACTGCTCGTCAAACTTGTCAAAAGCAGACATGCTCATGTGTATTTGCCACCAACATAGCAGCTGACAACATAAGCTATGAGTGTCCTGTGTGTTGTCTAAGCCTGTGCTGTGGCTGCCGTCTGGGAACCAAGACGGTGACGGAAATTGAACTAACACTGGCAACACAGAAAATAAGGAAGTGCAATGCTAGTGCTCTGCTTAGGACTTATGGTCACCATGCAAACTATTAGTCTTGGCTCCCTGTTTTACATAAAACTGAGCCTGAATGATACTAAATATAATAATGTTGCTAAGATGAACTGCTTATTTCTGAATCATCAGAACTTATTTCTGAATCTTTAAAACAGTTTAGACATTAAATGGAGCAGATGACCTCCCAGTTGACCTGGAGCGGGAGTAAACATGAATGTTAACATAAAAAAACTGTAATAAGTTAGCCAACTGATTAGATGTTGAGACCCCTAACTCAAAAAATTTAAATAGTCAAAAGTAGCCAATAAAGCTCGGTGCCTTAACTCTGTTTGATTATTGAGATTCTCATCATGGGACTGTCTTATGGACTTTACTATATATTTTATGAAGCATATTTAATACAGTGCTGTTTTTCTCTTTGTGTAGTACCTCCAAATTGTTATGGAGGTCTGAAATAGAATGTTGATTATTACATAAGATGTTAGCTAGCACAGATTTCGAACTGCTCACGTTGAGAAATTCTTTAAAGCGAATTTTGAAATTCCTACCCATTTGCCTAATGTACTTTTGAGAACAGTCATTATAGGAAATTGAATAAACCCCTGTATAGGAAATTGAATAAACCCCTGTGTTCTTATGTGGGTTGCCGATTGACTGTTCCCTGTCTTTATACGTGGTACCTACATTCTGTGGAATAAAAAAAACACTAGATTTGCAAAACCAGTTGTATGGGTCCATAAGTGACCGGAACAAATACAGCTACAGCTACAGCGGGCCATTGGACATTTAACACCTACATTTTGAAAAACTGTTCACTGTATGAATTGTCAAGCAATAATGCATGATTATTTAATTGATTTTAACTTTTGGTTAATGTGCTGTTACTACTGCTGCTTCCAGTTTTAGCACTTACAAAACATTCAGTATCTTGATAATTGCTTAGTGTGTTATGTAGTATAATGTTGATACTGACTTAAGTTTCATTTTAGGGTTCACTCAGCATATCAGGTGCTACAGGATACCTGCATCAGCAACAGCAGCAGTTATCTGCACAGTATGTATTAAATATGCATCATTGTAACTGTGTGTGAAATGTTCCTAGAATAGTCCGTTTAACAGAAAAGTCGTTAAAATTAATGGTATTTTTTGTTTCCATCATATTAGTTAGTTGTTCTGGTACAGGGCACACCAGTGTTTCCAGATTGTCTTAAGGCAGGCTTCATTTAACTGAAAGTAAGGCATTTTGTCCCAAATTGTCTAAGGTGATTTAAATGCCAGAGGTATGGCCATACTGCCTTAAAATGGAAAATCAGTGCAACACATGCAAGACGAACTAGAGCCGCCTCTGAACCAGAGAAGGTATGATCTCCACCATGGTGCATTAATTCACAAGGCAGACACCCAGACTGGAGCCAGGAATGCTGTAACAAGGGAATGTTCCAGTCGGACAAGTCAAAACCTCCCATGAAATATTTTATGTAGGAAGAATACGCTGAAAGAAACAAACGTCAAAATTTTAGCTACCAAGACAAACTGCAAGTGTGTTCTAAAAAAGAGAAATAAATAAATTGTTGAAAATTGCCAAATTTGTAGCTTTTCCAGTGGCTGGAGAAATGTACACTCCTTACTGTAACTGTATCAGACAGTGCATGTGCAACACGGCAGGCACATATCCTTGGGTGATGGCACGTTGGTAAGCAGATAACACAGCAGAACACAATCGTAATTTGTAAAGTGAATTTCAGTTTCTGTTGATAGTTCCTGTGACACGATTGGTCACAGTTACTATTCGCTCAGATTTGCAACTTGGTTAATATCCATCATAATTAGCAGTTGTGTTTGCAGTATCGCTAGGTGTTAACAATGGAGATAAAACTGAATTTTCTTTGTGTTTCCTTCATATAGCATCTGTGTTTGTGAGAGTTCCAAAGTAATGTGGAATCAAATTAATGTTGCACACCATATGGGCAAAGATGGAATATGAAGAAAGTGGTATGTAATCAGAATCACCTACTTTTCCTGAAGACCTACATATGTGTTATTTATTAATTAACATTTTGGATGTTCATTCAAATGATGTTGACATTTCCTTAGAAATTGTGAAAACCTGGAAGAAATAACTCTGACAATTCCGTAAATTGTAGTTCGAAAAATGAGTGTGGTGCTAATTATAGTCCATAACAAAAATACAGCACATTTGTAGCCTGAAGGGGAGGGAGAGGGAGAGAGAGAGAGAGAGAGAGAGAGAGAGAGAGAGAGAGAGAGAGAGAGAGAGAGAGAGAGAGAGAGAGAGATCGACTGGTGCAGTCGATGGATGCTATGACACATTTATATAAAACGATGCTATTGATAAAAATCAGTGGATTACTGTTTCTGCAGCTTTACCTGTGTCTTCAGGAACCTCAAAGCAAGTCAGCATCAAATTTTTTTTTTTTTTTTAATTGTCTGTTTAGTTGCAAAAATCTTGTAATCAGCATATTAAAATCTGTAAAAATGAGAGAGAATGATTGAAGCAATCTACTGACAAAGGACCTGCAGGCTCCTGGGCCTCTTTTCTGGAGGTGTGTTATAAAAAACCATCATATTGTAATTTAGAAACTCTGACATTTTAGTTTTGATGTGGTTGTACTGACCGAAGTTATTCATTTGTTTGAAATGTCATACCCACAAACAACTTTTGGCATTGGGAATGTGCCATGATTAGTTCTGCAAGTTGTTACATTATTTTATATGTCTTGTATTGTTGGATATTGTATTTGTATTATTATATATCGTATTATTGAATTGTATTATGCACATTGTTAAGTAAGTTGTTGTAGCTGTGTCTACCGTTGTTTTAGGGTTTCATGTAATGAATACTGATGAAGAAATGATTAGAAGTGAAACGCTTTAGAATAAGAAAGTGGGTATGAAACGTGAGGTAGAGAAAATAAAACAAAAAAGCGGAAAAGAATATACTTCACGATCTGGTACAGCTGTAGCTGGCAAGACTTTCAAAGCAGTAAAGAAATGTTGTTTAAAGGAGTGTTTAAAGAAAATAATCTCTGAAGCTCAAGCAGAAAAGTTAAACTATTTTTAGTCGCACAGTAAAATGTAGCAGGATGCAATTGTAGGTCAGTGTTTAAATAAACGCAAAGCTAAAATAAAAATAAAGACAGTGAATCCAAAACACATGCCAGTGTAAATGGGAATCTGTTATTGTAAATGAAGGGGAAGCTGTCGAAGTTTGTCGATCTCTCTATGATACAGACTCTTTACCAAATTTCTGTTAAGTATATATGTGTTATTCGGGGGAAAGTGTCGAATGGCAGTTCCTTTATGGAAAGAAGAGGCTCACATACCAGTAGGTCTCATAAGCTGGACAGTGATGTGTTTGATCTATTAAAGGCACTTCTTAACATGATTCCAAGCAAAACAATCCATTACTCACAACACACATCTGAACAGAAATATTTTGAAAACACTGAACTTAACATAAAAAATCTATGTGAATTGTTTCAGGATTACTACAAAGAAAATACAAAACAATATTTGAAAATCGCTTACAAAATGTATTTTCATTGCTTCATGGAGGGAAGGAAGATTCGGTTTAATGTCCCATTGATGTCAAGGTCATTAAGGACAGAGCACAAGCTCAGCTCTTGGATTGTGTGGATGAGGAAATCAGCTGTGCCCTTTCAAAGGAACCATCCTAGCATTTGCCAGGAGTGATTTAAGGAAATCACAGAAAACCTAAATCTGGATGGCTGAACGCAGGTTTGAACCATCATCCTCCCGAATGCGAGTAAAATGCACTAACCACTGTGCCATCTCACTCAGTTTCATTGTTTCAAGTCACTTAACACATATAGCCACCTAAAAACTGATGTCTATAACTTTTGTACAGAGTGAAAGCAGAAGTTAACAAATGATCCTAAAGACCCCTATCAAACAGTGTGTTTGCAGCACCAATTCAAAATTGATCAGTATAACAGAATACAAGAAGCAAAGTAAGAATGATCATACTTGTGTTGTTGTTGAATTTGACTATGGTAAAAATTTGCCAGTTCCGAAATTAAATGTGCCAATGCTGTTTTACAAATGCCTCCTCTGATGATACATTTTTAATGTTCACATTGATAACAATGGATTGTCCTACGTGTACAGATTTATGGAAGGGTAAGCTAAGAAAGGACCTGACTCTGTTATTTTATTTCTGTTTGACTGCTTAATGAATGAGATGACTAGTAATATAAGCTCAATAATTTTCCTATCCAATGTGTGTGGGGGACTGAACAAAAAATTTACATGGTGCAGTTTGGCATTTGGTTCACCAGAAATTTTAATGTAGACATTGACCACATTTTTTCCAGTCAGAGGACATTCATTCAATCAATGCGACCGAAATTTTGGCCGCCTTAAATCTGTCGTGGAGAGAGAGAAAAAAAAGGGGGGGGGGCAGTTGTTGGCAGTGCTAAACCTTATCTGGAGGTCATGGTTGAATGTCATATTAACCTATCACCTTTTGATTTTGTAATAGATCATGACATTATAAAGAATTGGGCAGAAATGTTGAAGCCTATATTCTGGGCAAAACCAAGAAGAAAGAAAAATATATTCCAGATCCAGAAATATGTCCAAATGAAATACACAAAGGTTGGTTCTTAGCTGTGTTCTACAACTTGTACTGAGATTACATACAATTCCAAATATGGTTGACAAGGAATCCAAACTTGAATCAGGCCCCATATAGTGGCATTAAATCAGAGAAAGTGACAGATGTTACAGATCTTCTTGTCTTCATGTCACCTGCAGACAGGAATTGCCTTGAATGATTTAGAAGAAATTGTAAATGTGTTTTGAGCCCATAAGTTTCATGTGAATTTATTTATTTTCCTACACATCCTGTATGGCATTTTACTAATATTTTTTCATATTTTGTGCAGAGCATTTTATGTTCTTTGGAAAGAGGCTACTTAAGTGCAAAAACTAAATTGTGTTTCAATATGTTGAAATATATATGTATCCTAAGAATGTGTTAAGTCATACTTTGTGGAGGTGTTCATTTCATCAGCACTTATTTCAGTTTGATCTTTGTTATTAAATCCGAAATGTCTTCTTACCAGTTGCAGAAAAACAGTTCATAGCTTTTGTTCGGCACTTGGCCTGAACATAACAAGACCTCTGTCTTTAGAATGACAACAAAAAGACTAATTTGGATTCCACCCCAAACTAATAGTGTAATTCAGCCCCTAGAAAAAGAAAATGTTAGTTTTCATCATCCAGCACTTCTCTTTACATTTTCCTGATGACTGCAGGGAATAAACACGGAAACGTTACAGTGTTCGTAAAATATACATTGTGCAAAAGATTATCTTAAGAACTGTGCTACAAAAATGTTATAAAATATTTCATGTTCACAAATTAAAGCCCCCAATTGATGGAAGTTGTCTGCCATGTAACATCATATACTCTCTTGTCTTTTTTCCCCTCTGCTAGTAATTCGTGTAACAATTACATCTGCAACAGTTCAGCTGTCAATATGAAGTGCAAGTTTTTCAAAAAACTAATGATTTGAGACAGTTTTGGTATGATTTAAGTGCTTAAAATTTGCATGTTTGCACTTTGTACCTCATGCTACATGACATAACATTCTCTCTGTTATGGATAATCTATGCATTTGTCTGCTAGGCAGGAAGGGCTGTACAAACCACTGTTATAAGTGGTTGTCCGTGTGACAAAAATGAGTAAATTCATCATTTTTAAAAACTACTTGCAGTTTGTCTTAGCAGCTAAAAATTTGATAGTCATTTCTTTTGGTGTATTATTCTAGTGTGAAAATTTTCAGGGTAGGGTTCAACATGTTGTATTCAACCTTGTAAGTTTGATGAAGAGGGGAAATTTAACAAATTATAGCAACCACGTGATGAAGTGAGAATGATTTTTAAAGGTAATGCATCTACTTGGCTTCAGTTTGACATTTAATTCTACACTCATTAAAACAGTTATGTGGGCAAAAGTGCCTCAATCCAGACACACACATACAGTGCTGGTGTAAATGGCATAAATGAATGTGTAAGGCTGCATCTTTTAAAAATCCATGTCCAGTTTTAAATTGATTCAGACACACATTTCAAGCCCTGTGATTCATCTGTGTTAGTTAGTTAGTTACGTGTTCCATTGATCAATAGCACGGAAAAATCATTATGATGTGAACGTGTCAAATGCACAAGAAATGTGTACAGGAAACAAGTTTTTTTACATTATAGTGTTATACCTAAATATTTCTATTACCTATCCCATCCCCTTAAATGACACAAAATCCATATATTATATCTCCAGATTTATTTGCTCATATTCAGGAATTCATCTATGGTATAGGAGGAGTTGTCAAGGAGGTATGATTTCAGTTTGTTTTTGAAACTATTACTGCTGTCTGTCAGACATTTTATTTCATCTGGTAATTTATCAAAAAGTTTTATAGCAGCATATTTTACCCCTTTCTGTGCCAAAGATAGGTTAAGTAAAGGATAGTGTAGGTCTTTCTTTTTTCTGCTATTGTAATCATGAATGTCGCTGTTGATTTTAAACTGGTCCATATTGTTGAGAAAAAAATTTCATTACTGATTAAAGGTACTGTGAAGCAGTTGTAAGAATTCCTAACATTTTAAACAGATGCCTACAAGATGTGCGACTATCAACTCCATACATTATTCTAACTACTTTATTTTGGTCAGTGGATACCTTTTGGCTAAGTGTTGAGTTGCCCCAGGATATTATTTGGTATGACATCAGAGAATGGAAGTATGCGAAGTATGTTAGTTTACTAATTTCTACATCTTCAAAATCAGCAATTATTCTGATTGCAAAAGTTGCTGTACCTAGTCGCTTTAGGAGATCCAAAATGTGACTTTCCCAATTAAGATTCTCATCTATTTGTACACCCAAAACTTAGTATGCTCTACCCTGGCTACTGACTTCTTTTGATGTGTTATATTTATTGAAGGAATTATACTTTTTGCAGCAGAAAATTGGATGTTCTGTGTTTTTTTTTTCAAAGTTCAAAGCAAGCGATTCGCAGAAAATCAATTAATAACTTTTCCAAAGACCTTATTTGTATCATTTTCTATCAAACTTTCTTTTACTGGGTTAATAATTATGCTTGTATCTTCAGCAAACAGTGTCGGTTCAGCATCTTGTTTCACATAAGAAGGGAGGTCATTCACATATATCAAGAACAAGAGGGGACCCATGATTGAACCTTGTGGAACACCTAATGTAATTTCACCCTAGTTAGATGAAGTGGCAAACTCCTTTGAATCGCTTGAAGCATATAAAGAGACTTTTGCTTCCTGTTCTGTAGATATGACTTAAACCACTCACATGTTGTTCCATTTATACCATAAAATTGTAATTTCTCGAACATAATGTCATGGTTCACACAATCAAATGCTTTGGATAAGTCACAGAATATTCCTACTCGTGACATTTTACTATTTAAAGACTCTATTATGTAGACACTGAAATTGTATATTGCTGTCTCAGTGGAACAGCATTTCTGAAACCACTCTTGAGTACAATACTTTCTCAAAGATTTTTTAAAACACTGTAATCAAGGATACTGGCCGGTAATTATTGACATCTGTGGTTTCCCCCTTTTTGTAGAGAGGCCTGACAATGGCATATTTTAACCTGTCTGGAAAAATACCCTGAGTCAGTGATGCATTACATATGTGACTCAAAACATCAGCTGTAATTGCTCCACATTGTTTTAATAACTTGTTAGAGATGTCATCTACTCCAACAGAACATTTATTTTTCAAAGATTTAATAATTTTTGCTTATTTCACAAGAGGTTGTTAGGTGAAACTTAATCTGACTAAAACTTTTCAAAACTGACTCTTCCATGTGCTGCCTGGCTTTTTCTTTTGAACTATTCTCACCAATTTTTACTCGTACAATTAAGAAGTGATTGTTAAATACATTGGCTACCTGTGTACTGTTGGTTAAGGTGCTCTCATTCTCTTTAACAGTAATACTACCTACCCCAGTGGTTACTTTTCCTGTCTCCCTTCTAACAACATTCCATATTGATTTGATTTTATGGCTGGAGTTGTTAATTTCTTCTCTAACATGCATATTTCTTGATTTCCTTACAACTTTTCTCAGTATGTTACAATAATTTTTATAGTGTAAAACTACTTCTGGATCTTTACTAGTTCTTGCTGTCTCATACAGTTTTCTTTTTCTTTCTGAAGATACTTTAATACTGGTAGTAATCCAAGGTTTCTTTGAAAAGTTTGTGGTGTTACATTTAGTAATTTTCTTTGGAAAACAATGTTCAAAAAGGGATATAAATTTATCAAGAAATATGCTGCATTTATTAGCATTTGGCTCATTATATACATCTTCCCAGTTTACATTTCCTAAACTTTCTCTGAAGTGATCTATAGATACCAGGTTGAGCACTCTCACACTTTTACTTAATGGTTTATGTGGTGTACACCTTGTTAGGTTTTGTAAGTTTATCAGTTGTGCATCATGGTCTGATAATCCATTTACCACAGGGAAAGTACATGTTTGTTCAGCATCTTCTTGCTGTGCAAATACATTATCTGTTAGAGTACTACAGTCCTGAGCTATACGTGTAGGGAAACTGATCACTGATTCTAAGTTATATGTTCTTAACAACACTTCTAGTTCACTTTTCCTATCAGAATTGCTTGGAAAGTTAACATAGAAATCACCACAGATTAACAACTTCTTCTTTTTGTCTGACAGACAGCATAATAGGGAGTCAAACTTTTTTATGAATAGCTCCCAATCTCCAAGTGGAGACCTGTACACTGTTGCTAATACCAACACAACATTATCTAGCGGAAGCCCACCTGCACAAACCTTGAAGTGCTGATCAACACAAAATTTTCTTACTTCAACAGTTCTGTATTTATACCCTTGTTTTATGAAAATGGCATCTCCTCCTTTATGAATACTAGATCTACAAGTGTAAGATGCTAAATTATACCCATTTATACTGACGTTTTCCAACCCCACAGTTACAGGGTGCTCAGACAGACAAAGTATATCAATCTCATTCTTATTTTTGAGATCATATAAGCACATTATCAGATCACCTACTTAATTTTTTATTTCCCTGATATTTTGGTGAAGTAAGTTGATACTACCGTTAGCTTTATCCCTATTTACTGTGCATGATGTTTCTTTTCTTCTATTTTCCTTGGTTGTTGTCCATCTGGAATTTGGCTTTAACCTAAAAAACCTGTCTGTCTGGTCCCAATAACCACAGGGATCACCCCTTGTGTGACTGCGGCCCCCCTTACAGTATCTGCTAATAGAGAAGCTAACTTATCCTTCCCCTTCCTATTAAGGTGCAGGCCATGTGTAGTGTAACCCCACCTACCAATAGCATCAAACCGGAACAATACTTGTGTGAGATTTTGCTGGTGTGTGGAGCATCCCGTTCAGCTCTGTGTTAAGACGCCTTACAAAAGTGTTTACCCAGGGCCGATCATGGCACTGAAAGACCTCCACAAACCCCACATTTGTGTGCCCAGTTTCTGGCTGCTATTTTATCCAGCTCACTCCTAATACTATATCTTGGCTTAATAGCCAAGCTGTTTCCCGCTCCCCCAACTATAATTACCTAATCTTCCTTCTCAAAGTCCATGCATAGCTGATCTAAGTTTTCTGTAACCTGGCTAAGTTTCTTGGTTTCACAAAACTTGTGACCTATGCTTCGGGGGTTACACGAGTTCCGAGGAGGATGGCCTCTGTTATGAAATTGCGCAGGGTGGAGTTGTTATGGTTGTCAGTGAATTAAAAGTACTCACCCATCACCCTTAGCACTACAATGATTGAAAACAGAAAGTGTCTCCTCAGTATGGCTGTAGAGTAGGTACCTGAGCAATCTACACCCTTCACCCCCCCCCCCCCCTCTGCTTTCCCCCCCCCCCCCCCCCCTCGTTTGTCACAACCACGATGAATGATGAAGGCAATGTGAAACCTCTCTGAAAAATACAATTTAAGTGGTTACAGTATTTGCATAAATTTGAGGTTAAGGTGCTAATACAGGCAAAACCTATCTGCATAAGCCTACAAGACATACTTTTTAAGCCCTCCGATTCACCTGTGCTGAAGGGTTACAGAAAGGGTGGTCTCTGTGGTGAAATCATAAAGGATGAATTGCTATGGTTTGCCAGTGAATGAAGAATGCTCACCAATCACCTTTAACACTACACTACAAACTATAGCTGTATAATTTCATGTTCCACACATAGTAAGTGTGATATGTCTAATCCCCTCACTCCTCACAAACGTGTTGACAGTCAGTTTCTTAGAGACTTCATTCAAGAACATCTCTGACCATTTCTCCTTGAAGATGTCTGTGCACACAGTGGGCTATACGTCTCCTCCAACATTGGCCTATGTGGTCAAGTTTCAGAGGATCTGCTTTCACATCACATTGTGACCCTTCGCCACCACAAAGCTCACAATATGCTCATAAGCCTCAATTGTTGCTGTGTTATAGGTTATTGGTAAATGACTTGCATTCCAGTGAGCATTTCCATGTGTGAATCCTTCCTGTACAGAAAGTAATATGCAAGCCATAGCCACAAAAATGGATGCAAGACAGGATCCATGAGCGTGTGGACAATGCGACAGAGATCTTTCATAATCTGATGTTGGTGCCCGTTGCAGAATCTGACTCATTTTAGGAGATAATCTTTTCAGTAGTGGAATAGCTATTGCTAATGTGCATTGAGGAACAGGTGGATGACACAGTGAAGGCTTAGAAATATCCAATCTGCAGGAAATGTAACAGTATTTCATACAGCTGGAGAGAGAGAGAGAGAGAGAGAGAGAGAGAGAGAGAGAGAGAGAGAGATATTTTTGAAAATAGTGAAGAAATCATTACACTACCTCAACAAAAGTATGATATTCAATTAAGCTGAGTTTTGGAAGAGAATAAATAAATCACCTTCCTGATATATTGGTTAATAACATCATAGTTTCCCCTCCAGAAAATATAACTCATTCAAAGGCAAAACAACTCTTGTAAGTTCCGCCCAGCCAGCATCTCACATTTGATCTGTATTGTGAAGCTGCAAAGAGTAACAGGTTGAAGTGAATGTTAAACAACACAGAGGGTTTACAAGCCGTTGTAATGTGGGAGCTGGAATAGATAAGTGATTATGGAATAGAAAAGCAACTACAGTCTCTTATTGGTGTATAGGTATCAGGACCAGAGGAGATAAAAGTAACTCTCTCAGAGATCATGTGAAAGAACTTGCTCCACTTCTGGCAGCTGTTTGTCATACGTCACGGGAGCAACAAAGGGTACCTAGCTACTGGATAAAAACTCGGATCATTCCCATTTTCAAGAATGGTTATAGGATGGATATACATAATTATAGCCCTATATTTCTGTCATCAATCTGTTGTAGAGTGATGGAGTATGTTTCATGCTTATGTATTACAATACTTCTGGAGAATGAAAATCTTCTCTATAAAAACCAACATGGATTTCACAAACAGAGCTTATAAAACTCTGCTCACTCTGTTCCTCCACAAGATCCACAGTGATGGATGCCATGTTCCATAAATTCAGGACAGCATTTAATACAGCCCTGCACTGTTGTTTAATGAAAAAATATGGGTTTACCAAGTACTGGACTTAATTTCTCACCGGAGTCAAGGCTTTCTTGCAGCTAGAACACAAAATGTTGCTCTTGATAGACCAAAATGGACAGATGTAAAGATAAATTCAGAAGTATCCTAATGAAATGTGATAGGACCATTAATGTTTACAATATACATAAATTATTTAGCAGATAACATTGGAAATTCCACTAGGCTGTTTGCAGATGATGCACTTGTCTATAAGAAGGTAACTACATCAGAAGATTGTCGGTAACTGCAGGAAGACCAGCAGAGGATTGATGAATGATGCAGTAATTGACAGTTGACACTAGGAATGGAGGGGGGTGGGGAGATGAGATAGTGATACCAGAAGTAAACTCTGCCCCACACCATCAGGTGGCTTGCAGAATGTTGGTTTAGGTGTAGATCAGCTGTGTCAGTGATACAAGAGACCTTGCCTGGTGACAGATAAGAGTATGCAGCCCTTCACATGCTGTCCTTCCCCACCAAACACTGTTTTCATAAGTGTGTCACTGATGTACAGTGTTCATGTAATTTTAAATACAGTTCTGAAAAGTTGTTGTAAATTAATAAGTGATGTCTATAGTGATACATGTATGCATCACTGGTGCAGGGAATTTTTCCAGACTGATGAAAATATGCAACTGTTAAATATCTTTGTAATAGAGGTAATAAGCAGCTCTTAAATAATCATCATCCAATTTACTTAATGACGTCTGTTTCTGAAATATATGAAAAAGTAATGTACTAAAGTGTAGCCTCACGTTTAGTAGGAAGAATTTACTTAGCACATCGTTCTACTGTCACTCACCAAATATTACAAGCCATAAACCATAATTTTTTTGTGATCTTTGTAAGATCTGTAATTGCTAAGAACATGTTACTATCTTTGAGAAAGTTAAGTTTTATGGAATTGATGGCTTTACACACAACTGATTCAAACCATACTTAACAAAGATAATGCAAAAGGTTGTGCTGAACAACTCAAATAATGTTGGAAAGGTAGCAAATTTTAGTGACATGGTAGAAATTACAAAGGGAGTCCCACAGGGTTCCATTTTGAGTCCACTCCTATTCAATTTTTGGGTGTGCATATTGATAGAAACATGAACTGGAAGAAGTATATTACTGAACTGCTCAAACAGTTAAGTCCAGTTACTTTTGCTCTTCATATAATTGCTAATTTTAGAAACAAATGAATCAACCTCCTGACATATTTTCATATTTCCACTCAAAAATTTCACATGGAATAATGTTCTGGAGTAACTTAGCACTTCGGAAGAACGTATCAATTGCACAAAAGTAAGCAGTAAGAATAATATGCAGTGTTCATCGACAGATGTTATGTAGGTACCTCTTCAAGGAGATAGACCTTTTAACTGTACCATCACAATACATATATTGGTGGAAAAAAATTCATCATAAATAATCCACCACAATTTAAGAAGAATAGTGATGTCCATACCTACAACACTACAGAAAAGAATCACCTTTATTACCTATTAATAAAGTTGTCAGTGGTTCAGAAAGGAGTTCTGTATGCAGTAACAAAAATGTTTTATCTGTTGTCCAATGACATAAAATGCTTTCCAGGTAGCAAAGCAAGTCTTAAACCTAACATAAAATAATTTCTCCTGGACAACTCCTTCAATTCCATGGACAGATTTCTGTTTAAAAACTTGAAGCCTTTAAATAAAAATAAAAGAAATGCCCTAGCTTGAAGTGTAGTGGCATGGGTAGGACTAACAAATGTGTTGATTAATGTTAATACTAAATGTGTGTAGATATCCTGTAAACTGCCTCATTCCTCATCACTTAATAAATGAATCATTCAAATGATCTATGGAACATGTAACTAAATAACTCTAAGATTTTTAAAAAGATAGTGTACTCCAGAGTAGATGTGAACCTGCATAATAATGGTTTACTTAATTCAATCGCCATGTGGATGTCAGAATGGCTGCTGTGCTTTGTTGAGTCATTGAGCTAATAATAAAAATTTTAAATGTAAAATATCACCAATTGGGATCTTTAGTGATTTAAAAAAGTCATTGCATTAGGTCTGTAGTAATATCCAGTTAAATAAATTATGTTTTTATAATCAGTGTTAGATCAAATTCACCCATCAAGAAATCATAAAAGAAATTTGGAGCTTGACAGTAAGTGTCAGTATATGTTGTCAATGAAAAAGGCATGACATAAACATGCAGAAAGTTTGAAATGACTGGAATGATTGTTCTTGAGGATGTGGATTTATCATGCCGTGGTATTTTACATTTTGCAATGTATGATGCATGTGTAGCTAAAGCAAATAGGGATTCTGTACAGATGATAAACATACCTTTTTTGTTTCCACTGCCCAGAAAACATAAACTTTTCAGGCCACAATGGACATATGGACACCTTCACTCACATTCTGAGTGTCAAAATGTATTTTGTATGGATGACTGTTACTTGACTCTATCTTACAGTGATGGCCTTGTGTGTTAGAAGCTACTGTGGTGACTGCAGTCTGGCAGCCTGCATTGATGAACCATATAGTGGACAAATGCAGAATGTTGATGCACTGGACTGCGATGTATAGATACAACCCCCATTGTTGACTCATTAATATTGTGGGCTGGCTGAGCAGCAAAATGTATGTTGGGGAAGTTTTTTAATTATAGGTTACATCTCTCCTTCTGGTCACTTCATTGTCTATATTTCAGAAGGTCATGCCTGTCCACTTGTAGCAAGGAAAATGCAAGTAGTCTTTGAAGAGCAGTGTCTGTCAGTACTTTCATTTGCATCCTGCGAAATGCTGGGCATAATATTCTCATAGATGACTCCGACTTCACCCTTTCTAAGGCAATACCACCAGCGCTCACCAGTTGCTTTAAATACGGCTGTTTCTGGTGAGAAATTGGAGGTCCACACCTCACCCATAGTAACAAATCTGCTGACTAAATTGGTTTTTTTATGATCCAAATTATGCTGGGAAATATATCCTCATTTGCCTTTGAATTCAACAAAATTGGCTCCCGTATAACAGGAAATTTACTCATACATAATTCTTCTTGCAAAAATAACATAATCTTTCTTCTGATAAATCTCTATTGTCAGCTGTTTTGTTCAGTTGTAACAAACAATAATGCAATATAATATTCTTTCTTGATGTTTCCATTTGTGGTGTGCCTTTGGCACAGCCTTCACATTGGACGTCTAAAAGAAATATGGTACATCTGAATTCATCTGATCATTTCTTAACTGTTTATAATGAAACTGAATACTCCTTATAAATGAATAAACCAACTTGGACTGATGACCTTAGCAGTTAAGTCCCATAAGATTTCACACACATTTGAACACTTTGAGTAACTCCTGAACAGAACGAAAGGGATATGCCACATAAGAGCCTTAAATTTGTTTTAGAAGCCTACAGAAACTGATAACTTCTGAACAGTGCCCACTTCTCTGTACAGTGTGTAAAGAAGTGATGTCCAAATTAACCTTCATTGCCCGCACTCCCACTTTACGCCAACCCACTAAGATCTAAATCAGACAGTAAATCCATTTCAGTGAAATAACACATAGCTTTCTGTTGAGTGTCCACTGAGTAAATGTGAACTTTTCTTTCAAGAGCCTATATTATTAACCACAAATGCCAAGAGTGATATAGGACAGTGAAACCTTGTGGAACATTGAAAGAAACACAATCTAATTTCCACATGAAAGGGGTAACATTTGTTAATTCAGGGTGTATACGACCCGGGACATCCAGGAAAAACCCGGGTATTTTTTCATCCTGGAGAAACCGGGAAAAACCCGGGTATTTTTTAGAATTATGGAAATTTTTCATTTTTTAGTTTTCAGTTAAATTTTTGTAACTTTGACTGGTAAGAACCAATACTCTAACAAAGAATATTACTGTATTTTGTAACTGCAGAATAATACTGCAACAATAAAACGCGAACGAGAGAAGAAAAAAACGAAAATAAAACTTAAGTTGCTAAGGAAATGCACCATATACAAGAACAAAACACAGTGCTCATACAAGCGTCTGCCAACAGCAAAATGTGTCAAAGGCTTTAGGAAGACTATGCTGTGTTTCATAACAACAAATTGCCTCTGATGAGCGTGATGTCACAACTGTTTGCATTAAATTCGTTGGAGTGGTTGCGAGCGAGCTTATGTGCATGGGCAGATGAGTCGCGTATGAGTAGTACCTTCCCCCTCTTCTGGCTACGGAAGTGTGGCAGTTAGCTGTATAAGCAATAACAGCAAGCAGCCAGATGCTATCCGGAAAAATTTTACTGGTGCGCCTAAACTGCCAGATTCACGTATGTGCAACAGGCCTGGAACTAGGGGGTGGGCGCAAACTAGGGTATCTTCCCCGGGCGGCAGTTTTCGGGGGGGGGGGGGGGGGGGGGGGGCAAATTAGTATTATTGAGGAAAAAGACCTTGTTTCACAAAGCGCCAAACATCCAGTGCCCATTGGTCTATCGATTACTCATATGATTTTGTTCGCATCCCTGTTGGTTTTTGAACATCTTTGATCAAATTCTAAGTTGATTTCTGAATGAATCGTAAGTTGATTTTTAAATGCGTGCAGAGTGTACGTGATGTCTCTGCCAGGGGAATCCCCGTCGCATCTAGAAATAAACTTTCCTGCAGACGAAAGGGGACTGGTCTATTACAAGCTGAACGGAATAAAGCCGAAAGGGTGAATGGTCTATTACAAGCTGAACAGAATAAAGCCGAAAGGGTGAATGACAATCGCTGTTTATGTGGTTGACTGGGTTTGCAAATGATCAGCGCTGTAATAACTACTAGCGAATTCGATATATTCAGACTACCAGAGTAGAAAAAACAGCTAACAATCCTTGGCTAGCAGCCGCTAAAGTTCTATTCTGGGAGTAGCGTGGAAAACGCGTTGTACGTACACGTAATGACGCCTAACCGGAGAATAAATGCGGGATAACTAAACCAGCGATTGTGGCGGGGTTAGTGAAGTTAACCAGAGAATAAATGTTGACACTGGCAGGAATAGTTACAGAATTAGTGATGACAAGATTGTTTGTTAGAACGTGGAAGGAGAATAAACGAGGACTCACACAAATCACGGAAGAATATGACGATTCCAAATTTATATAAAATTTTCGTACTACTACTTTTAGATCTCATGCTTCAGAAGCTAGAGTGTATGAATGAAATGTGAAACTATTTCCTAACAAAACTTTCTGCTTGTAGTAGGCCTAATAGGCATTTGATATTGGTACTTCGTGTATTATATTCTGTCGTGTTATAAAAATGACCATTTGTGCCAAAACTGTCTCGTTTATTTGGTGTGTGTAACAATTACTGCAATATTAGGCAGGCCTATTTAGTTTTATCTAGCAGACAGTGACAAAATACACATAATCAGCTCGAGAAACCACACCAGTCTTGGGTGCTGTTTGTATTAACAGCTTTTCTAGTATTAGACAATGACATTTCTTTTTTTGATATAGCAAAACGTTGGTGAACTTTGATGAAGTAATAGATTCTTTCCCAGAAAGGAAAGTACGCCATATAAAGCTGTGGCAAGATTAGAGAGGAAAAAAAGCTAGGACTTAAGGACTGAAGAAATGTGTACTGTCTTGCTTGTCTCTTGTCTTTACTTGTTTTGTGTATCATATATTTAATTTTATGCCACACACAACAGCTAATAGGCAGTAAAGACTGCAAATTTTCTGAAGAGTTCTTGTTCTGCCAGTTACAAATAATCCCATCCAGTATTAATTGCGAGATTTTTTTAAGAGGGGGCAGGATGTCAAACTGGCTGATTGGGAGCAGGAGAGGTACTACAGGATATTTTAATTTCCACTGGCATGAATATAATTTGATTGCACCCATTACAAAATATTACACGTTTGAATTCCACAGAGCGAAATACAGAGATGTGCGAAGGAAGAATGCTGTGGGAAGAGGCTTGGCACTGCATTTCGGCACACTTTAAGACCAAATAACATGTCTTACGTTCCCTCGAACATATATGTTTTATGTGTCAGGCTCTTCAGAAAGATATGTGCTACAAAGTGAAGATAGTTTTGAAAAGTCGATTTTTGTAATTTTTGGCGTCCTACTTCAAACTCTCGAGGGAGGGGGAGCGCCACTATCTAATATTGTCCCGTTTCGGAAATATCGTAGATCTGGACCTGATGCACAGAGCAGTCTGAGTTGTAGTGGGGAGATGGTAGTCTCCACGTGACGTACGTTAAGTGATTTTGTTGTTTCCTCTTCGTTTATTGCTCTCGTGTCAGATGAAAACAAAACGGATTTCTGTGGCCGGGAGCTATCAAGTGAATTAAAATACATTCACATAATTACGAAAGGCTAAAATATATTATTAGTTTCAGATTTTGTTTTGTTTCCGCCTTTCTGACCGTCAAACGTTAATCGCCTTGCAGAACAATAGTTATTTTTGTCGCTTTGATACAGAAATTTGGCTGTTATTTATCTTTTCTGCTGAAGCCAATTTATTTGAAATGAAGTGTTTAATTCCACACTGTTTGGCTAGTTTCAGCTGTTCGCTGAATTTAAAGTTTACGTTTTCATCTTCTAGCACGTATGGTATTATGCCATAATAAAGAACCAAACATGAGATAATATGGTACTGGTACTCAAAGAAAATTTACATCTGAATCTGGACATACAAATGTGCACTTTAAGCCGAATTATGCATTTTAGTATGGTTCACAAAAATCTCATGCTCATGGAGTATCCTCTAATGTCTTGTTTCTTTTATGACATAATGTAAGATCTATTAATGTTTTACACATATGAACGTACGGGCTTCCTGCGTCATTGTAGCTGCGCAAGCATGGCGACACCTGTCATCTGGTGCAACTGTTGAAACGAATCTATTTGTAACAGGTCGTGGGAAAATATTCCGAATTGTTGTTTGAAAACCGTTATTTTCAAGTAAAGTAAATTTCTTTTTACGCAAGATGAACTCTGTGCGTGACTGTCCGATGAATTTCTTAAATCACAGAGTGTTTGACTCTCATTCAAAAATCAAATCTTTGAGGAACGGCCATTTAGAATATTTTCGAGCTCAGAAGATCAGACATTTATGTCGTTGTTAAAAATTTTACTGGCACATTTGTGTGATGTAACACGCGCAAAAAAGATCAACATTATTTGTGAAAGCTTAGCTTCTCTTGCAGCTTATTAATCTTAGATACCAACATTATACGTGAAAGCTTTTCTTTTCTTGTAGCAACACTGTGTATAGTAATTTAAAACATTACCTTTTCCTATCTGTCTGTTTGCGCTACTTAACACTGATGTTGCTATTGGCTGACTACATCACGTGTCCTATGCTCTGAATATCCGCTGTCATCGGTTCATGGCGAGATCGCTTGACATGAGCTACAACTGGCTTATAAAAGTGCATCGCTATTTCAATTTCAATCCTTCAGAAAGTAACATGCGGTGTTTTTGGTGGAATTCGAATTTATACTTTCGTAATACGAAAATATGCAATGTACATGTTGCTTAACATCAGACATCATTCCAAAACTTGTTTTCCCCTGAGTTTCGTTTTCTAAAGTGCCGGGAAATTCTACGCTGGTGTATAAAACCACAACCATTGAAAGGATTGATAAGTTTTACAGTTCTGAGGAAAAGTATACTGTTACTTAACACGGAAAAAGTGTATTTTCATCCCGGAGAAAGTGTATTTTTAACCGGGAAATCCGGGAAAATTCCGGGATTTTTTTTTATTCGTCCACGTATACACCCTGTAATTGTATACCAGATTTACATCCCAGGTTACAAATGTTGCTCAATGAGAAGACCATCTGCATCCACAACAGCCTGGAATCCCACTAGATATATCATGTCACAATTGTTCACAGCACTTAGCAAATGGTGAACTATTGAATGTTCAACTGTCATGACACAGATCATGCACTCCTTGACAATTGTTCACAGCACTTACCAAATGGTGAACTGTTGAATGTTCAACTATCATGACACAGCTCATGCACTGCTTGAAGATGACACATTGCATCCAGTGTTCAATAGTAACTTCTTCAACAATTTGTGGCATAGTTGATTGTGGGCCTCTCACGGGAGCAATTCCCAAATTGCCAGTTAATTCTATCCAACTTGTATCATCATCTTCAACACTAGTGCAGAAAGGTGTCCTCTTCATATTCTTCATATCCTTTTAATGTGTTAATACTTGGGAAGAACAGCAGAACTATTGCTGCTGTTTTGATAAAACAGTCTTATCGGTAAAGCCCTGCTCACCTTGTCCAGGCCCATGTTGACTGACTGCAGCTGTAGTGCACACTGATGCTTGCATTTCAACCCTACATCGCTGTGCCAGTACTGGCACTTAACAGCAAGTCATGACACTAACACTATGAACAACGCAAATCCTGGAGCACATAATCCAAACATCATTTCTGTGACATTGAGTACCCATACAGTAAACAGTTTTCAATCTACATTGGCTCAAACAGCCAAAGTTTGGTTACAGCCAACCTGTATTTCAAATTAATTTTGTGTTTCTTGAAATTATCTACAGCTGTTGTTTACGATCAATGTGACCGTACATGTCTAAAAAGGAGGAAAGAATTAATGTTAAGATTTATAAACAAAAGTTGAACAGTTTTATTCACTGGCTGTGATTCTTTTCTTAGTGCACATTTGTCTTCCTTTTGAAAAGATATGCTCACAGGGCACTGACACAGCTGGGGTACATAATACTTTCAGAACCAATTGCTGAATCATTGTATGCACCAGTTATCTGCACTGCCCCAAGTGGAATTACTTCTAGGAAAATAAGCCTTGATCAATATTTGCCTAATTTGACAATTGCCGCAGATACCAGGTCGTGAATATATTGGAGCTGACTGTTGATATTGTCGAACACCTCCCAAATTGAAGAATTTCAACCCTTTATGACGATAATTGATTGGTGATTCGTGGTTCCATTTTTTCTTTTCCCCCTTCACCACCAAGTTTGCTTAAGCCAAATCAACTCTTATTGAAAAACATAACAGTGCTATTGACCACATCAACAGTTCTCTGTACTGACAGATTTAAAGAATGTACTATAAGATTTAAAGAATGTACAAAATATGGGGCATGTAGAACATTCAAAAATGCTGCAGCTGATTTTATGTCGGAAGCATTGTCCTTTATTATGATAGTGATTTGCAGCTTGACATTATATTTGTTGATAACGGCCTTCACCCGATTTGAAGTATTTTTGTGGTGTGCCTTTCTTCTGAATGAAAGCACTGTAGAAGTTGACTTTGAATCTTCGCAACTATAAGATGTGCTGCAATTGCATAGAAACTGTTGTTATATACAGTTGTCCACTGGTTGTTGCCTTTATTGCAGTCAGATCATTTTTAATTTTATCAAATAACTATGCATTAGAAAGTTCAATAACAATATTCTAATTTGTAACATATAATCTGAGCAAAGGATATTTATGAATTTTTTCAATGTTGTGAAAATAATATAATTTTATTGAATGTGATTGGAATTATGACAGTGAGAGAATTATTTATTGGTTGTTGCAAACAAACATCAGGTAGGATGAGGGCACCACAAAAGAAAATAACTTAGTATCTAGTTCAGAACCAAATGACACTGGCAGGCTGGATACAGCGTATGTCATGCATAAGAGTGTTTCTTGTACTACAATTAATTAGGTGAGATATTTATATGTTCTCATGTCCATAGGGCTCCACCAGTACCCCACATCGCATCTATTACAACATCGTCTTCTACACAACCAAGTGCAATTGGGTCAGCAGCAGCAACATCAGCAGCAGTCACAGCTTCTTCATATTTTTCAAAGAAGAAGAGTGATTCCACTTAAGTCAAAAATTCTTTGCACATAAAAAAAAACTAGTACCTGACTGTTTCAGATCTGTGATATTTTACTGTTTTTGTTAAGTAGTAATGAATTCTAACAACATTACTTTGTTTCATACTGATGATTGTGCTAATTGATTATATAATGTATTATGTCTGTGGGCACATGCACACTGTGTGTGTGTGTGTGTGTGTGTGTGTGTGTGTGTGTGTGAGAGAGAGAGAGAGAGAGATTACATACATGCAGCACAATTTTATCCTGTATGGGCTATAATTTTTTGTACAATAAACTTAAGTCATAAAGCAAAATATTTCGTTCTTATTCAAAACTGATATATACATTTTAAAACAATAACAACATGTCACAAATACTACTTCTATGAAAACTTCTCTAGAGTTCGCTAATCATTTGTCTAATGTAGGTATTCACAAGTGCTGTTAAGCTATTTCTAATTACCATGATGTGCATTGGTTATCGTACATCTGGTTTTGGTATGCCATAAATTCGATATCATTTTTTGACTTCTTTTTCTCTATCTCTGTAATCCGCAGTGCACTTACAATGTATGGCAGAGGTTTTTTGTTTATTTCATTTATACAAATCTTCTGTTGATTCTTTTATGCATGTGAGGTACTAGCATGTCGAACGAGCCAAAATACAAATTACATAGAATATGTAACAATGGCTGTCAGGAAAAGTACTGTTAATATACAGAAATAGTTGCAGAGAAAATAAAAACGTAAAATTTGAACAAAAACAAAAGTAAAGTGAAGAAAAAGACATCAAAATAGGAGTAGTACAAGAATTAACACATGTACAATGATACAAACAAAAAATACAGGAAGGAAATTTCCGGCAGAATGAAAATAATTTGGAATAGAAGAGACCACTCACTGTATACCAAAAGTGTTTAGTTATCACCAGGCACCCAAAAAAGAGAAATAAAGCTTTGTTAGCTTTCAGCCAGGCAGGTGGACTGGTACGGTGGTTGTGTCAGATGGGTTGGGTAGAGGGAGATAGTTGCAGAAAGTGGCGTTGGGAATGGGTAGTTACTGACTCAGAGGGTGGTTTGCAGACTAGCAATGCTAGGGGTGAGGGTTGGCAGGTGCACAGGTTAGGCATTTGGCGCACAGGTACCAGAGCTAGTGAGAAGCGGCAAACGATGTGCAGGCATATATTGGGATTGGGAGGGGGTGACAGTCCAGAGGAAGCAGAAACTGTTGAGTAGAAGGTGTGGGTACTGTGGGGTAAAATAGATTGAGGCCTAGAGGACTACAGGAGCAAAGGATGTGTTTCAGGGATAGTTCAAATCTATGTAGTTCAAAGATAATGGGAGTGACATACCCCATGCAACAGATATATCCCTGTGTGAGAACTAGGTGGAAAACCTGCCCAATTCTCACACAAAGTGCATTGTATTCCACTCGTATACCATCGGAGACAGGGCCACTAGCTTTTGTTAACTGTGGGGCTGGGAGCTATTGTTGCAACACATCCTTCACCTATGCAGTCCTCCTGGCATCAATCTCCACTAAGCCACTGTATCCACACCCTTGACCCAATAGTTTCCGCTTACTCTGTCCTGTGACCCCCTCACAATTCACAATTTCAAGTCATCTTCATCCTGTGCCACTCCTCACCAGCTCTTGTACCCGAGAGCCCGTACCTAGTGCATGCATCTGCCAAGGCCCCACCCCCGCCCCTCTGTATTCTGAGCCTGCACACTTGCTACCTTCCTCTGAACCACTAGCTACCATCTCCAACTCCTCCACTAGCTACCATCTCCAACTCCTCCCTCTCTCCCCCTCCCTCCCTCTCTCCCCCTCCCTCCCTCTCTCCCCCTCCCTCCCTCTCTCCCCCTCCCTCCCTCTCTCCCCCTCCCTCCCTCTCTCCCCCTCCCTCCCTCTCTCCCCCTCCCTCCCTCTCTCCCCCACCCTCCCTCTCTCCCCCACCCTCCCTCTCTCCCCCACCCTCCCTCTCTCCCCCACCCTCCCTCTCTCCCCCTCCCTCCCTCCCTCCCTCCCCCTCCCTCCCTCCCTCTAACCCCCTCCCTCCCTCTCTCCCCCTCCCTCCCTCCCTCTAACCCCCTCCCTCCCTCTCTCCCCCTTCCTCCCCCTCCTTCCCTCTCTCCCCCTTCCTCCCTCTCTCCTCTCCCCACTCTCTCTCCCTCTCCCCCCAACCCTCCCTCCCTCTCGCCCTCCCCCCTCCTTCTCTCCCCTTGTCCCTCCTTCTCTCCCCCTGTCCCTCCTTCTCTCCCCCTGTCCCTCCTTCTCTCCCCCTGTCCCTCCTTCTCTCCCCCTGTCCCTCCTTCTCTCCCCCTGTCCCTCCTTCTCTCCCCCTGTCCCTCCTTCTCTCCCCCTGTCCCTCCTTCTCTCCCCCTGTCCCTCCCTCCTTCTCTCCCCCTGTCCCTCCCTCCTTCTCTCCCCCTGTCCCTCCCTCCTTCTCTCCCCCTGTCCCCCCCTCCTTCTCTCCCCCTGTCCCCCCCTCCTTCTCTCCCCCTGTCCCCCCCTCCTTCTCTCCCCCTGTCCCCCCTCCTACTCTCCCCCTGTCCCCCCCTCCTACTCTCCCCCTGTCCCCCCCTCCTACTCTCCCCCTGTCCCCCCCTCCTACTCTCCCCCTGTCCCCCCCTCCTACTCTCCCCCTGTCCCCCCCTCCTACTCTCCCCCTGTCCCCCCTCCTACTCTCCCCCTGTCCCCCCCTCCTACTCTCCCCCTGTCCCCCCCTCCTTCTCTCCCCCTGTCCCCCCTCCTTCTCTCCCCCTGTCCCCCCCTCCTTCTCTCCCCCTGTCCCCCCTCCTTCTCTCCCCCTGTCCCCCCTCCTTCTCTCCCCCTGTCACCCCTCCTTCTCTCCCCCTGTCCCCCCTCCTTCTCTCCCCCTGTCCCCCCTCCTTCTCTCCCCCTGTCCCCCCTCCTTCTCTCCCCCTGTCCCCCCTCCTTCTCTCCCCCTTTCCCCCCTCCTTCTCTCCCCCTGTCCCCCCTCCTTCTCTCCCCCTTTCCCCCCTCCTTCTCTCCCCCTTTCCCCCCTCCTTCTCTCCCCCTGTCCCCCCTTCCTCTCCCCCTGTCCCTCTCTCCCCCTGTCCCTCTCTCCCCCTGTCCCTCTCTCCCCCTGTCCCTCTCTCCCCCTGTCCCTCTCTCCCCCTGTCCCTCTCTCCCCCTGTCCCTCTCTCCCCCTGTCCCTCTCTCCCCCTGTCCCTCTCTCCCCCCCTGCCCCTCTCTCCCCCCCTGCCCCTCTCTCCCCCCCTGCCCCTCTCTCCCCCCCTGCCCCTCTCTCCCCCCCTGCCCCTCTCTCCCCCCCTGCCCCTCTCTCCCCCCCTGCCCCTCTCTCCCCCCCTGCCCCTCTCTCCCCCCCTGCCCCTCTCTCCCCCCCTGCCCCTCTCTCCCCCCTGCCCCTCTCTCCCCCCCTTGCCCCTCTCTCCCCCCCTTGCCCCTCTCTCCCCCCCTTGCCCCTCTCTCCCCCCCTTGCCCCTCTCTCCCCCCCTGCCCCTTTTTCCCACCTGCCCCTCTCTCCCCCCTGCCCCTCTCTCCCCCCCTGCCCCTCTCCCCCCCTGCCCCTCTCCCCCCCTGCCCCTCTCCCCCCCTGCCCCTCTCCCCCCCTGCCCCTCTCCCCCCCTGCCCCTCTCCCCCCCTGCCCCTCTCTCCCCCCCTGCCCCTCTCTCCCCCCCTGCCCCTCTCTCCCCCCCTGCCCCTCTCTCCCCCCCTGCCCCTCTCTCCCCCCCTGCCCCTCTCTCCCCCCCTGCCCCTCTCTCCCCCCCTGCCCCTCTCTCCCCCCCTGCCCCTCTCTCCCCCCTGCCCCTCTCTCCCCCCCTGCCCCTCTCTCCCCCCCTGCCCCTCTCTCCCCCCCTGCCCCCTCTCTCCCCCCCTGCCCCCTCTCTCTCCTCCCTGCCCCTCCCTCTCTCCCCCCCGCCCCTCCCTCTCTCGCCCCCCGCCCCTCCCCCCTCTCGCCTACTAGGAATCAAGAAACACAGCATTAACCTGAACATTGCTATTTACTGTCTTGATGACAGGAACTGTCAGAGGGAGGAGCATATTCCATAATTCTTTTACTGAATCATGTAATTGACATACATCTACAGATATGTGCAGGGCTTTTTTATTTTATATTTATCTTTATTTCTTTAACTAGTGACTCTCATCTGTTCCAGTCTTTTGAAACGCTTTACTGCTACAGCCACCTAAAGTATACAGTTACTAGAAGAGGAGCAAGTACCTTAATAAAATCAATGTAATAATCATACAGATATCATAAATGTACAGTTGCCTTTCCTGTGTTGAGCAGTTTTATTTGATCTTCTAGTCTGCAGCCACTTATCTCACTGTATGTTAGTTTGGCATTTGTGTGAAAATTGAAATAGGAACCTCAATGAAATAAATTTGGCAACTGAATTCAATATTTTATCTGCTCCTTGTCAGTCTCAATTTTTTAATGCTCCACTGATTGCTGGGTGACTAGAAATAGTTTACTTGGACTCACTGAAGCTTAGAATGAGTGTTTGAGTGTCATTTAATCACTTTGTGCACACAAAGTGATGAGCACACCAGAAGATGATGAATTATTTTTTGAATGGAGTGTAACAGAGCAAAAGAACAATAATACATATCCACTAACCCACTGTAACCACACCATCTACCCAATAGCTTCCCCTTCCTCTGTCGTGTCATCCCATCCAAATCCACACTTCCAAGTTATCTGCACCACACCTCACCATCTCTTGTATCTCTGTGCCACATACTTAGTATTTACATATCAGATGCAAACAAAGCATGGGAAAGAAACCCAATACAAAAAAGAAGAAATCCTCAATGCAACACAGATGTGTAACAATTATGAAGATGCTATCAGACTGTCGGGACTAAAAGAGTATGATACCCTAATGGTAGCACTAGGCGTGTCATGAGAATTGCCCATTGAAATGGCAGAATAGCAGCCACCTTGTCTCCAGAGTTGATTTGCAGGAGTCAACTAAAATGAAGAATTCTGTCAACAGAAATAAAATACCTGTGTCAACTCCTGTGACAAGTCCAGGGTGCATATATGAAAATATCAGAGCTCAGTCTTTTCTAGACTGACTTAATTAAAATCAAAGTCTCTTTGTGTTGTGTACACAGTTCCGCGTAGTCAGCGCATACACAACTTTCCCACTAGAGCGTGCCCCGCTAAGCACAACAGTGCAGGTGCAGCACTCGCCCCTCTCTGCACTACGAGATGGCGCTGCCGTAGAGACGGACCAAATTCTGCTTCCGCCGATCCGCGTATTAATATGTAACGCAGCCAATGAGATTGCTGCTAACGTAGAAACTTTTCTCCTTGCGGATGACACTCGCGCAGTGATATATGAACGTGCAAGGTATTAAAACAAGTGTACAGACCTCCGATTAGTCAGTCTGCATTTGTCTGTACCAGTCTATAGTCAAGTTTCAGTCTGTGCCTAATAAGATTACCATATTCCTGTACATAGCCATGGAGATAAATGTATAGACACTTTTGTCAAGTATCAGAGCTATATGTGAGAATAATATTAACGTACCAATACCAAAGGAACTTCAGATTGTCAATTGTAAATAGCATCCAGAACCAAGTTAAGTAATTTTTATGCTTGTTATTATTTTAATAAATGTGTGTGAAAATTAATCAAGTTCTGTTTAAAGTTGGTCACCATCAATCTGTTACTCTAAGCGTGCAAGTGGCATTTCTATCGTCTGACCTAACGGCAGAAGATAAACACGCCACGATAAGACCACGAGACACATTGCTGACACTCGCCTACTTCGTTAGAGCGACAAGTCAAATAATCTGATGGTGTGTGTACTGAAGGTCTTACAGTACAGTACAGTTGTTGGTTACTTACACCACAATGATACATGCATGCTATACGAGATCTGTTCAGAAAATTCTGGAACATTAATAATTTTGTGCCAACGATATGTCGGAGCAAAATGCAGTTGGTATTCCTGCACTCACCTGTGTTTAATGTGTAACTGACAGAAGTTTTATCATTGTACATCGGTTACTTATTGTTCAGTGCTGTGTTGAGTAGAACATTGGTTGCCAGTTTGCAAATTTTGAGGTGGCGGAGTTAGAGGAGCAACACATCTGCATTAAATTTAGTGTAAAACTCAAGAAAACCCTTACAGAAACACACCAAATGATGCAGGAAGCTTGTGGTCACAAGTGCTGAAGTTGTACTCGGTGTTCATATGGTCAGAAAGTTAAAGATGTCACTCGTTTAGGACACCCTGTGACGTCTACAGGTGACACTTGTGTCAGAAACGTCAATGATACTGTGCATGCCAATTGAAGACTGACTGTTAGAGATATTGAAGAAGAATGTAACATTTCAGTTGGATCATGTCATGAAATCCTGACACAGCATCTTGGAATGCATCGTGTTGCCACCAACATCAACCAACAGCTCATGAATCACGACCAGAAAGAACTTTGCCTCGCCATCTGTGAAGAGCTTTCGGATTGTGCAGATGAGAATGAGATGATTCTTAAGAGAATCATAACTGGTGATGAGACTTGAGTCTATGGTTATTATGTTGAGACCAAGGTTCAATCCTTACAGTGCATTGGGAAAGGTTATCCAAGACCAAAAAAGCTCCTCAGGTCAAATGTCAAACCCATGCTTGTAGTTTTCTTTGGCTTTAAAGGATTAGTTCATCATGAATTCATTTCACACAGACAAACTGTTAATCAATGGTACTATCAGGACATGTTGCTACACCTGGAAGAAAATGTGAGAAAGAAACAGCCTGAAATGTTGCGAGATGATTCATTGCTCTTGCATCCCGATAATGCACGCACACATTCAGCCCTGTTGGTGCATTACTATTGCACAAAAAATGAAATCACTGTGCTGTCTCCTCCTCCTCCTCCTCCTCCTCCTCCTCCTCCTCCTCCGTACTCTCCAGACCTGGCCCCTGCAGACTCTTTTTATTTCCAGAGTTGAAAACCCCATTGAAAGGATGAAGATTTGCAATAATAGATGAGACAAAAGAAAATTCTCATGATCCAGAAAGAGGCATACCAAGACTGCTTCTAGAAGTGGACACGGAATTGGGAGCTGTGTATCAATCATGGAGGAGAGTATTTGAAAGGAGACCATGCACAATAAGTGAAAGGCAAGCACAGAAAATAATGTGGACGAAGTTCTGGAATTTTTTGAACAGGCCTCATATATCAATCAACAAATTGAACGTAGCCCAAATAAATGGTTTGAGGTGTGTGACCAATATGCACCAAGTTATAGCTCAAATAAAATAAATTTTTAATTGACAGAAGTGGCAAGCAGCAGTGCTGCTGGTGTGCAGTAAGCTATAATTGACAACATTCTACTTGTACTTGAACGTGGGGACAGAGTCATCATATGGTAATTGAGAAAAATCTGTGATTGACTTATGGCTGGTCCTTTCCACATGACTCTGTGAAATACTAATGACCATGATATTTTAATTTACATATTCGAAAATGCGATGGAAATTCAGTTTGGACCGAATTCATGCATGTAAAGAGAACATACTATTTATGCCAGCAACTGTACAGGTCAGTACAGGACAAACAGGCCTTATGTCAGCAGTAGAAGAGATGTTGAAATAATTAAAATCTTGTGGCTCTCTGACTATCATGGTATAACTATAGACACTAGGTAGGATGTTATGTTTGCTTAAATATTTGCGTCTGATATTGCTTTTGATCAGTAAAGAAAGAGACAGGAAACAGTGGATTAGGGTTGGAAGAATTAATGCAGGAACTAACAAGGCTGCAGAGTTATCACCCATACCTCCAAACCCTCCAACATCTCACAATACAGCTGTATCATTTGCAAATATTCATGTAACTGTCGCCAATTAGAATGCTTGTAGCAAAATTACAATATTTATGAGACAGCAAAAAAAAATTTTTTTTGCAACAGAAATTCACAGAGCAGAAATAATGCAATACCTCTCAAATGGTTGAGTCGTGGGTATAAAATAGCAGTACTGAGAAACGATCTGCAAAACAAGATGAGAGAGAAAATTTGACCAGAAAGCAGTAGGCATCAAAGAGCAAGAAAAGGCAACTGAATTCATAAAAACATTTGAAATGTAAACTTTTCAATTTAGTCTCAGTTTAGTTGGGCTCATATTTCACCTACGGCCTACCTAACAAGAAATACAACACTACATCAGCATGTTACGTGTTACAATTTATTGTACACACATATGATAAAGAAGGTTTCACACATGTTACCCTCATATTTTAATGCAATACTGTACTCGTCTCTCTCTGCAGGGAGTTTCAGATTCTGTTAGACACCTCTGGATCACATTGTAAATCTTGAGAAGACTCTGTAAGAGTTTGCTTCTCCATTTCTTCAACATTAGCGCTGTGCACTTCCCTTTTGTAATGACCCCAGATGAAAAAACCAAAGGATTGAGGTGATGTGATTTTAGTGGCCAAGATACAGCCTGGTCGACCTATTGTGGACCAAATAGGTGCATTAGATGTTTTACATAATCAGCAAAATATACTAGTGCCACATCTTGCACATACCATATTGCCCAATGTCACCAGTAGGAACTTTCTGTACTTATCCAAAGCATTTGATTGTCTGAACCATGACATTATGTTACAGAAATTATTGAATGTCAAAAATGGAACAGCATATGAGTGGTTTAAGTCCTATCTACAGAACAGGAAGCAAATGTTTCTTTGTATGGTTTAAATGATTTAAGGAAGTTGCCCACTTCATCTAATTAGGGCGAAATTACATTAGGTGTTCCACAGGGTTCGATCATGGCTTCCCTTCTGTTCTTGATATACGTGAATTACCTCCCTTCTTATCTGAAACAAGAAGCTAAACTGACACTGTTTGCAATGATACAAGCATCATTATTAGTCCAGTAAAAGAAACTCCAAAAGAAAATGATACAAATAATGTCTTTGGAAAAGTTATTATTTGGTTTTCTGCGAATGAGTTTGCTCTGAACTTTGAAAAAGCACAGTGCATGCAGTTTCCTATGGTAAGGAATACAGTTCCTTCAATAAATACAACACATCAACAAAGACAGTAGCCAGGGTTGAGCATACTAAGTTTTTGGGTGTACATATAGATGAGAATCTTAATTGGGGAATTCATATTTTGGATCTTCTAAAGTGACTAGGTTCAGCAACTTTTGCAATCAGAATAATTGCTAATTTTGAGGATATAGAAATTAGCAAGCTAACATACTTTGCATACCTTCACTATCTGAAGTCGTAATATTTTGGGGTAACTCAACTTTTAGGCAAATACTATTCACCACTCAAAAGAAAGTGGTTAGAATAACGTGTGGGGCTCATAGTCACACATCTTGTAGGCGTCTGTTTAAAAGGTTAGGAATTTTTACAACAGCTGCACAGTACATTTACTCTGTAATGACATTTTGTTCTCAACAATATGTACCAGTTTAAAACCAACAGTGACATTCATTATTATAATACCAGAAGAAAAAAAAGACTTTCACTATCCTCTACTTAACCTATCTTTGGCTTAGAAAAGGGTAAAATATGCTGCTGTAAAAGTTTTCAACAAATTACCAGATGAAATAAGATGTCTGACAGACAGCAGTAATAGTTTCAAAAAATAAATTAAAATCATATCTCCATGACAACTCCTATACCATAGATGAATTCTTGAATAGGAATAAATAAATCTATAGGTATAATATATGCATTTTGTGCTATTTAAGGGAATGGGTAGGTAATAAAAATTTTAAACTTTTTTCTTTTTTTTAAATAAACTTCATTCACGTGTGCATTTCTTATGCACTTGACACATTCCATATCATATCTATATCATATTGTTAGATTGATCAGTGGAGCACGTAACTGACAAATCCTGAGCCAAACGTGATATTCTATCGCAAATAGATGGAGGACTTAATCAAAAAGTTTAGGTTGCTGATACATTTGTGCTAGTTATGATAAAACTATACCTTGTAGGGGTGGGACTAAAACATGGAAACACTGTGAGAAATTTATGCTTTAACATAAATGCGGATGTTAGCCAAGCCTGCAGGTTATGCTGTTGCATTTGACCAAGAATTACATCTGTGCAATGTCCTCAATACGTTGAAAGTTTCAGTCATGGTAAGAACAGTGTTCTGTGTAAATTTTGAGTTAATTCAAATGTGAGTAAATTGTTGGTGCTTGTACAATGCGTACATCTGTAACCGAGGGAGCTGAAGTGTTTGGTGTTCCAAGAGACACTGATGAAGATTTATACTGCATACAAGAAAATCAGAAATACATCATTCACTAATTCACAGTGTGGACAAAAGCATGCGTTAAGTAATCATGATGGTTGGTCATTGAAGAGGATTGTGATGAAAAAAATAAGAGGACGACAGCTGCAAAAGTTGCTGAGAACTGAATGTAGCTCTTGCAAACCCTGCCAGCACCAATACAACATGAAGCGAGCTCCATAAGCTGGGAATTGCAGGTGAGCAGGAATCCCAAAACCACTTATCAGTGATGCAAATGCCTGTAACAAAAGCATGGTGCTGAAGCCATAAACCCTGGAGTAAGGAGACATGGAGGAAGTTAAGTGAGTTTGGTTTCACATGGTTTTCAACTTCTGGCTGAGTTTATATCTCAAGAGTGAAATGTGGCAGGGGTTCAATGATGATTTGCACAGAAATGCAAATGGGCTGCATTGTTAATTCTACAAGGTTGCATTACTGCCAAGGTTTATGTGACCATTATGGCTTATCAGGTCCATCCCATGGTACAATGTTCGTTCCCAGGGCTGATGCTGTTTTACAGGATGACAGCTCACATCATCCAGGATTGGTTTTGTGAGCATGAGGGTAAATTGTCACATCTTCTCTGCCACCATAGTCACCAGATCTCAATATTATTGAGCCCTTGTGGTCTGTTTTGGTGGAAGAGTGGTACAAGATTCCATTGAGAACTGTGCAGGACCTGTATTTACGCATTCCAATATGATTGGAAGCCGTTTTGAATGCAAGTGGGGTTTCTGCACTGTATTAGGCATAGTAAAGTCTTTTTGTTTATTGTGTTTGCATATTTTTGTCCAATATACACATAAAATGATACCTTGCTTGTTTTCTTTTCATATACAACAGGAAAATTCACTCAAGAAAACTGATTACAAGGGGAGACAATGACTGGACAGGCATACCTTCAGGAGGTGAATTACCAGTAGTACCCATAGACACATTGAAAAGTGAAAGAGTGGTACGTAGAGGAAGAGAGAGAGAGAGAGAGAGAGAGAGAGAGCGAGCTTCAGTGGTGTGATGTGTGGAACTTAAATAATTGCAACAAGATAAAATGACAGACACCACTGTCCTGTCTTCAGGAGAAGAGGTCCCAAGGATTTCTACCCAGCAGTACCAAATGTGAGCAGAGACATAACATACATATGGTTAGAGTGTTTACCTCTGTGCTTGAAGCCCATCAGTCTGTGCAGGGCTGTTGTAGCCCTCACTACTTAATTGTGAAGCTATTAAGACTCACCCAATGTATACAACAGTAAAGTTGCCCGATAGCATCCCAGATGTGTTCCGCTGGGTTCAGATAAGGTAAATTTAATGGCCAAGACATCAACACGAGTTCACTGTCATGCTCTTCAAACTACTGTAGCATGGTTCTAGCCTTGCAAAATGGACAGTTAGCCTGCTGGAAAATGCTATCACAGTTGGGGAAGGCATCAAACATGATGGAATGCAGTTGGTTCGCAATAATTATTATGTTGCCCACAGCTGTCATTGTGCCGTAGATTGCTACCACAAGTCACATGGCAGACCAGGTGAAAGACCCCCTTAGCATTATACAACCTGTACTGGCCTGCTTTTGTGATGTGGTGTATTTTTCAAGCCACCATTTGCCCGGATGATGGTATACCTGGGCAGGGCCGTGGACCTGTTATAATAAGAAACTTGATTCATCTAACCAGGCAACATGTTTCCATTAATCCACAGACAAATCTAGATGATGCTGTGCCAACTGCTATCATAACTGATGATGTCATTGGGGCAGCTTGGGAACACACAGTGGTTATCAGATGCAGAGCCTGATGTTCAACAATGTGTGCTGAATGGTGTGCTCCAAAACATTTATGCCTGCACCAGAATTATACTCTATTGTCAGACCATTTTGTTTCCCTGTTACAAACAAAACAATTATTAAATGGTTCAAATGGCTCTGAGAACTATGGGACTTAACTTCTGAGGTTATCAGTCCCCTAGAACTTAGAACTACTTAAACCTAACTAACCTAGGGACATCACACACATCCATGCCCGAGGCAGGATTCGAACCTGCGACCATAGCTGTCGCGTGGTTCCAGACTGTAGCGCCTAGAAACGCTCGGCCACTCCGGCCGGCCAATTATTAAAGTGAAATCTTGCATGTCCACCTGATAGACCAGCTCCAAAAAAGTACATTACGAAATTCAGTTTTAACAATATGCCCTTCAGATTTTGTGATATTGGTAAGCAATTTTTCATCACATGTTCATTGCCCGTATATTTTTTTATAACATGGAAACAATCCAACAGTTGTAAAGGTCGTTGTTTTTTCCTGGAATTGTGAAATTTATTTATTGTAGTATGTAATTCATGTCAGGCCATTGTTTAAGCAAATCACCTGAGACGATGAATAAATTTTAGTATTTGGAGGTGGTATAGGAAAAGGTGAAAATTTGTTTCCCATGTAGGCGGTGCATCATTCTATTTAACTGTGCTGCAGTGACCCAAAACAGTACTAAGATACAAGTTCTTCAGGGAAGTATCTCAGTATGAGAGTATTCTTAAAACTGTTATTATGTTTGTTGACAGAGTTTGCATCAGAAGAGGTGCATATCCCATGGCACACAAGACCATTCGACATTAGGGGAAAGTAAGGAATACAGAGATCCAAATGAAATCTGGAAATCTTACAGTAAAGAGCTCAAATATCATCCCCAGAACGATAGATTATACTTTCATGTCTAGTAACAGTGGGTGGTTTATCTAGAAAATTAACTATAGAAGCTTAACTTCCATTTTACTGAGTGGTGTCTCAAAATAAATTTACATCCTATAATGGCACTAGTTACAATGCAGACTAGCTGCCATAGAATTGCATGCAGTGGTAACAACACAACAATACACCCCAACACAAACACTCACATGTAGACTGAACCCATCTTCCAAACCACAGGTGCTGGCACCTGAAGTTCATCTAGAAGGTCATTATCAGTATCCTAAAAAGCAGCTCATTTGTAAATTAGTGCCACAGTTAGTGTATCTTGGGAGTGAGACTAGCTCTGTAGTATCTGTAAAAGGCTAGGTTTTTTGTTTCTAATTTTTTCAGCTACAGTGTGAAAGATATTCATTGATTTATAAGGGTGACTTTATCAGTTTATTCTGATCTGTTCCATTACTAATATTGTTTTAGTTTTGTGTGCCTATTTGGTACAGATTTTATGAAGTCCCACATAATTTTTAATTTATTATTTGAAATACTAATTTTATGTGCATAAAGCATTCTTTGGTTGTCCTGCTTTTATAATTTTAAGATTTTATAAACTCTCTTCTAGTTTAATTGCACTGCTTGGTTTGTACTATACCTTTGTTATTTGCAAAGCTACCTTTTCCTAGTACATGATGATCACACAGGTTTCCATTATTTTTATTTATTTATTTCAGTTTTGTTTTTAACAATCTCTGGGAGAAAATGAATTAAAAAGAAGAATATTTCACATACTGGGAGGTTGTGGGATACTACTGTTCATAGGATCCATTAACTACTCAGTGAATGGCATTAATTGTAACCTAAGAATTTCCACAAATTGCAGTGATATGTATGAGGAATAGGTGTCAGGGAGAGATTTTCATCCTATATGAAATATTCAGTGATTCTACTTTCAGATTTTCTTTTACGTGGACCATTCTGGCCCATTAGGTAGTGACTAGCCATTGTGTTATCACTGGCCAACAACATCATTTGAATGTGGAATGGAGGCAAACAGGCTCAGCACACCGTTGTCCCAGTTATCGTCAGTTTCCCAGACTTTGGAGCCACTGCTTCTCACTCAAGTAGCTTCACAGTTGGCATTACTTGGTTGAATGCCTATAGTTCCAGTCCTCTCACCAAAGAAAGAACATTGACAGTTATGGAAACTGAATCTGGGTCTTTGCATACCAGAGAGAGATGCTGGTCACTAAGCAACAGAAGCAGAATAGAAAAATACAGAGAGATAAATTTCATAAAATGTAAAATTTTAATAGATGTTTACCACATTATCGGTGAGCTACAACTGGAATCAGTCATCTTATACACTGAAGCGCAAAATAAACTGGTGTAGGCATGCTTATTCAAATAAAGAGGTGTGTATACAGGCATAATACAGCAGTGCAGTCGGCAATGCCTATAAAAGACATGTGTCTGGCTCAGTTATTAAATCAGTCACTGCTGCTACGATGGCAGATTATCAAGATTTAAGTGAGTTTGAACATGGTCCTATAGTTTGCGTACAAGTGATGGGACACAGGATCTACAAGGTAGCGATGAAGTGGGAATTTTCCCATACCACCATTTCATTAGTGTACCGTGAATAGCAGGAATCCGGTGAAACATCAAATCTCCAACATCACTGTGGATGGAAAAAGATCCTGTCAGAATGGTACCAATGATGAAAGAGAATCGTTCAACATGACAGAAGTGCATCCGTTCCACAAATTGCTGTAAATTTCAGTGCTGGGCCATCAACAAGTGTCAGCGTGCGAACTATTCAACGAAAAATCATGGATATGGGCTTTCGGAGACAAAGACTCACTTGTCTACCCCTGATGGCTGGGCGATACAAAGCTTTATGCCACACCTGGGCCTGTCAACACCAACATTGGGCTGTTGATGACTGGAAACATGTTGCCTGGTCAGACGAGCCTTGTTTCAAATTGTACGAAGCAGATGGATGTTTACAGCTATGCAGGTAACCTCATGAATCCATGGACCCTGTATGTCAGCAGGGGAGAGTTTAAGCTGGTGGACGATCTGTAATGGTGTGGAGTGTGTGCAGCTGGAGTGATATGGGACTCCCGATACATATAGATCTGACTCTGACAGGTGACATGTACGTAAACATCCTGTCTGATCACCTGCATCTGTTCATGTCCATTGTGCATTCTGACAGTCTTTGGAAATTCCAGCGGGACAATGCAACACCCCATATGTCCAGAATTGCTGCAGAATGGCTCCAGGAACACTCTTCTGAGTTTAAACACTTCTGCTGGCCGCCAAACTCCCCAGACATGAACATAATTGAGCATATCTGGGATGCCTTGCAACATTCTGTTCAGAAGAGATCTCCACCCCCTCATACTCTTATGGATTTTTGGACAGCCCTGCAGGATTCATGATGTCAATTCCCTCCAGCACTACTTCAGACATTAGTCGAGTCTATGCCACGTTGTGTTGTGGCACTTTTGCATGCTCAAGGGCGCTGCACAATATTAGGTAGGTGTATCAGTTTCTTTGTGTCTTCAGGGTACAAATACTTACCACTAACATGTTGTAGCTCCCTGAAAAATAGAACAATGTCATTGGTTAAGATGGTAAGTGGCAGGTTTTAGTTCACAGAAAAGTATTGGGAAAAATGGAGTATAAAATCCACTTATATGACCTATACTGGATGAGGCTGAAGTGTGTGGGCTTCAAATAAGATTTGGCAAACATTGGACATCCAGCATATACAACATAGGGTCGCGTGAATAGTAATAGAATTTTATGATTTGTGAGTGTCACAAATATTCCAAAAAACCTGTGAGAAGGGGAATTCGATTTCAGTGATCAGTGTGGGATTCTCCTACACACCTGTATGTCAACAGGTACAATAACAACACATCATCAGTACATAATGTAGAAAAATACAGTGGTAAAGGCACTGGACTCATGTGCAGTCTACATCCAGCCATGATGGTGTAGGTATCTTCTCCAAATCACTTCGGAAAACCCCCGAGATGATCTCTACAGACAGTCTGTAGCTTGATTCATGCCTCAGGCATGGATGTGTGTGATGTCCTTAGGTTAGTTAGGTTTAAGTAGTTCTAAGTTCTAGGGGACTGATGACCTTAGAAGTTACGTCCCATAGTGCTCAGAGCCATTTGAACCATTTTTGTAAAGCTGACCGTGTGCCCTATTTCTAATATAGACAGATAATGACAAAGATACTGATGGAATATTAAATCTGTCAGGCACAGACAAGTCAATAAGTTAACATGCACTCTTGACAAAATAGTGAAGCACCCGGAATGGGGGCTGGAAATGAAATGAAACTTCACGGGTTGAGAGGGTATGATCACAGTATCATATCATATTTACAAATAAATTGGCTGTATAAGCTTACTTGTCACTAAGGATGTTGCATTCTCTTTGGCGTGGAAGCATGTGCTATTTCTGTTGGGAAGGGTGTCACAAAGTTGTGGTATCCTCCTGAGGCATGTTGGCCCGTCAACTATTGTAACTGGTCCCGCAGATGCTCTACCTATGACAGATCTTGTGGCTTCGGGGAATACCTCAATATCACATACACAGTTCTTAGAGACACAGGCCATGTGTGGGTGAGCATTGTCTTGTTGGAAAAAAATATATCTGACACCATCACATAAGAGGTAACACATTAGGGCGTAGGATGTTTGTGACATACCATTGCGCATTCAGATTTCCATCAGTCACTACCATCCATGGCCAGCTGTGAAGCAGGTATCATTCTGCGGATACTAGGGCATGTAGGAATTTATAGAAATGAACAAGATGACCAGACAGCCAAGGAAGTCTACAGAAACATGGCATGACTCCCCGCATGATAATGACAGGAGTTACACCATTCAACCTCTCCAGGACGTTGGAAGAATGGAACCTACAATATCTCCGTGTACAAGTGGTCAAGGCGCATGCAAGAATAACAGCAGTCAAATAGACTGGTAATAACAACTTGTATATTCTTAATATAATTTACAAGAAGACGTAACACTACAGGTTACTGTCCAGCTCTGGTGTAAGTTATAGGTAGAGTTAACACTAACATGTAATTTCGTGGAAGATGCATAATAAAAACACTAACACAGTCAGGCATTACACGAAGCCTAGGTGTGCAAGTCGGGTCTAGCTAGATGTACTCCACCTTTGATAACCTGGCCCTTCTCGTAGCATCTATATAACAGGCTTTCCTGTCCAGGCATAACTTAATAGGTATATTTTTTGACATTGTGAAGACCTATTGTACTACTTGCAGTCGCAAAGTCCATGGGCAGCTCCACGAATGGGGCTTTTGAGGATGTCTTCCCTTTCACCATGCTATTTTAAATATTGAGTCAGTGGTGTCTCCTCTGACCACTTTGAACAAGAGAATTATGTTCCTCACGATAGTGTTTTAAATGAATGATATTTCTCAGTGCTATTAATACTATGACATAGATAGTTAAAAGTGCTGTCCAGTGTTCTTTGTTTGTTGACAACTTCTCCATCTCTTGCTCCTCCTCTGGAGTTGCAATAATTTATTTGTGGCAAAAGATTATTAGACAGTTTGAGGAAAGGGTGAAGAAGAGAGGTTTTAATTTCTAAACTGAGAAGTCTGTGGATGTTGTTCTTTAATAATTCATGTTCTGTTTGTAACTTTCCTAAGTTAAAGGTGAGGGACACAGTTCTCAATTTTAAAGACCTGTTGAGGTTTGTGTGCGTCAAATTTGATTCTAAGCTCACATCATTGCCACAAATCAGGGATCTGAAAATATGGTTCCTAGGACTGAACCAGCCAGCTCCAGTTTTACAGAGCTTTTGTGTGATCCTGACCTGATTATGTATGCAGAGAGAATGGGTCTGGAAGACTATCTGATTTAAAAATGTTTGACTTGGTGCACCATGAAGCAATTAGGCTGGATACTGGGGATTTAGAATCAGCCCCATACTGAGCCTGTGTGCTGGGGCTGGTGAGCCACTACTTACCATCAGGCAGCAGCTCTCATGGTGTGACAAGCCTGTAAAACAATATTCACACCATAGAAATCTGCATACAATACTATTACTCAGACACCAATGGAAAGGCTTTTTCATTGCTGACATTGAATAATTTGACCCTGTAAGATACGTGTGGAGGATTGCATTTTAGAATGAGGTGTGGCTGGTTTTAACATTTTACTCTGCAGCTGACAGATTTTAAGAATGACTGCATTCCAGATTTTATGTTCCAGTACCTACTTTATAACATATTAGATAGGCATCATGGTTTTAAAGTAGGTACACTGATGGTTCAGAACAAATGGGCTCCCTTGGCTGTGTGTCCCCCAACTGTGTTTTCAGGATTCACCTTCCCCATGAATACACTGTCTTTACCACAGAGCTCCATGTTAAAGCAATGATCTTCAGAGCAAACAGTTTCTTATCTGCTCTGATTCCTTTAGTGCCCTACAATCATTGCAGCAAATGTTTCCAGCACAGAAAATGCTCCAGTTAATACAATACCAACTGTTCTTTCTTCAACAGCTGTGAAGCAGGTATCATTCTGCTGGATACTAGGGCATGTGGGAATTTATAGAAATGAACAAGATGACCAGACAGCCAAGGAAGTCTACAGAAACATGACATGACACAATGTGCAGTTCCCCTGCAGGTTGTCATTTTGCTGATGAGTCAAAGAGCCATGGAATTACAGGAGAAGGAGTGACATCAGTGAGGGACAATGAAATGCACTCAGTGAAGTGAACTATCCAGCCATGACATTCCTCATATTGGTCACACCTGTATGATGAAGTAACCCTGGCCCACCTCCAAAATGGGAGCTCTCCTTTAATGAATGGCTTCATACTCCAATGATGCCTGTGACATACAAATCACTATATGACACATTTTAACTGCATATGCTTTATATTGTGATGAGAGGTCCAAAGCAAAGTTGGGTGGGGATTTGGCACCTATTTTAACTGATGATGAGATGAATGGGGTAAGACTTTAAAATTTTTTTGAAGTCCTGAAATCCAGCCTAACCTTTTACACTCATGATTTTAATGTTTGAAGAGTGTCTGGCTTATTCTTTTAATTCCAGCAGGTGACCAGTCACAGCTATCTGGTATACTACAGGGTTATTACAAATGATTGAAGCTATTTCACAGCTCTACAATAACTTTATTATTTGAGATATTTTCACAATGCTTTGCACACACATACAAAAACTCAAAAAGTTTTTTTAGGCATTCACAAATGTTTGATATGTGCCCCTTTAGTGATTCGGCAGACATCAAGCCGATAATCAAGTTCCTCCCACACTCGGCGCAGCATGTCCCCATCAATGAGTTCAAAAGCATCGTTGATGCGAGCTCGCAGTTCTGGCACGTTTCTTGGTAGAGGAGGTTTAAACACTGAATCTTTCACATAACCCCACAGAAAGAAATCACATGGGGTTAAGTCGGGAGAGCGTGGAGGCCATGACATGAATTGCTGATCATGATCTCCACCACGACCGATCCATCGGTTTTCCAATCTCCTGTTTAAGAAATGCCGAACATCATGATGGAAGTGCGGTGGAGCACCATCCTGTTGAAAGATGAAGTCGGCGCTGTCGGTCTCCAGTTGTGGCATGAGCCAATTTTCCAGCATGTCCAGATACACGTGCCCTGTAACGTTTTTTTCGCAGAAGAAAAAGGGGCCCGTAAACTTTAAACCGTGAGATTGCACAAAACACGTTAACTTTTGGTGAATTGCGAATTTGCTGCACAAATGCGTGAGGATTCTCTACTGCCCAGATTTGCACATTGTGTCTGTTCACTTCACCATTAAGAAAAAATGTTGCTTCATCACTGAAAACAAGTTTTGCACTGAACGCATCCTCTTCCATGAGCTGTTGCAACCGCGCCGAAAATTCAAAGCGTTTGACTTTGTCATCGGGTGTCAGGGCTTGTAGAAATTGTAAAAGGTAAGGCTTCTGCTTTAGCCTTTTCCGTAAGATTTTCCAAACCGTCGGCTGTGGTACGTTTAGCTCCCTGCTTGCTTTATTCGTCGACTTCCGCGGGCTACGCATGAAACTTGCCTGCACGCGTTCAACCGTTTCTTCGCTCACTGCAGGCTGACCCGTTGATTTCCCCTTACAGAGGCATCCAGAAGCTTTAAACTGCGCATACCATCGCCGAATGGAGTTAGCAGTTGGTGGATCTTTGTTGAACTTCGTCCTGAAGTGTCGTTGCACTGTTATGACTGACTGATGTGAGTGCATTTCAAGCACGACATACGCTTTCTCGGCTCCTTTCGCCATTTTGTCTCACTGCGCTCTCGAGCACTCTGGCGGCAGAAACCTGAAGAAACTTTATGAGTTTTTCTACGTATCTGTAGTGTGTCGTGACCATATGTCAATGAATGGAGCTACAGTGAATTTATGAAATCGCTTCAATCATTTGTAATAGGCCTGTATATTATTTATTTCCATTGGTTTTTCCTTTTTTAAAAAGTTTTTGCTCTGGCAACATACATTAGTTTCTTAGGATTTGTGTTTAGTATGGGCACTAAAGACCTTTCTGTTATTCACCCACAGCAGCATATCATCAAGAATTGTCATAGGACAGAATCAGATAATTGTTAGTCTATATCACTGATGTCAAGCTCTAGTAGAATTACAGAACATACACATGTGTGCAAAACTTAAGGACCAAAGTAACCGTCACATGATGTGTCACTGCCAAGTGACATAGCTTGACAAAACTGGGACCATACGTAGGAGTAATTGCAACAGTATAATACGGTACAGTACACTAAAGTACAGCACAGATGGTAACTGAAAGAAATATGCCAAGAGATGAACAGAAATGTTGCTTGTATGCAGGAACAATAATTACAGTAAATTCTCTGCATTTCATGATGGTTGCCCAGGCCTTACAAATGGCAGGACTTGGTTTTTAACAGGGTGAATGATTCCCATGAGCAGTAACAAATGCTCTGTAATGTGCTCCCATGGTGGCCACAAGGCTGGTAAGAAGTTCTTGTGATAGGGTGTTCCATTCCTCTATTGGTGCAGTTGACAACTGTTGGATAGTCATTATGCATGCAGTCGTGGTGCAATATGCCTCCCTAATGCATCCCACATATGCTTGATGGGATTTAAGTTGGGGGAACAGACTGGCCTGGCCATTCACTGGGTATTATCTCATTCCAGGAGCTCCTCCACTTGTGCTGTTCAGTGTGGTCACACATTGTCATCCATAAATATGAAGCCAGGGCTGAATACATCCTTCAAAAGATGTGGAGTACAGTGTCACAAGAACATTGACTAGTGCATGTACTGTGTTCAAAGATTTGGAGGTCAGTACACACAAGCAACGTAACTGAACTGCCAAATCAATCATTTTTGACAATGTTCATGAGTGCATTGTGTGTTTCCACAGCTCACCATATGAGGATATGTTTAACATTGTTGAGCATGTAAAATGTAAACTTTCATGGTCAGAAATGTCACAGTTAATAAAATGTTCCACTTTAGAAACCGACATTTCATTGGATTTTAAAGTGAAATCCATTTGACCACGGTATAGTAGCCTGGAACATTTTATTAATTGTTGTACATGATCATTCTGATGATGCGGGTGTTATGATGTGGTGAGGAATAATGTCATATTGGAAGAAATGCTTGAAATGTGCAGGTGGACGAGCTCTTGGAACAAGAGGATATTTGGCAAATGGAATAGCCTACCTATTCCCCTGACTTAAATTCCATCAGCACATGTAGGATGTGTTGGGAGACATATTGCAGCATGTCTGCATGCACCGATGACCATCCAGCAGTTGTCAACCATGCTGATAGAGAATGGAACTCCCTATCACAAGAACTCCTTACCAAGCTTGTGACCAGTATGGAAGTACACTGCTGAGCATGCATTGCCATTTGTGGTGATCACCCACACCCTTTTAAGAACCACATCCCACTGTTTGTAATGTCCAGGAGAACATCATGAACTGTGGAGACTTCAGTGTAATTATTATCTTTGAATAAAAACATCAGTTCTATTTGTTTCTTTGTGTATTTCTTTCATTTACCTTCTGTACATACTGTTGCAGTTCTTTCTATGTCTGGTCCAAGTTTCATTGAGCTATGTTACTTGGCAGGGACACATCATGCAAAAGTTACTTTTGTCATCACGTTTTGCACACTAGTGACTTTTATGCTAACGTAATATGATTTTTTGGAAACTGAAAAGCTTCTCTATAAAGATCAGCATGGACTTCACAAACAGAGATCTTGCAAATTTACCCTCACATTGAAGGAATCTGATACAGTTCTGCACTGTCATTTGTCTATAAGAAGGTAACAGCACCAGAAGACTAGAAAATAGTAGGAAAACTTGTGTAAGATCAATAATTGGTGCAGGGACTGGGAGTTGACCCGTCACCATGAATAGATATAATGTACTGTGCATATATAGACAAAGAAATTTAATACTGTTCAATTACATTAATGGCATTAAATCACTGGAAACAGTGACCATTGTAAAATACCCATGCATAACCATTCACAGTGATCAACAGTGGAATGATCATGTAAAATAAATTGTAGGAAAAGCAGATACTAGGCTCAGATTCATTGGAACAGTCTTAAGGAAATGTAATTCGTCCGTAAAAGAAATGGCTTATAAAACACTTGTTTGTCCAATTGTTGAATATTGCTAAGCAACATGAGACCTTTATCAGATTGAATTAATAGAAAAGAACCATGAAAGACTGGAGTGTTTCATCAGAGGATTGTTTAGTCAGTGCAAGAGCATTATGAAGATGCCCAACAAACATCAATGGCAAATGCTACAAGAGAGGCATTGTGCAGAATGGAGAGGTTCACTATTGAAATCCTGAGAGTGTACATTCTGAGAAGATATGGGAAACTTGTTACTTCCTTCCACATGTTGCATGAAGTGACAATAATAGGAAAATTGAAGAAATTAGAGCTAATGTGGAGATTTACCAATAATCATTCTTCCCATGCCCCTTTTGTGAATTGAACAGGGAGAAGAGGAAATTTTGTGATACCAGAAGTATCTTCCACCACACACCATAAAGTGGTTTGCAGTGTATAGATGTAGACATAGTTGTAGATCAATTTCTTCTTCTTGGCAGAAGCTTCACTAAAACATCTAAGAAAATAATTTTCTTTATACATGGTCCAGTCATATTAATATGACCACCATCTGCATTCAGTGTCAATGTTCAATAACCACTCAAAGCCACCAGGTGGTAGCAATAGTAGTGGAGGGTATATCAAGTGTGTTGGGTGATGTGGAAAACAGTGCAGTTGTAATGCAGAAATGGAGCAATTGGCATCCAAAAGGGCATAGTAATTGGCTTTTGGGCCAAGAGCAGAAACATTTCTGACATGGCTAAGTCTGTTAATTGTTCACATGCTACTGTCGTTAAAGTATACTGTGCATGGCAAAATGGCACTCTCCAAAACTGGCACTGAGGCAACTGTGGTGTACCTTGGGCCATAGATGGCAAGGGTGAATGATCACTGCAGAGATGTGTGTGGGCAAACAGACATCCAACTGTTGAGCAACTGATTGCCAAGATGAACCAAGGGCTACCGTATTGACAATTTCTCCTCAACGACCTTTCAGCAAACGTTGCTGTGTATGGGCCTCCACAGCAGGTGCCTGGTTCATGCACCCTAAGTGACTGCTGTTCATTGGCAATGAAGGCTGGAATTTCCACACAAGTACCACAACAGGACATCCACTGGGTGCTGACAGATGGAATTTTCATATGAATCATGTTTGTGCTCCCTTTGATAGATGGCCATTGGTGTGTACAGTGTGAAAAATCTAAAGTAAACACTGAGGAAGATTTGTGGTCAGTTGAATGTTTTTGTGACATTACTTGGGTGATCTCATCATTCTGCAAGCCACAATTGATCAACACAAGTAGGTGTCTACCCTTGGGGACCATGTTCACCCCTACATGTAGTTTGTTTTTCCTCAGCATGATAGCATCTACCAGCAGGACAATTCAATATGTCACACAGCTTGCCGTGTAAGTGCATGGTTCAAAGAGCATCAGTATGGGTTTACCATACTCTCATGGCCATCAAGCTCCCTGGATTTAAATACAATTGAGAATCTGTCAGACTATATATATCCATGGGGGTGTTCACACCATGGATCCTCCACCAAGAAACCTAGCATAACTGGCCACAGCACTGGAATCAGCATGCCTCCACATCTCTGTAGGTGCCTTCCAGAACTTCATTGACTCTCTTTCTGCACATGTTGCAGTGGTCTGCACTACAAAAAGTGGTTATTCAGGCTTTTGACAGGCTGTGAACAGTGTATTTGTATCCCTTGCTAATGTAAGAGTCATCATCTCCATGTTTCATAACTGATTTGCAGTCAGTAGATGATAAGCTATAGCCATCAATACTGAGTATTTATATTTCAGTGGCCACTGGAGGTTCTGAAATACATAATAGTTAGTTATACTGTTAATACACTCCTGGAAATGGAAAAAAGAACACATTGACACCGGTGTGTCAGACCCACCATACTTGCTCCGGACACTGCGAGAGGGCTGTACAAGCAATGATCACACGCACGGCACAGCGGACACACCAGGAACCTCGGTGTTGGCCGTCGAATGGCGCTAGCTGCGCAGCATTTGTGCACCGCCGCCGTCAGTGTCGGCCAGTTTGCTGTGGCATACGGAGCTCCATCGCAGTCTTTAACACTGGTAGCATGCCGCGACAGCGTGGACGTGAACCGTATGTGCAGTTGACGGACTTTGAGCGAGGGTGTATAGTGGGCATGCGGGAGGCCGGGTGGACGTACCGCCGAATTGCTCAACACGTGGGGCGTGAGGTCTCCACAATACATCGATGTTGTCGCCAGTGGTCGGCGGAAGGTGCACGTGCCCGTCGACCTGGGACCGGACCGCAGCGACGCACGGATGCACGCCAAGACCGTAGGATCCTACGCAGTGCCGTAGGGGACCGCACCGCCACTTCCCAGCAAATTAGGGACACTGTTGCTCCTGGGGTATCGGGGAGGACCATTCGCAACCGTCTCCATGAAGCTGGGCTACGGCCCCGCACAGCATTAGGCCGTCTTCCGCTCACGCCCCAACATCGTGCAGCCCGCCTCCAGTGGTGACGTGACAGGCGTGAATGGAGGGACGAATGGAGACGTGTCGTCTTCAGCGATGAGAGTCGCTTCTGCCTTGGTGCCAATGATGGTCGTATGCGTGTTTGGCGCCATGCAGGTGAGCGCCACAATCAGGACTGCATACGACCGAGGCACACAGGGCCAACACCCGGCATCATGGTGTGGGGAGCGATCTCCTACACTGGCCGTACACCACTGGTGATCGTCAAGGGGACACTGAATAGTGCACGGTACATCCAAACCGTCATCGAACCCATCGTTCTACCATTCCTAGACCGGCAAGGGAACTTGCTGTTCCAACAGGACAATGCACGTCCGCATGTATCCCGTGCCACCCAACGTGCTCTAGAAGGTGTAAGTCAACTACCCTGGCCAGCAAGATCTCCGGATCTGTCCCCCATTGAGCATGTTTGGGACTGGATGAAGCGTCGTCTCACGCGGTTTGCACGTCCAGCACGAACGCTGGTCCAACTGAGGCGCCAGGTGGAAATGGCATGGCAAGCCGTTCCACAGGACTACATCCAGCATCTCTACAATCGTCTCCATGGGAGAATAGCAGCCTGCATTGCTGCGAAAGGTGGATATACACTGTACTAGTGCCGACATTGTGCATGCTCTGTTGCCTGTGTCTATGTGCCTGTGGTTCTGTCAGTGTGATCATGTGATGTATCTGACCCCAGGAATGTGTCAATAAAGTTTCCCCTTCCTGGGACAATGAATTCACGGTGTTCTTATTTCAATTTCCAGGAGTGTATATGTTGTCATTCTTTCTCAGTTGATACTTCAATGGCATTTATCATGGCCTGCTGTTGTGGCTGAGCGGTTCTAGGCACTTCAGTCTGGAACCGCGCGACCGCTACGGTCACAGGTTCGAATCCTGCCTCGTGCATGGATGTGTGTGATGTCCTTAGGTTAGTTAGGTTTAAGTAGTTCTAAGTTCTAGGGGACTGATGACCTTAGATTTTAAGTCCCATAGTGCTCAGAGCCATTTGAACCGTTTATCATGCAGATTCGAAACTTCTACTTGTCTGTTGCAACAGTAATAAAAAAATCACTTGGGAGGAAAGCAAACTTTATTCTTATCATATAATTACCATTATTTAGTTAACAGTTTATTCATTCACAGTGGTATTACACACACACACACACACACACACACACACACACACACACACACACACCATGCTCTCTTCTTCTTCTTCTTCTTCTTCTCTCTCTCTCTCTCTCTCTCTCTCTCACTCACTCACTCACTCTCACCCCCCACCCCTCTCCCCTGCAAGCCACAAGCCACCCTCTCCCTCCTCTCTGTAGAGTGATGTCAAACCATCAAAATATGACAATATGCCTGCCTCTCCATGCATTCCTCATGCATCGCCTGCTGAACTCAGATCATGGGTGTACATTTTTCCAATAACATGTTCCAATAATGTACTATGAAAGTGTGCTATGCCATAGCTAAGGATGGAGTACACATAGAAATAGTATATAACAGTGAGGCACTTGCTGTTACACTCTGGTGTCAGAATTCTTAAGGGCATCACATGCTGATGACATTCTTTTTGCTAACACCTTTATTCCACTTCAACATGTGGGGAAGTAAGTATAGCCCTCCCTAGTCCACTCTCTGGTATTACTAAGGTGGTCTATATTTGGTCCACGCTGCCAAATATGATTTTGATTACAGGAGCAAGTGCACCCTCATCTATATTATGACTAATGATATTTTGTTCATTGCACAATTATTTGAAATTTATCATAAAAAAATGGTTCAAATGGCTCTGAGCACTATGGGACTTAACATCTATGGTCATCAGTCCCCTAGAACTTAGAACTACTTAAACCTAACTAACCTAAGGACATCACACACATCCATGCCCGAGGCAGGATTCGAACCTGCAACCGTAGCAGTCGCATGGCTCCGGACTGAGCGCCTAGAACCGCTAGACCACCGCGGCCGGCGTAAATTTATCACAAATGCTTTTATTATAACCTTATTGTTGATGAATTCTGGTGGCTGGAAAAAGACAACATGTGGTGAAATTTCTTTCCACTTACCAGTTTTGAAACTATAATGTGTTGTACAATTTAAAAATTAATGATGTGGTGTGGTTCTTGACTACTGTATGATAAGTACTTCAGCTAAACTTCACATTTGAAGGATATTTTCAGGGCACGCAGGAGTTCACATCATTTCTTTCAAAGATTCTGTTTGTTTTATCTTACACTATAGAGTGATAGTCTTTGCTGGAGTTCACTCAAGAAAATATCCCCTTGCTGTAGAAAATTTTGAGGTAACTGCAGAGTCCCAAACAGCAAGGCAATGATCAGTTTCAATCATCAGAATGGGTATGATTTCTAGAGTCAGCTGAAAACATGAGTTGTTTGGAGCTGGGTGTTCCCTATATCATCAGCACCTATGGGTGAAACCTGACCCTGTGAACTGCAAGTGAAGAAATTGTGTTCATTAGTCAACATAATGATCTTGTCTTTCTACACTGTGCCTAAAATGTGGCAGAACTTCAATACATTCTCATTGTGTTTAGCAAGGGACTTTGATTTCTGAATAGTGTTGTAGCAGTTGAATGTAGTAATCCAAACTTCCCATTGACTGTATTCCATAATGCTTTCTATGTTCCATACTCCATGTCAAGTTGATTATTTCTTGTGTGATGAGCAGATTTAGATTGTAATACTTTTTTGATGAACTCAAATTTAGGGAAGGCAACTGTTATGATTAAACTTCACTGATGGCAGTTTTTGGGGTAACATATCGACATTTCTTAAAGTGTGATGATAGTGAACCAACTCTGAAGCGCAATTATTAGGAATGAACATTAGGTTGTTTCAATTTAAAAACAATTACAGTGTATGTAAGAGGCTTGGTCATAGTGAATCTGTCTGTATCATTTATAGAGCAGAAGCAAATTTCAGGGAAGAAATGTGTTGAAACATTTGGTAAACATTATACAGCTAATGTGATGGAGAAGTTGCAGTTTTCATGGAAATCTCATGAAAGAAGTCTGCAGCAGGGGTCATACAGGGACACTGGCTTTCTCCCAGTGTTTTTCAGGTGTCATTTCAACTGTATATACTGCACCTATAGAGTGGGAAGCAAGTGTCATCTCATAGCTGGCCAATCTGGGAGAGGACTGAGCACAGACAGACTGCTTCTGAATATTGGACATAAAATACTGTGACAAGTAACCAGTTTATTTAAATAAATTGCTTAGTTAAATCCTGTCATTGCACCCCTGCCAGCTAATATACCTAAAAATTTTGTATCTGTTACACAAACTAAATAATTATCATGTGCAATGAATGTGGCATCATTATGGTCCCTCTTCAAAGTCAAATTCATGCTGTTTGTTTCATTTATTTATTTCCAGTATTTATTTAATGCTTATTGACTGACTGTAAAGATCTTTGAATGTTTGATTTGTTCTCTCTAGCAAAAGTTATGATGTTTTATCTGTAGTTACAATTTTTTTCTGCAAAGAGAATTTTTCTCTGTGCCTATCATTCTGTAAAAAGATATCAAGGTCTATCAAGAACAGTAAAAGTCCTAAGATGCTGCCTTAACTAACCCCTATATTACCATATTTTGTTTGATGGCCATACTATTTCTGCCCCCTGTAACCTGTTTTTCAGATGTGACCAGAGCCAGTCATTTATTACTATTCTTATTGCCAATGTTGCTATGTTTTCATTAGAATTTTATAGTCTACATTGTCAAAGACTTTTGGTACATCTTACAAATACGCCTGTTAAGCAGTTACCTTTGTCTAGTGTATGAAGTGAAAATGGCTACAACAATAAATGTTCAGTGCAGATCTGAGTGTTTAAGAACTTCAGCATGAAGGAAGAAACTCATTATTGACACAAATTATTTGTGGCAGTGAAGTGGGTTCCTTTTATCATGACTTAGAAATATCAGTCAATGGAATGTCATGATCAGTCACTATCCAGCTAAAAATGTTCTAGGCACAAGTGACCGAAAAACACATGGCAGCTCTCTTCTATGACAGAAATGATCTACTACTTCCCAATTTTTGCCTTATGTAGCCTACTGTAGTTATCTGTGGAGACTTCAAAATAAATCTCATAAATGAAAGTGGTTAAAAAGATCTTTCCTTTAACGCCTTACGTGGGATTAATATATGTACTCACATATATGAACCTACAAGAATAACAAATAATACAAAAACTATGATAGACAACATATTTTGTAATGTAGAATCTGCAGAAGTAGAAATAACAAATTCAAATTTAGGGATATTACACCTCACTGTCTTGTCCTAAAACTTCCTTCAGTACTGATACCAGTGACAAAACAAAAGCAAATTTGATCTGTAAATGAAATATTTCTTCACAGGAAAGAGTATGCACCTAGTTTTCAGGTCCATAAAGCAGATGTTCACCATTCTCCCACCATTCAGTGCATATGCCATCATCTCCTCATTCTATTCTGGAACCTTGTGGCTGTGGGACACTTACAGCTGGAGAAAATGCAGTAAGTCACTGTTGTATGTTTTTCATGCAACATTTGTATAGTTTTGATTGAATGTTATGTGAACCTAAATCTGTGTAAAAATTAGATAAAACTCGTTCATGGAAATAGTAGTTGTAAGCTTCCAGTATCTCCCTTGATCTCCATGACTTTAATTGGGTGTGTTATCTGTAGATTGCCAAAAAAGAAAATAGCAGAATGGGGTAATAGTACACAGGTCTAATGGGGTAGAAGTTCACAGGACATACTTTCACCCCATCAAGAAACTATTTGCAAACCTGTACTCTGTAACCTGTAATTTGTTGTGCAGTCCCTTCAGGTGTATTCAAGCATTTTTGTTGATGTTTGTTTATTTTAGATGTCTCATTATTCACCTTAGAGAGTCTGAATTAATTTTTCTTTCCTGTAATTTTTCTTTCATTGGCTAGGGATTTTTTCAAACATTCCTACCTCTCAAACATGTTTCAAATATAATAACATCTTCCACAGTGGCGTTTCTTCTTTCCAGAAACCGACTAAGAACGTCAACTTCATGGTACAAAAACTTCTTCATTGGAGGAAGAACAAGTAATAGTGCAACACTGCATTTCTCTTAACAAACATATTTGTGACCTTACACTCAGATCATTATGACATCTAGTTTTTGAATTTACAAAAAATGAAGAGTTCTTAGTTCATTTTTTCATGTTTTTATTTGTAAGTACTTTTATTTTCTTCAATTTGGGGTAAAAGTATTTACTGTGTACTCTTACACATGCCCACTTACTTTGCAGGATAACTTTTATTACTCATGTAAAAATAATTAGATGGCAATGAGACTTTTATGCAATGTTATTAAGATGTTAAACTATGTGTTGCATTTGTAGTTGATATAATATTGCTTCAAGTCTTTTAAAAAAGTATTTAGTAAAGTTAAAAATGTGTATTTTTACCCTCACCTATCGAATCATCACTAACAAATAGCGGTAATGCTTATAATGCCTGTTTCTAAAGTTTCATAGCATATTTTGAGGTGTGCATTCTAAAGATGATGTCAAGAATCATATCAATGGTAACACAAAATTCAGTTCCTGGATAACACCTATAGAACTTCAATTTATAGAATATGTTACAAATTACAAGAAGGTGCATACAAAAACACTGTGAAGGCAAAAATTTTGAATTATAATAGCTTAAAAAGCCAGTCTGATACCAAATCAACAGCTATATGGGAAACACTGAAAGGTGAAACAAGAAAGAGATGTGAAGATAAGGAAATAATTCTTGAGAATATAGACAGTTTTTGTATTAAAAAATAAGATGTGACTAGAAACTTACTGATATACTAGAACTGTGTGCCATACTGGGGCTCGAAAATGAGACTTCTGTTTTTCACAGGCAATTGCTCTACAGACTGAGTTATACAATCACAGTTCACAAGCGGACCATTCTCCTTTATTTCTGTCAGTACCACATCTCACACCTTCCAACCTTCACAGAAGTACTATGGCATACCTTGTGGGACTAGCATTCTGGAACACAATGTTAAGATAAGTAATAATTTATTTAACTGTGTGTCTAATAATCAGTGTTCAGTCCTATGTCAGAATGTACAAGGTTTATTTAATAAGTTGGGTGAACTTGAAGTTTTGTTAAGTGGCAGTTTTAACCAAGTATCTGTTGTATGTGTCAGTGAACACTGGTTACAAAACTCTCAAATATGTACAGCAGCCCTTCCTAAATTTAAAATCATAAACAGTTTTGGCAGAAAAAAGTACAGATGTGGAGGTGTTTGTATTTATGTTAGAGACAATTTTAATTCTAAAGAAGTAAAATTAAACAAAGTAAAGTGTATAGAAAAAGAATTTGAATACTGTCTCTGTGAACTGACTGACTGTGTTTTGGTAATTGTCTGTATATATAGGTCACCTTCTGGGAATAGTCTTTTGTTTTTAAAAAAAGTCTTGAAGATCTAATGAATGAATTGAGACTTAGGTCAAAATCAACAATTGTACTGGGTGATTTCAACATCAATTTTAGAAGTAATAGTAATGCACATAAGGATCAATTGCTAAATCTCTTCACCTCATATAATTTACAAGCTATAGTAACTGATATCACCAGGTATGGAGACGGGTGTGAGACAACAATTGATCAGGTGTTTATTAACAAAGAGACCTGTAGTTATGAGGTTGAAATAACAGATACTGGTTTCTCTGACGACAATGGCAATCAAGCTCTTAATAAAAAATATGGTTAGGAAAAAGCATGGCAATGGAAACTATATAGAAACAAGATATATTAATAAAAGTAGGCTTTGGAAGTTTCATAGCATGTTGCATAGTGTTGAACGGGGCAGAGACCCAAACAAAACTGTAGACTCTAAATATGAGTCATTTTTCTCTGATTATAAATACTGTTTTGATGTCAACTTTTCCCTCAAGAAAGCAAAAATCTCTCTCAAATCTAATTCATAGTTAACTGCAGGAATTACAAAATCTGCAGGTACTCTTAGAAATCTGAGTTGGCATTCAAAGCGTAATGCAGCTTTAAAACCATATCTTAGATACTACAGAAAAGTTATTCATGCAGCAATAAAACCAAATCAATTTGGAAATTGGTAAATCCAAAGTGACAAACGATAATCTTATCATAAAAAAGGGAGGAAAAGTTGTTGAAGACCCTCGATGTGTTGCCAATATGTTCAATGACTACTACATTAACAGTGCTCAAAATCTTATCCAGAACCTGGGGAACTCAAAAGGTAGTAAGTCAAAAGTTCCAGCAAATGAAAAGACAATGTTTTTGTACCCAGTTACGCATTCAGAAGTAAGAAATGCAATTAATAAGCTGAAAAATAAAATGTCCTGATAAGGCCATAAAATATAGTGCAAACAAAATAATAATTGAACTAGTTGATATTATTAATACATCATTGAAAACTGGTGAATTCCCTTCTCCACTTAAAAAATCTATAGTAAAACCACTTTATAAAAAAGACTGTCCATATACCATACAAAATTATAGACCATTGACACAACTTTCAGGTTTTGCTAAAATAATTGAGAGGATTATGTACGAGAGACTGTTGAGTTTCCTAAACAAATGCAAAATTCTAACCAATGCACAGAATGGATTCAGGAAAAACAGGTCTACAGAAACAGCTGTATATCACGTCTTGGAACAGGTTTTAACTGCAATGGATAATGAGGACTTAAATTGTGGAATATTTTTAGATCAATCCAAGGCATTTGACGTCATCAGCCATGATATTTTGCTAGAGAAACTGTATTGCTATGGAGTACATGGAAAGTCATACAGCTGGTTTCAATCGTATCTGTGCAGCGGATATCAAAGTGTTGAAATAATACATAATGGCACAAAATATTACTCAACATATCTGAAAGTCATCTGTGGTGTACTCCAGGGTTCTGTTCTAGGCCCTCTGCTCTTCTTAGTTTTTATTAACGATTTTCCTAACCATCTAACAAGAGCAGAATCAGTACTTTTCGCAGATGATACGAGCCTTTTTATTAAGGGGGTTAGTGAAGCTGACCTACAAGAAAAAATAGCTTCAACAATGAATGAGGCAACTGAATGGCTCAGGGACAATTACTTAATTATAAATGACAAAAAACCACTTGGATGAACTTTAGACACATAAGGAACAAAGTAAAAAATAATATAAGAGTAGAAATTGGGAAATGTCTGATAGAACAAACTTATTTTACAAAGTTTTTAGGTGTATGGCTGGACAATAATTTGAGATGGGAAAAACATGTTGAACTATTGAATAAAAAACTTAGTAAATACTGTTATATATTAATAAAACTTAAAGAAAACTGCAATTTGGAAACAGTACTATGTGCCTACTACTCTTACATTCATAGTAATCTAAGATATGGTATTATATTTTGGGGGAATACAGGTTTCGGGAAAAGTTGTTTTAAGCTCCAAAAGAAAGCTATTCGTATTCTGAAGGCTATTGCCTACAGAGATCCATGTAGAGGACTCTTTAAGGAGTTGAAAATTTTGACCCTCCCTAGTTTATTCCTCTATGAATCAGTATGTTTCCTAAAGTCAAATCAAGTATTCTCTTCTCTAAACAGTGAAGTACACGACTATCAGACCAGAAACAGGCACGATTTCCATAGAAACATACATTCAAAATCCCTGTACCAAAATAGTGTGATGTATCTACCCAAAATAATGTTCAATGCCTTACCAAAAGAAATAAAAAGCATACAAAACTTACATATATTTAAAAAAGAATTAAAGAGGCTACTATTAGGTCAGAGTTTCTATAACGTTGATGAATTTCTTTGCTGTCTAAACAGATAGTGCCCATCTTTTGATTTTTCTCCATAATCCTTCATTTTTTTCCAACTTGCATGTAAATAGAAGACAAAATATGTGAAGTTTAATTAAGAAAAATATTAAAGTGTAATTAAGAAAATGTTATTCCCCTTAATGGATTTTTCTTGTAATTTTTTTCTCATCTTTCATGTAAAAAGAAGACAAAATATGTAAAGTATAACTAACAAAATGCTATTTCCCTTAATTGTTAAAAATATAAATCGTGCTCTCTCTCTCTCTCTCTCTCTCTCTCTCTCTATCTCTCTCTCTCTCACTCTCTTTCTATATGACAATTCCTATATCATGTATATGATAAAATGGATGATGATAAATTGAATTGTAGAGTTCACTGATTATTTAAATTTTTTCATAAATGCATCTAATGTATAAAGTTTGAAATCCACTAACTGAGAAAAACCTAAATGCCTGAAAGCTGCTTGTAGGGTGAGGGTAGCTCCCACTAATGAATGTAAAATGATACTAAGCTTGAAACCAAAAATGTTAGCAAGTGTGAATGAAGCATTTCCAATAAGGCTGAAAATCTGAAAAGGGATGCTATTCCTAAAAAATAGTGAAAAGTTCAACGTTATAAAGTACTGAAACTTGTTACTCATTATGACACTCTCCAAAACAGTTGTGACAAAATAAGGCCCCAAATCAACAAATACACTGCCTGACAAGAAAAGTTGAGCACAGAGAACACATTGTCAGATGTCAATGTAACTTGGTACACTTACACAACAGCAACAGGTAAGTAAATGAATTGCAGTTTGCTATGACAGATAGATTGACCACCAGAGTGCATTAGTGTTGTTCATATTTAGTGCTGTTACCAGGTCTGGTATGCTAAATATAGGGCATGAACAGAAACGGATGTTGAATGATCACTGTGAAAGACACAAAGAAGCCAGATATTCAGTTCCTGCCAGAGATTGGAAGAGACCTCAGTGTCAGTCTCCATTTTTCCAGCATGGATGAATCATGCAAAACCCAGTTTTTGAGGTATTTGGATTTGATATTGTCCCGATTTTGGCATGGGAACACGAGGGCAAGCATACTCGTCATCAAGGTGCCAGTCAACCAAATCTGACGAGCACAAGGGAGGACTGCCTTACTGTGCATCAGCACATTGTAATTCCTTCACAGCTGTGTCCACAGCTCATGGTCTAGTGGCTAGTGTTGCTGCCTCTGGATCATGGGTCCCGGGTTCGATTCCCAGCCGGGATGGGGATTTTCTCTCCCCAGGGACTGGGTGTTTGTGTTGTTCTCATCTTTTTCATCATCATTTGTGACAGTGGCTAGATTGGACTGTGTAAAAATTGGACTGTGTAAAAATTGGACTGTGTAAAAATTGGAACTTTGTAAAAATTGGAACTTTGTAAAAATTGGAACTTTGTAAAAATTGGAACTTTGTACGGGTGCTGATGACTGCGCAGTTGAGCGCCCCCCAAACCAAACATCATCATTGTCATCATCATAATAATCATTAACAGCTGTGCCTGTTATCCAAAAACAAATAATGCACTCCCTGCAAAATTCCGTGTCATACCACCCCATCGGTCAGAGACTAGCAGCAACCATATTAGGGAATTACTGCTCTGTGCATAGACTGCTGATACCACAGTTACATAATTGACTGTGTTTATAGTGGTATCATGACTGGGAAGCATGAACTACTGATGAATGAAGTCACATTATATGCAGCAATGAATCATGCTTCTGTGCCTCACAGGATGACTGTAGTCGATGAGTATGGCAGTAACCTGGGAAGAGGTCCTATTCTTCCATTGTTTTGGAGAGGCACAATGGTGTTACTCCTGGTGTCATGGTGTGAGGTGCCATCTACTATGACTTTAGGTCATGCCTGGTAGTGATTGAGGGAACTCTGCCAGCACAACACTATGTCACAAATATCCTGTGTATACATTTGTTATTTCTTATGTGACACTATCATGGCAACCTTCTCTAATAGGCCAGTGCTCATCCATACCTGGAATATGTCTCTATGATGTTCCCTTGACCAGCAAGATCTCCAAGTCTCTCCCCAACAGAACATGTGTGCAACCAGCTTGGACATCAGCTCCATCCCTGTGCAAGTATCCAGAATGTCAAGGACCACTTACGAAAGTCATGGGACAACTTACATTAGGAGAGGACCAAATTAGTGCATGCATCCAGATCAAAGAGGATGCAACATCATACTGATAAGAAGGTTTATACTGCCAAGTTCTTTTTATATTTGACTTAGTTTTCTAATCACTGAAATAAAATCACATATCTCTTAACCAATGAAGTTTCATTCTGTTTCCAAATCCTTTTCTGGGTGCCTCACTTTTACCATGCAGTGTATCCAAATGACTATAAGCTGGTGAAAAGTAACCAAATGGCTTTATCACTTAAAAGTGTAGCAACAACACCAACGTGCTACACTGATCTAATAGTAAGATGTCTATGAAATGAAAAAAGTATAGTACTGTAGTGAGAGACATTTACTCCTCTCTAAAGCATTTGATACTCTTAACCTCTACATCTACATCTATACTCTGCAAACCACCGTGAGGTGCATGGCAGAGGGCACATCCCGTTGTACCAGTTATTAGGGTTTCTTCCTGTTCCATTCACATATGGAACATGGGAAGAATGATTGTTAGACTGCCTATGTGCATGCAGTAATTATTCTAATCTTATCCTCATAATCCCTATGTGAGCAATACATAGGGGGTTGTAGTATATCCCTAGAGTAATCATTTAAAGTCAGTTCTTGAAACTTTGTTAGTAGAAGTTTATGTCTGTCTGCAAGAGTCTGCCAGTTCAATTCCTTGAGTATTTCTGTGATACTCTCCTGCAGATTAAACAAACTTGTGACCATTCATGTTGCCCTGCTCTGTATACATTTAATTCCCCTGTTCGTCCTATCTGGTATGGGTGCCACACACTTGAGCAGTATTCTAGAACAAGTCGCACAACTGATTTGTAAGCAATCTCTTTTGTAGACTGATTGCACTTCCCCAGTATTCTACCAATAAACCAAAGTCTACACCCTGCTTTACCCACACTATTATTCTCATAAAAAAATATAAAATACTTTGTTTCCACAAGATTGGCAACATATAGTGTAGATCATAGCTATGAAACTGGATACAGATTGTAGAACTAATGTTATCATGCTCTTATCACAAAATCACTTTAGTATCAGAAGCAATGAAAATTGTAATAGTAATACTAAAAAGCAAGGTTCCAAATCTCATATTATTTCTCAGTTATACAGGGTGGTCCGTTGATAGTGACCGGGCCAAATATCTCACGAAATAATCATCATGCGAAAAAACTACAAATAATGAAACATGTCTAGCTTGAAGGGGGAAACCAGATGGCACTATGTTTGGCCCACTAGATGATGCTGCCATAGGTCAAACGGATATCAACTGTGTGGTTTCTTTTTTTTTAAATAGGAATCCACATTTTTTATTACATATTCGTGTAGTATGTAAAGAAATATGAATGTTTTAGTTGGACCATTTTTTTCACTTTGTGACAGATGGCGCAGTAATAGTCACAAACATATAAGTATGTGGTATCATGTAACATTCCGCCAGTGCGGACCGTATTTGCTTCGTGATACATTACCCATGTTAAAATGGACCGTTTACCAATTGCGTAAAAGGCTGATATCGTGTTGATGTATGGCTATTGTGATCAAAATGCCCAATGGGCGTGTGCTATGTATGCTGCTCGGTATCATGGACGATGTCATCCAAGTGTCCGGACTGTTCGCCGGATAGTTACGTTATGTAAGGAAACAGGAAGTGCTCAGCCACATGTGAAACGTCAACCACGACCTGCAACAAATGATGATGTCCAAGTAGGTGTTTTAGCTGCTGTCACGGCTAATCCGCACAGCAGTAGCAGACAAATTGCTCAAGTATCGGGAATGTCAAAAACGTCGGTGTTGAGAATGCTACATCAACATCGATTGCACCCGTACCATATTTCTATCCACCAGGAATCGCATGGTGATGACTTTGAACATCATGTACAGTTCCACCACTGGGCACAAGAGAAATTGTGGGACGATGACAGATTTGTAGCACACGTTCTATTTAGCGACGAAGCGTAATTCACCAATAGCGGTAACGTAAACCGGTATAATATGCACTATTGGGAAACGATGGCTGTGACAAATGGAACATCAGCAACCTTGGCGGGTTAATGTATGGTGCGGCATTATGGAAGGAAGGATAATTGGCCCCCATTTTATCGATGGCAATCTAAATGGTGCAATGTATGCTGATTTCCTACGTAATGTTCTACCGATGTTCCACTGCATGACAGAATGGCGATGTACTTCCAACATGATGGAAGTCTGTACATAGCGTGCGTGTGGCTGAAGCGGTATTGAATAGCATATTTCATTATGTGGATACCATGAGCCACACGTTCACCGGATCTTTCTTTCTGTGGGGAAAGTTGAAGGATATTTGCTATCGTGATCCACCAACAACGCCTGACAACATGCATCAACGCATTGTCGCATTGTTAATACATGTGCGAACATTACGGAAGCCGAACTACTCGCTGTTCAGAGGAATGTCATTACATGTACTGCCAAATGCATTGAGGTTCACGGATATCATTTTGAGCATTTATTGCATTAATGTGGTATTTATAGGTAATCATGCTGTAACAGCATGTGTTCTTAGAAATGATAAGTTCACAAAGGTACATATATCACATTGGAACAACCAAAATAAAATGTTCAAACGTACCTACTTTCTGTATTTTAATTTAAAAACTTACCTGTTACCAACTGTTCATCGTAAGTTGTGAGCCATAAGTTTGTGACTATTACAGCGCCATCTATCACTAAGCGAAAAAAGTAGTCCAGCTAAAACATTCATATTTCTTTACATACTGCATGAATAACTAATAAAAAATGGGGGTCCTACTTAAACAACGAAGTTGATATCCGTTTGACCTATGGCAGTGCCATCTAGCGGGCCAACCATAGTGCCATCTGGTTTTCCCGTTCAAGCTGGACAAGTTTTCTTCTTTGTAGTTTTTTCGTTTGATGCTTATTTCGTGATATATTTGGCCCGGTCACGATCAATGGACCACCCTGTATAAATGAAATACACACTACATGTAATGCTGCCAGAGTAAGGTTATTTTTTACAGATAACATTAGAATGATGACAAATGCTCATAAGTAATTCTTGTATACATCTACTGACAAAGTCCACAAGTGTGGTCACTCTCGGTTCATTGCTAACAGGTTGATATTAATTATAGTTAAAGCAAATTACATGCAGTTTCTGAAAGTAAGTCAAAACAGAATTAAGACTCTTGTGATGCATGACAAATTTTTAGAGAAAGTAGAACCAACAAAGCTGCTAAGGATTCGTGTTGCTGAAACTTAAATTGTGATGACCATGTGATGAAACTATCACATAGACATAATTCAGCTTGTTTTTCTCAAAGAATTTTCTGAAATGTCTGCACAACAGAAATGGCCATGAGGCACACCTTTCCATGTATGGATTAATTATTTGGGGTACCACCACTTGCTATTAAGAAGTTTTTTTTTATTATTATGATTATTATTATTACAGAACAGAGCTGTCTGATTAATAACACACAGTGCTCCACAGACACGTTGTAGATCCCTATTCAGATAGATAAAAATAGTAATAGTAACGTCACTATATATATATTAGAGGGAAACATTCCACGTAGGAAAAATATATATAAAAACAAAGATGCTGTAACTTACCAAACGAGAAAGCGTTGGTATGTTGATAGAGACAATAAAAAACACGCAAACACAAACACAATTTTCAAGCTTTCACAACCCAAGGTTGCTTCATCAGGAAAGAGGGAAGGAGAGGGAAAGACGAAAGGATGTGGGTTTTAAGGAAGAGGGTAAGAAGTCATTCTAATCCCAATATCACAATTATCATGGCCAACTTTGAAGATTTTCAGACAATATACATCATAGGTGCAGCACCCAAACACTCCTTCGTATACAGAAAGGAAAAGGAACTCGATGCAAAAGTATGTGAGCATATTGGTTTTAAGAATTAAAATGTTTTGCAGTGTATGTCAAATTGTAAGCAATTAAAAAAAAATATTCAAGAAATGTTTTTACTCTGCAATTATGTAGGTCCGCTGACTTTTGCTACATTTTTTTACATCAAGACAAAACTGAAAATTCTGTGCTATTTATCATTTCAGGTTTTTAATGTGTTTACACATCTAACAAGCAACAGTTGTCTGATGTAAAATGTTTATTGGTAGAGAATCATTGCTATCTATACAAAGAATTTGCTGTTAGGAAGTACAAAGCAGAACAGACTATGAATTCATTAGGGCAGCAGCATATACATGTATTGTATTATTTTGTATGATTTTCATGTAGCTGTATATTAGTTTTTGGTTGAATTGCACTATTATTGTAATGAATTTACACAGAACTGCATATACATTTGGACAACATCCATACAGTATTTACAGTATACAGATGGATAAAGAAGTAAATAAAAAATCATTTTGGAAAGCTTTGAATATACACTATTTCAATGATTAACATATACACAGACATAAGTTGTTGACATGAGCTCAACTGTTGAGAGCACTCTAGCAACATTTTATGTCAGTTATGTGTTGAGCAGTGAAATATTGACATGAGCTCAAACTTGTCACACAACTGTGATTACAAGACCAAGAGTAATCAAGTTGCACAACAATAATGTACTCTATAAATACATTTTTACAATAAATGAAGACACAGACTAGTTACTGTACCAAAAATCTGATATGTGTAAAATACAAGAAATACTGTGTGGACCTGTCCAGATAGCCATGCATGTTAAAGTACCAATTGCAGGATCGGGAGTTGCAACAGCCCCGGATCGAATCTGCCCTCTGGATCGAATCTGCCTGGAAGACTGATTATGAGGGTTGAAGTGCTGGCCAACCAGAATGTGGTTTTTAGCCTGTTTCCTCCACCCCATTCGGTGAATACTGGGCTGGTACCAAAGTCCTGGCTGAGTTACTTGCTTTGTAAACATTTAGAAAAATTTCACACTCTTTCAAATGAATAGCACTACACTCAGTCAGTTGGGGTACACTTATTCTGTCCTGGGGGACAATGGGGTAGTGAAAGGAAGGGCATCCAACCACCCTTCAAATTAAACAAGTCACACCTATTTAATAATGACCATTTTGATTCCATGCCAATGCAGGTCTAAGTCACAAGAAAATGGATAGTAATAAGTACTGTATTTATGTTACCCATCTATGGAATGCTGTTTGATATGCAAGAAAAGAAAAGAAAAGAAAAATAACTAAAAATTCAATCTTAGTGGTAGAAAAGTGCTGCAAATAATTTGGGAAACATAAATAAAGTGTTTTACAATCCTAAATCATTTATTGCTTTGCATGGACCTTGCAGAAAAAAGAGAAAATATGTCTGCTTCTTTGGTCTGTTTTGATCCATCAAGCATAACTTCTTTGGCATTTGTTCTGCACAAAGTACTAACAAATGTTACTGATTTTAACTTCCTGCCAAAGCTGAATTATTAAAATTGGTCCCCAAGTATGTGCATCTTGTACCCTCAGAGTTTTTTCCAATTACCTATACTATATGTGGCAGTCTTCTTCTTCTTCTTCTTCTTCTTCTTCTTCTTCTTCTTCTTCTTTTTTTTTTTTGAGGGCCATATTATTTCAAGCATGTCTTTCAATGAGTGAACTCCAATAATTTTTATTTTTAATTTATACCTGCAATTATTTTTTTAGTGAATATGTAAGATTTTGGGCACAGGATATATTGATATATTTTTATTGATAATGTCATAAAGTAAAGTGTGAGTAGTTTAGATATGACTTTGTATCATGTGTATTGAGCATGACTTTAACCAACAGACATTAGTGGTTTGCTAAATCTCTATTCATACTATTTTCATTTGTGTTAAATAGTTTTTATATCTGTTTTATGGTCTTTATTGTTTTTCTCATTCAACACAACCATTTAAAAACTCCATTAGGAAATCCTTACATGTGCCAGTATCTCTGATTTTACATTGTATCCTTGCATGTCACATTTCTTTTGATTTTCAATTGCAGCTTATTGTGCAGTGTTCCACAGATTTCGGATTGAACATTTCACAATTTATACTATGCATCTTATTAGCTCCAATCAAACAAACAATTGTAACTAATCAGGAAGTTTCAGAACAGCACAAAATCAGCTGATAAGTCCAAGTTCAGTTATTTGAGCTTGCTTAAGTCTGTGGCTAAGCCTCTATGATGTTCTTTCTTTCAGGAGAACTTGTTAAGTCAAGTGTGAAGGAGAGAAGATTCTGTAATGTTTGGAAGATGAGAATATAATACTGGCAGTATTGTAACAGTGAAGATGGATCATATGTCATTCCAGGATAACTTAATCAGTAATATTATTGCCCACAAAAGACAAACTTCCAGGTTTGAATCCTGATCTAAAAAAATTTTTCATTCTCAGAAAACTTCACATTCTGTTAGTGTAATCCATTTTACTATAATGGAGCATGTTTTTGGTTGTGTATTAGTTGTGGTTGATTTCCTGCTTAGATACTTTTATGAAACTTATAAAGTCTTAAAAAATATGTCCAATCAATAAAATAAATGAACTACAAGAATAATATTTCATTCCAGATAAATGAGAGAAATCTTGACACTTTGAAATACAATTTTGTACTGTTTATTTCAACATAATACTCACAGTTCATTACTAGTACTCTATAAAACAAGCTTTGATGGGAAAGAAGCAGGGCACACAAGATTTGTACCAGAAAATAGAAATTTATACTAAATTAATTGTATTTGCTACACAATTTAATTTGTGCATGTGTATTGCCACAACAAGCTAACTGCTAATGGTGTTTGAATCAGACAAATCATTAGTGGCACAAATTATTTGAAAAAATGAGGATGCTTCAGAGAGTCAAATTTGTCTTTTCTCCTTTGAAACAGACCGATTTCTTTAGTAGCACAAAGAAATCGGTACAAACTTAAATAACAACATTTAATTTAAGAAAATAAATGCCACATTTCAATGTTCTGATTAAATTAATTACCATGAAATTTAATACAATCTATTATTTAGTTAGTGAGGATCAAAGAAATAGTAACAAAGATTGAAGACTTTTTTTTGAAAATTTGGGATATAAAATGATAAGTTACATGTTGTTTCATATCATCATACAACATGCATGCTTGTATGCATAGACTCACATATACACACACAGTCATGCTTACATTAGAGGTAAGTTAAGTATTACATAATTTTATACATACTGTATCCACATTCATTCAGTTCAGCATTTTTACATCTCATGTAAAACAGGAAATATACAACATATGTTACAGGCAAATGATCTTGGTTCATTTAGCACCATTTATAAGTAGCATGCCATATAGTTTTGCCAATAATTGTTTATCTGAAACACTTGTTATAAATATCAATTCTACAATAGTGGAAGAAGTCAAGGAAGTAACTTATGATACATTTGTAGCCTCATGGAGGTGGGAGTATACTGCAGCTAGAATACCTTAGTATTAATCTAATACTGAAATATTTATGTTGGACACATGAATTTACCAATGTGAAATTTGTAATGTGTGACAGTTATCATACTGCAGTTAACACATATTACAGGAGCCTACTATGGGAGCTGCAGTTATCCATACATTCTCAGAAGTACTTTACAGGAGATATGAAGATAAATGCAAGATGAATAAACTACAAATTAAAAATTAATTTGCTTGTTACCTATCCAAGCAATCTCTAAATGATTTTTAGCTATACAAACTAAGACAAGAAAGAAAAATGTGAGGGAGGAGAAGACATGACTGTCAATAATGCAGTAACTGGTGCATTATTGAAATCAGAACCACTCCAATGATTTCACCAACATGATATTGTCAAAGAAATGAAAAGTAAAAGTAGCTGTACATTTTCAGAGTGCTGAATACCATTTGCACAAAAAACTGTATTAAAGCAAAGATGTATAATGTAAGTGGTCATTCTGCTTAAATGGATATGTTATACTGGTGATATATATATATATCTACAAAATTTGTCTATGATACTTCATAAAAATTTCATTGTTTGCCTAAATGTTATGATGTGTTAGTTACAAAATGAAACTTATACATTGTAACAGCCATGTAATGCACCAAGTTACAGTATGAAGCAATGATCCATTATTACTGCTAATATGGAAATTCAACAAATTTGCTTCTGTTTACTATTTTTCCTATTATAACTTTCAGGATACTGGATGTAAATTTCATATGGCAGTGATGTTGCATGTGTACTTTCCAGAACACTTATTTCACCAGCCTTTAATACTGTCCTCTTTACTACCATTAATAATTGGCATTACTGAAACATGTTTTTCTTAGAGACTAAACACTGCACACTTCTTTCAGTAGTTGAAAGACGTATTTGCTGCTGTGTAGATGTACTTTTAGAGTTAACATTTTGTTATTTAATATAAAAAGGCATCTGAGATGCAACAAAAATCAAATTAATTTACCCTGTTGCCTTGTATATGATACATGTTTTGTATTGCCATTTAAGATTTTGACCATATAAATGTCATATTCATATGCCACCACACTCAAACATTCATTTTATTTTTTAAGCAAAAGGAAATGTGTTGTGTAATATCAAACTATTAATATATATCTCTCGATTGTAAGTAAATGGAATGGCAACTTTCATAATATATTTTAGAGATACTAACATCAATGTCATTTCTAAGCATCAATGTTGCTTGAATATGACCATATTACAGTTATTTCTTGTTTGGCTTGTAGGTAATGTAAGTATTCACTTTTTTAAATGGACACAAGCTGTAATTAATACAGTCATATTTGCTCATATGTCAGTGTCCAAAAATTTGTTGAAGGTTGCTGGAATGCTTTAGTGGAACCTCTAACTACTGGTTGCTGAAGTTAATAATCATTTGATGTTTTTAATGTGTTTACAATCAATTTTATTTTTGTGCATATCTCCTTGTACTGTTTCAAAGAATGTTGTAATATATTACACAACATTTGATAGTAGAGAGTTACATCTGAATAATGGAAAAAAACATTAGTTTGGTATTTCATGACTCTCAAATGTCTGGAAAAATGAAGAAAATTGAAATTGGAAAGAAAAAAAAGTTTTCAAGACTGTGTTCCTTCTTTTTGGCTATAAGAAATGGAAATAGTCCACCACAGGAAGTACTAGAAGAACAACAATTTCTGGGGAGGAGAGGTGATGAGAAGAGAGGGGAGTTAGGAGGGAATGGGGGTTAAATTCAGTGATGGTGGAGATGTCAGAAAACTGCTATAGTTCGTTCATACAACAAGACAGTTTAGCACCCTTAAGTCGTTTTTGTAAATTATGTCATATATCTAACTGACCTATAGCTGATGTTAATGTTCTTGTACTTCTTCACCAAATAAAAACTTCACAAATATTGTTTATTCTTGCACTGTGGTGAGCAGAAGTACATTTTCTTAAATGATGAATTTATTACAATAGGATATGGTAATGATGACATGGTTCAAACTGCCACTTTTTCACAAAGGCTGTGGGTGAATGTTGATACATTTTGCTTTCTTTTCTGACAATTTGGATATGACAAAGAAATTAATTAGTGCCATATCATACTCACATGCTGTATTTGTGGATTGAACATATTTTACTTCAAAATTAATGTATATAAATGAGTTGGTCATGAAGAAAATAATGCATTTTGGTTAGATAAATGGCCTTTACAGGAAAGTGAACTCAGTGACATGGATGAGTGAATATGCTATATTCTAAGAGTGGTAGTTTCCTCAAAATAAAGGTTAGTTAATGTCACTAATGATTAGGAAACAGTGAGAATAGTTGCAAGTTTCAATAGATTGATAAGTGTAACTAGAAATCAGGGATAGTTCAAGAGATACGAAAAAATATACAGCTACTACAGAAGTATAAATATGTGTATGGTATGGAACATTTTGCAATATTTCATGAAGTAAATGATAATTGGAAATGTAATGTGAAAATATGTGAACATTTGTAATGTTAATATGTAGAAAAACTATCATGGAAAAAGCAAGTGTTTTCCTTTTACACTCACTATTCAGACTGTTTCAGTTTGCAATACTAATAAATATTGAATGAAGAGCAGCTTACCAGAAGAGTTACATATTTATGGTAGCTACCTTTATTAACTCTTTGTAGATGTAAACAAAAAAAGTTTTCCCTTGCAGTGATACTCAAGAATGAAGGACGGAAAAAATGGAGCACGAGACAGTGAGGAGAGATGTGATGTGGATACTACTTCTTTGAAAATGATTTATAATTTGACCAGTGTAACATAAACATATGAAGAGACTGTTTTAGCATTCTGTAATTATAATGGACCACTAAAAAGGAGAGAATATTTGAGAAGTGGTAAAATCTGAACTTGACTTAAAATTTATGCCTTAGACTCCAACATCACCTCAAATGAAGCAGTTAATTGTATAAAGTGGATGGGTGATTCTGTGACTAAAAAAATCTACAAGTAGATTGTTTTATGAATTGAATGGGTAAGGTAAATGGATAATGGGTAAGTATGAACCAAGTGCAAAAATGAAAAAGAAGGTGAAAATAGTGTATTCTAGTCAGAAAAAAGTGATAATGATGTACTACATAACATTTCTAGAACTGCATCCACTGACACTGAATCCGCAAAATGTTGTAAATAAACAATATACTTGTGTAAAAAATATTGTGGTTAGAAAAACCTTAAAGTAACAAGCATATATTAATATTTATGGCAAGACTAAACATGGCAAGAAAGAAAGTAATACTCTCAAATGTTATGGGTAAAAAACCTGCGGAGTTTGACTCTAGGTCAAAAACTGTGTTTCAGATGTGTACCATGTACAAGGACCAAGATGTGTATACCTTCAGAGAAATATTAAGTCAGCCAATAAATTATCCCTATTTAGATGACTTTTTTTTATTGTGAATAGCAGTCATAATCACTTGCCTCTAGAAAGCTATTTCATTTAACATTTGTAATTTTCATTTATTTGTGGGCACAGATGAGAGCCTGGCAAACAGAATTATTTAGTAATGTGCTAAAACAATGTGTAAACAACTGTAGGAAAATTGTTTGCCAGTAATGCATAAAGATTAAACCATGTTAAATATTGATAAGTACAAAGGAAACAAGACAGTTCATATGAAATACTAAGGTGGAGATTTACCCTAACAAAGGAACAGAACACCTACAAGATTCCAGATTGATATCTATTGGCTCTACATTAATGGAAAAGCATATTTGCTCTGCTGATAATTGGTGAAAAAATTGCTCTATGAGTTATGTAATAGTCTAATCAAGAAATGTTTTGCGAGGTGAAACTCTGGAAAAAAGCAAATAAAATAATTTTTAACCATGGAAAAATTGTTCATAATTATATGATTCAGATAAACTAGAGTTCCTCATTTAAAATAAAACCATACTGGTAGTACTTGCGAGACACGGACCTTGTTGGACAGAAGCAAAAGTTGAAAGACCATAACTAGAATATAATGTCTGGGATGGTATCTGTTCATATTTTAGCCTTATTTCATGACTTTAATTTCTTCAATTTTAACCTTATTCTTCACAGGTGATCTCCATACACAAATTTTTATAATACACTATTGATCAAGGTGAGTCATGATACATAATTTACCATTTATCAGCAATGCTTGTTTTAATATCGTAGAATAATGAGACCACAGTATGTGCTAAAAATAATAAATGAGTTTCCCTGAGACAGATTTTATGTAATTAAATTGTGGCTTTACAGTTCCAGTTAGGACAGTTTAATGTAATATGAGCAGGGAAAAATTAGAAATTCATAATATTTTATATTTAACATCATCATTAAAAGTGTTTGCACATTACTGAATCTGATGTTAATCCACCCAACATCATAGCTTTCTTTGCACAACAGAAACCACTTGTGTGATTTTTATCATCAGTACCATTATAGTTAATATTCTGCATTATGAAAGAAGCAGTATATTATATGCGTATTGCATATTATTTGTATATGAGTTTAGGACCACTTTTACATACATCAAACAATAATGCACATTACGTGCTTGTACAATGATTCATCAGTTCATTTTTTATATTTTTCATTAATTATTGAATAATTGCTCACCTCATTCTCAAAGGCACTTACATTTGTAAGACTATTCAAACAAGAAATTGAGAATACCACACTGAAGTTGTGAACCTCAGAAACTTTATCAAGCACAAGCAGTTTACTTTTCATAGTTTTGCATGTACACAGTACATGTCATATACATGGATAAAATATGCTCAACTCTGCAGTTATTTCTGTAATTTAGGATAGAGCACACAACTGGCCATATCTTCATATTATAGCACAATTACAGTTGTAATTACTGGCCAAGTTCTTTTAAAATCACACACTACAGTAAGTTTAAGAGGAAACATCTACTGATACCTGTTATAAAGTCATGAAGCACAATAGTGTTCTATCTGTTGCTCCTTGAGTTTTAACACTGAAACACTTTTGTAACACTACTAATAATATAATAAATAATGGAGAGAGTAAAGGTAGCCACTCACTTCATAGTTGAAGCTTTGAATGGCAGCTAGGCACATAAACAACATTGTTCACAAGCTCAGCAACATTTTCAGTCTTATTTACATGCCTGTTAAACACCCAACACTTAAGCTATATGGTGAGTGATTAACTTTGTTCCTCCCATTATTTCTATTTCACCCAGGACTATACAGTATCATATTAATAATAAAATAAGGCAGTTTTCTCTACACCACTTTATTCCCTCAAGCTCTGTTGAACTACTTATCAAAAAGTAAGATATTTTCTTTACAATCTTGATTTGCAATAGTTATTGACTATTATGATTCTGTACTACAATAATCTAACGAAACTGAAACATTTCTCTTATATCTATTGTGTTCCAGCTTTTTAGTTTTTTTTTTTTTTGTTTTTTTTTTTTTTTTTGTTTTTTTTGTAACAGACTCCCATATTATCTTCCTTTCTTGATCATCTGCTTGTTATGAAGGGCTGTTTGTTTGGAAATGTTTATGATACAGTTGTTATAAATGAGTTAATGTCAACAGTTTTTTTAATAAGTCTGAATATTTAATTACTGTGTCATTATGCTGGAGAAATAAATAAAAAAGTAACTGAGATACCATAAATAAGGATAAATAAGGGAGGTGTAAAAATTTTGGTGCATGCCACTGCATGCTCTCAGTATAAACTCTTATTGTGGGATATATTCCCTTTTAATCTACAATAAATAATTGACAATTCTGATGAAAAGAGGATGACATCTTTCTAATATCTGTACCACTATTAAACTGAACTCATAACATTCAATAAAATAATATCATTGTTGCTGAAATTTTCTCTAAAAAACATGAATATAATATTCATATTCCCAGTTTTTGTTGCTAGACATTTGTGCATTTCATAACAGCAACAGATTTAGAAAATTAGGAACTTTGGAAACCACTGATCATATAGCACCATAAGCGAAATCTTTTCTAATATTTTGATTTTCCCTAAAAATTAAAATATTCAGTAACATAGAAAAGCCATATTTGACCAAATGGGATATAGTAATGCTTTCACAGTCTCACTTGCCTCTACTTACACTGATACTTTTATGTTCCTTCCATGAGAAGGTGTGTAAATATTTTGTGCTGTATGAATGAAGTATAGTGATTAAAGTGAACTACAGCTTTTCAATGTACTACTCTCAAATACAGAACAGCTTCTGAATGCATTCATTGCAATATACATGTGAAGAAGAAAAGTTCAGAACTCAAGTGAAGGAAGTATATAGTATTGATATTATGGTTTTGGCAAATGTGTTACTTCCTACTTTAATTCTGTGTTGCCTTGAATTATCTTCTTTCTTGGTCACACCAATTATAATGCCTAACCCAAATAAAGTGAAAGCTGTAGGCAGTTAATTTGTTTTGCTACTAACAACAGGCACAGACTTGAGGAGGCTAGAATTCTTAACTATAAAGCATTGTTTTAGTGTTAGATAGTCTTGTTAATAAAACTGACTGCTGCTACATGCACACTGTACAGTTTTTGAAGGGACAGAAATTCATGAGAATACTGTCGCATCACATTATCTAATTGGCAAAGTCACAAGAAATGAACATGGCAGAATATTTGATAAATAAATTACAACAAATTGACCATACTAAAACTACTCAATAGAATTTGTTGTAGTTATTTTTCCATGAGAACTGGATAAACAAGGACTAATAACTAAATTCCAGTGGTGTCCTATTTCATGTTGAAATGGATAGGCTGCGTTTGTCTTTGTGGAAAAAAAGTATATAATGTAAAAGCCATGGTTTCAATCATTGACTGTCAGTTCAAGAAACCTGACTGCTGCTGCCATAAACCCAATCCTTATTTATTTACTTCCAACATGTGACAAAACATGCATAAGCTTACCTTATAACATTATACATATACTTTCACATGTGAATTAATATCACAAATTCTTAGTTAATAGCACATAGTCTTGAGTTCCACAGGTACATTTAATATCAATAAAAAAACTAGTAGTACAGCACTTTTAGATTTTATTTTTACTTGAATCCATGATTCATTTCTGGGTCATATGTACACTTGATGATAAACCATTTCTTGAAATCTCTCTTAAATTTTTCGCCCTCTGACTTTTCATTTTGCCTTTCAACTCCTCAGTACCTTATATCTAATTTTCCTTTGCACCCTTACACTTCAAATACTTAGTCTTCAGCTGATTCCTTTCTTCAAAAGGCACTCTTTTCTGTTCTCATGTTACACAAGCAGGTTATGCTTTTTCCTAACTGAATGATTACCTCCATGATTAATTCTGTCTTATTTCTACAATCATAGTTCCAGCTGCTCTGCTATACTCTTGGCCCACTAAAGTCATTGAAATTACTATGGAGGTGTGCAGAATCATAACTGCATCCCTTCCCAACCCATCAAGTGTCTTAATTGATTAGTGGAAAATGCTACAGAAATTTTTAGCTGACAAATGTAACACTTTGATGTACATAACAGACTATCTGAGAAACTTCCTTATTTTATTATTTTGTCATTTATGTAAATAATTTGTAACAGGATACATAATACATAATGTTTCCGAGTATTTTTGTGTACTGATATAAAATCTGTCGACATATTGCAAATATGGCAATAGATTACGAAATTATAGAATTTGAAATAAGAAGAAACTTAAGTTTCTTAACTTTTTTCCTTATTTTTCATAAATTAAATTATTTTTTGTATTGACAATTGGTTTTTGTGGAAACTCAATGTTCACTGGCACTAATTCTTATGACTCACTCCATATATACTAATTAGTGGAAGCAAAATAAAATTAAAATATTGGGGTATTACATTATAACTACAAAAGTTTCAGACCATAATCACTCTGAAAGAAGTATAAATAGCCAGAGAAAATCACTTTCTTTTACTCAGTATGTAACAGAAATAATGGAAAGCTGATAGGTGTGTGTGTGTGTGTGTGTGTGTGTGTGTGTGTGTGTGTGTGTGTGTGTGTGTGTGTGTGTGTGTGTGTGTGTGTGTATCTGTAAGAGGAAGGGGGCAAGGGGTTTCTCCTTGTCATTTGAGCATGGAATTTTTAGTGACATTCTTTTCCCTGTATCAAAATGTCCTATATTATGTGCCTTTAATATGCAAAACAAAGTCTTATTTACAGATTCACTACTTTCTTTTTTAAAATAAAAAATTCAGTCTCCCAGCTCCAGAAGACAGAAAAATAATTTTGTTTATTCATATGTACTTGAGTAAGTAAGCCATTTTTTTTGTCTAATTAGTAATTGAGATAATATTAGTAATTATAATAATCATAATAATATGGACAAGTTTATTTGTTGTTCGTGATAAACTTTCCACATGCCAACAGAACACAATACATACAGTTTCTATAAAGAATGGATTTATTTTCAGCTCCCATATTAAAATCCAAGTATACTGCTGATCAGATTACAACATTTCCATGCAAAATGTTAAGTTTAACACATTTCTGTAACTGATGACTGCATTTTTCCTTCTTCTAATGATTTGCTTTGGTTTCTAACAACTATGTGACAACAACAGTGTGAGAGGTTGAGGCTTAAGTGGAAGAACGAATGCAACAACTAATATTATGGACATTAGCAAAATGACAGAATGCTTCCACACAAAATACACATGAAAGCACATGAAATTAGAAATCTAGGTGATAAGCAGTAAAGACAAAGTGCATACTTTTAAACAACCTGCTTAAAGTCTGCTAATAAGCTGTTACCTATTTCACAAATGAGGATAAATTGTGAATTTTAGAAGGTAAAATGAAAGTTATGAATGATGGCAGGTTCCACTTCTGCCACAGGTGATGAATTTCAAATGGAGATGATAACACATTGTCTAACTTTCTTGTACTAGTATCACATACATTGTTTACCTACTTATGTAATTGTACAGATATGGTTAAAGATAATGAAAACAGATCAGTACAGAGCTACATAATTCACTGTCACTAGAATTTGCTGTATCTAAGAGAATCATTTCATATGTGGGCATTAATTTCAAAATTATTTTACTGTGCTGCAAAGTGAGCCCTCATATTTTTCAATGGAAATCAAGGGTTTTGCAATTGCAATTATAAATAATGAAATCTGCATATAAAGAATCCCTAATACTTCATAGGTAGTGGAAATTAATAGCTGTACAGAACATTATTTTCTTACCTACGCAACCTGAAAGGACGTAGGGAAATCAGAGACAAAAATAAAAGAATGATACATTGCAAAAATGATTTCTTTGGGGAATATGGGAAGGACTCAACAGCTCAACAGATATCTATGGAGGATCACCTGGAAATTGTCTGTAACTGAAAGAATTTGCGTATGATGCAAAAAATGAACAGAACTGGGGAAGCAAACGAAGACCACATTATAAGGTCATGTAAAGGCCACTTCTCCTAGAAGTGAAATACTATACTGAAAAAATACATATTTAAACGGTAGGTATTGGAAGTGGTGCAATACATGACTGTAACAGGGACATGTCTTGTGAGTTGAAAATATATTTTCTAAATGTTATTGATAGAGTGTTAATGTTGAAAGACTGAAGTTTTATGCAGAACGTTATTACTTACACTGCTAATGCACAAATTGCTTTCATGTAATTGCATTTCTAATAGGTCAGTGAGTATACATGTGGATCCAGAAAGACTGGAATATCATGAACATGAATAGGTAACTGACAGAAAGCCGAATAAAATATGCAGAGAAATTCAGAAGTATGTCCAACAAAATGAAGATTAAAGAAGACTGTTGTCAGTTGTTTGCTATTTGATGCAGATGCTGGGAAAGTGCTGACTTTTCCTAGAAGTTTAAAAAAATTCACAGAACAGTATACTGCAAAGTCAGGGGGGTCTACGAGATGACAGCCATAAAAGTAAATTTCAGCAAATCAAGGGAGGTTCTGTGAAATTTCCCTTTTTGTTTTATGCAAACATAGAGAACAAAACAATTGGTGGTGGAGAATAGTGTGAGGGTGCACAAAATAAATTATAGGAATCAACAATTCCAGTATAACACATTAATAATAGCAGGAAGAGAAAATTAAGTGTTAAACACTAGATGTAGTAAGAATATTTCAAATGAGAAAAAAAGATGTCAATGATTCTAATGATAATGAGGTTAAAGTATCTCAAAGCCTAAACTGTAAGAAAATTTGAAGTTTTACAAGTATTATTTAACATTATGGAGTATAACTAAATTCAGTGAGAAAGTGAATGATATAAGGAAGTTAAACGATATACAGAAAATTGGTATTGCATAATTTCTTGGCAATGACACTGTTGGTATACATATCACTAGCAAACCCATAAATCTCTCTCTCTCTTCATGTATCCCACTTCTGTGTGTGATGATATCGCCCATGTCCTGAACACAGTTTTAGTAAAATGTCATTTTCTTTTTATACTTCTGCTTAGAGTTCACCTATTTGAAGTTAAGTGGCCCTAATTATAAATATTAATTGTGAAATTTGAATTCTGATTCAGTAATGTAATTTTAAGGAAAAACTGATGCTATTCACTCATTCGCTCTGAAACTAAATGCTGTTAATGATAAATATAATACTAGTTCCCTGTTACTGATGGATTCTTGATTTGGTCTTTCTGCCTTAAATAACCAAATCAACCAATTTATTACTTCAAGCTCATTCAGAAAACAATGTTAAAAGATGAGTAAGAATCTCCGAAAGTTATAGTCGGATTTTTCAACAAGTAGACAAAAATGCAACAGAATGCAATTATAATGCCCATATCTACTTCATATTCTGATGAAAGCAACAAGTTTTTTATTAAAATGAATTTTGTGTATTGAAGTAATGAATAAATAGTAGGAAAAATTAACCTTAGATTTCATCTATGACTCCGATTTTAACAAAGTTCATATGATATAAGAGAACAAGATCTCAGTTTCCACAATTTATTTGTTGAACAGTTACGTGAACATATGGGAAATAATAGAAAAATAAACGACACAGGTAGTTTTTGATGAGGACAAAAACATTCTAAACATGTGGAGTATAAGTATCTCCTCTCAAAACTAATTAAAATATTGATATATAATGAACATCATTTGAATTAATAAAGAAAGAAAGGATATTATGGAACCACTACAGTAAGATAGTCATGACAGGGAACAGCACTTGCAGCTTTGCTAAACACTGGGAGATCTCGAGTGTAGACAGATCAGATAAAAACAGAAATACCAGAAAGGAGATGACTGCCAATGATTTACATATAAATTTGAAAGAATATTGAACACTGTAATCAGTGATACGTTCTTAGGTCTACGCAGAATCAAAGAATAAAGACTGTGAACTTTTTCACAAAAGGGACTAGGGAACATCCTCTGAAACTGAAGATGAATTGCACTCATAGATCCAGAAGGGGTCAGCAAATTTAAATCATGCTGTTAATAAAGGTAAAACAATTTAAATGAACTTTTATTTATTGGAGGATAAAGACAATGAATTGGACTTTATAGCTTTCGTATGAAAGAAAACACTGGGAACAAAACAGCAACCACTAAGAAAACCATAGGAAACTACAAGTTAGTGACTGAAGGAAGGAAACAGTGCTCTTCACTCCAACAGTAAATACTCATCAGTAAATATGATTAATGATAAAATGTAATAATTCAGTCACTGTGTTACATTTGATGCTGCCTGGTGAGGTCAAAGGTGATGAACAGTCAAACAATACTTGATTAATATATATTATAGTTACATATCCACAGTGTGGATCAGTACTAATAGAAAACTGCTTTTAATTTCTTAAATAGGAATTAAAATTGTTGTTTAATATATAACAAACTCTTTTCCTGGTGATTATTAGGTTGATACATGTATCTTTAAGTTTTCCTCATTTCTTTTAATAACAGGAATCTTTGTGCTTTTTTTTTTTTTACAAGGTTGTTCCTATGGGAGGCAAAGGAAGCAACTCTTTGTTATTTTTAATAACAATCACTTTTAAAATTTATGATTGTGTTGTGTTAAATACAATTTGAACCTTCACAATCTGCCCATTCTCTCTCTTGTTTATCATCTCTACCACACTTATTCTCAAAATTTTTGAAAAAGAAAAGTGTTACATGACCAAAATATTCTCAGTTATTGCAAAAAAAAAAAAAAAAAAGAAAGAAAGTAAGCACTCCAGATGTAATAAAATTTTAGTTGAGGGCTACATATCTGTGACAGTTTTTTACAGTTTACATAATTAGTTATCTATTCCACTGATATAATGAACTATGTGCTTCACTAACAAACACTCTAACTTTTGATGGACTTGCATTTTCTGAGGAATTCACATTGAGTTAATGATTTAGTATTCTGGAATGAAGCACTGCAGAAAAAGAATTGTGGCTCTGGGGACATACAGACTTTTAACACTGTCCCAAGATGAATATTTTTGAACCAAGTTTCTACAGTCATGTAGGATTATTCTATGTTTTCAAATTTGAACAGTATCACAAATTGAGTTCAGGTAAAGTGTGTGATCCATTAATTGCGGGATATGCTAGAGAGTTTAATGTATGATTCTTATGCCCTTATTATGAAAGAACCTAATGTATATCACATGAGGTCATCAGTATGCACTGGAAAGAAGTTTCACACTGGCCTGTATCTTACATATCACTATTTAAAAAGTAATATAATTTCAGTATTGAAATGATTAGTAATCATGTCATTATTATGTGTTGTTATTTTTCTGTAATGATCTTGGTGCTATTAGACATTACAATAAGTAAAAGTAAAATAAACAAATAACCTCTGGTTAAGTGTGCAGTAAAACTCTCATTTTGTCAAATATGACTTTATGTTAACATTTCATTTCATAATGTAGAAACAAATGCAACAAATGTACATTTATAAACAGTTAAACAGACTATAGTTAAAATTTTATGCTGCTTACAGTTTCAAATTAGCTGGAATTTGAACACACACATGTGAATTTGAAGTTGTGATTCTAATGTGAATAAAAGGGATGCATAATTTCCATCAACTGTTCACTAGAAAATGAATACAATATTCGTAAACACATGGCACAGAATGTTTATCAAAATGTATGACAACAATGTTTAGCAACAGGTGATGGACAGATCATATAACTTGAGGTTAATTTTAGTAGATTAGTTGAAATGCTATCTTTCTGCTTGAAATATTCATGTACACACTTAATGAACAATGAAAACTGTTATACTCTGCTGTGTCACTACTCAGATTTCTTAGCAGCTTTTTGCAAAATTTAGTAGGCAAAATGAAATCAGCATCTTTTCACAGCAACAAATATAAACATTCCACTGAAGACACTAAGCAAATAGGAGAAAACCAAATAGAAAACTTCAGGTAGCAGGTTCTTTTTGTTTAAAACTGCAGATAAAAAGAAATAATAAGTGTGATTTGAAATGGATTTGTATGTACTTTTCTTGATTATATGATAGTGGCTTAGCCAAGCATCTCCCACCAGCCATCATTCTGTCTCCACCCCCACCTTCCATCTGATACCACAAGATGCAAAATGTTTATTATATCTCAATAAACTTCACAAACATAATTTACCTTTCATTGGTCTGATTTCAATTGACTACTGTTTTCCCTCATAAAGCTGAATTGTCTGTAAAGGTGACTGAGACAGCAACAGACAAAAGTGAGAAGGATGGTATGTACTGATTTGATAGAACGTATGTATATAAAAGATAGACACTACAGGAAGTAATAAAATGGGCTAAGCTGATGATAAAATAAGTAACCCTTCCCAATCAATGTGACACTTAAAATACTGATCTGCATTGTTGTGACACTGTCCCAGTTCCCCAATTAAAATAACAATACTTTTACCTATTTTAAGTATACTTTGTAGTTATCATTCTGTGTTTATGGTTAGAAAATACAGCTTGAATGCAGCCAATTAATGAAAAACTGCTCCAGTTGCTTAATTAGACCTTCTATTAAATTTACAAAACTGGTTTGGCCTTTATATTGGGCCATTATTAAGTGTCTCTGAAAGTTATACTGTAGAGAAGCAATGTGAAATGAATGTTGACATAGCTTCTCTACAGTGTTACTTAAAGATACACTTGATAATGGCCAAATAAAAGGGCTAAAACCAGTCATGTGGATTCAATAAAATTCTAATTAAGCAACTGGAGTGATTTTTCATTAATTCAACAACAGTTTTGGAATCAGCATCATCTAAAAAAGAGGAAACTAATAATAAAACCACAACTGTCATCAACTGCAATTTCTCTCCATGCAAGAATTAAATCAACTCTGTGCATCCAGTTTCATTTTGTGCAGTTACATTTAAGTAGAAAACTACATTACAGGAATTGTGTGGAAAACAGTGTATCTGTTTCATTGAAAACATGATGTATGATTCATGTATACTTTATATGTATTTACTGATCTTTGCCAATAACAAGAAATCAGAAATAAAAATAGATCATTTATGAAAAATTTATAAATTGAGTTCTAGCAGACACTGAGTCATAACTGCAAGAACTCATTTCATATTTCAGTACCACTATCTGCATTTTGTACATATATATGTTATAAACTTCCTTGTTGACACTCTTCTTTAGAGTTACCAATTTTTTCCTCGTATAGGTCCTTACCTATGCACAGACTGTATGTGTGTTTTGTATAAACATTATGAATTCTATTCTGTAAATGCCTACACATTACCTATTTAAATTCACAGATAATAACTATTAATAGTGCTGATTTTGGTAGAATACCAAATGTTTCAGTCTCAAAGAAGCTGTGTTTTTCACAAGAATCTAGCACACAAATATCATACTGGTTTATTGGTGTGTTTTCTTGACGTGAACTCTTTCTCATTACTAAAATTTTCTGGCTTACTAAAATAAGCAATCAATTCCACAAATGCAAACTCAGGAAATGTTACTAATATTATACAGAAGCTTGTGATTACTATTTATGCTCCCATACATCCCTGCCCTTCTTAACCCCTCCATAGCCAGTGAAGAGGAGTCATGTACTTTGCAGCACATATAACTTTTATCAGTGCAGTTAGTGATGAAGGTTTGCCTACTTTAAAATACCACATGTACTCAATAACTTTGTCTGGCTGTAAGTGCTCTAGTTTTGTTATTGTGTTACTCCATTACAGGACTGGAAACAGCCAGACACAAAAAATACAGTTATTTTCAATCTAGCTCACTACTTAATATTTATTCATGTCAAAATCAGATAAAAGCTGCAATTTTACATCTAAATATAATTTCAGATGACATGTGAGCATAACACCACAACAGTGAACTGTGAAAGAAGTAAAAATATCAGTATTTCACAGACAGAAATAGTAATATTTAAAATAAAATCTGACAAAAACTTTTTTAACCTAATGGAAGAATTAATGGAAGATAGTTCTAAGCAGGTGATAATCTGGAAATCAGTATTATACTTCACAAAACTTAGCAACACCTTTTAAAGCATTGCAAAAAAAGTAAAACTTTTAGAGCAATGGGGAAGATTTGGGTTAACTTCTCAAAACATTCAGTTTGGTGAGTAAGCAGCTCAAATAGTGTGTGTGAATGAATATCAAGCAGTGTCTTAATTGAACATTAGTTTAGTGAAACACAGTTGGATGTGTATCACAAATGTGGCCTTTATCCTGACTGAAGTTACAGTTACTAATTACTATGGCTCTGTGCCACAACCAAGAGAGTAAATATTTTGAAAGTTGTAAACGACCAGAACATGCCTTTTGTCCATAATTATTGCTTTCTGAAAAACTGTTCTTAGTTTTATGAAAAAACAACTGTTATTTTAAATATTCAGTTTCATAATTGTTTCTAATGTTATCAATGTAAATATAAAACATACACAGATAAAAAATGTACAAACAGTAATAAAAATCATATTTATTGTGCAACCAGCCAGTTAACTTGCCAGTACTTTATTTTTCAAAACAATATTAGTGTCTGTTAGTGGTATGCCTCTGATGTCATATGTGATATACTATTTGTTAACTCTCTATAATATGAAAGAAAGGCTCATTGTCATTCATAATAGACCACTCGGTAACCAAGCATTTATGTGGTGTAACTTTTAATCAGGCATGGCTCATAGTTTAAAGGCTGTGACATGGAATCGCTCCAAAAAATATTTTACAATACATTTTATTATTGATGCATTATTGAATTCAGATTAAGAAGAAGCATTTTGAATATTATCCTTATGGGTTTAATTAATCACAGTCAAAATTTTTAGAGCTGTTGATACTGAGTGATGTTTAGGAAATAGTTTTTAAAATTAGTCTTAAAGCTGTACCATGAAATGCTGGTTAGCTCAATCTAGCAGAAGTTTGGAAGTGTGGCTTTTATGGAGTACGTCTCTTGTGGGATTCTAGAAGGCACAACTAGGGGAGACTAAAGGACTCTTATCACAATCTCCACATGATTTTCATATTCCACTGCTTGCATTGAAAGCAAATCAACAGAGTGACTAAAATTTCACTCTTGAACTCTATATCTGTCACTTTCTGTCATGCTTTGATGCATTTCTAAGAGATGTTTAATATCATAGTTTTGATAGTGTTTGGGATACTTCTTTATTTCTTGTATTGGTGACTCTATCCCCTTTATTAAAAGGATGTAAGGTTTATAAATGTTCATTAGTGAACAAGTGTTTCATAAATGATTAGATGAAATCAGGGTGTAAAATATGTGTTCTTACTTTCAGTTACTAAGAAGAGCCTTGCTTGCTAACAGCATTTATTTGATAAAGTGTGCTTTACCTGCCTGTTTCTTTCTGTTTCTTAGGGTACATTTTGAGAGTTTTCATTTTGAGACATAATTGCAGGATATATATACATATGGGACTGTCTGATACAATGAAGCTGAGTACATTATTAGCAGATTCGCAGCCTTTGTTAATACAGATACCAAGAGCCACCTCTGATTTTAATAGAATAAATTAGGAATACTATCAACACTTGGTGAGCTTGTGGGGAGAGTATGTTGCCAAATATGTAAGATGATTAGCTCATACATATGCCTGTATTGTAGCATTGATTAATAAAAATATGACTTTTAGGAAGAAAAGATTACACATTTTGGACAGCATAATTTATGAGTAGGAGAATATCTACTGGGCAATGTCTATAATGCTTTCAGCTATACTCTGTAGTCAGTAATAACAGCCAAGGCCAAATTCTTTAATTTAAACTATGTGGAATATAAGCCAAATAGAAAAGATGAGAAAACTGAAAATATAGAGAGGTGCTAGGCTTTTTAGTCTCTGAAATGACATAAAAGTCGGAAAAAGCTGACAAGCAGGTACCAATAATTTCACAGGCAACAATAATTGTGAATGGTGAATGGGATTATAAACAAATTATATATCACATGTGAAATCTGAAATTGTGTGAAATGTATCTTTGTGTGTGACTTACTCATTTTTTCCATTCTCAAAGTATTATGCAAAGTAAGTGACTGGTTACAAAATAAATCACTCTTACTAATGAGTGCCAAATAACAAATATGTGCATAATAATAAGTCCAGCAGTTTAACTGCATTATACACCACCCAATAATGTCAAGAAGTTGGTGCTCATGGAAGTAGACAAGTAACTGAAATAATTTTCAATCAGAACAAGACAGAGAGCACTCATACCATAATTATCCAGTTTAAACAATATTTTTATGAAAAGATTTACTTAAACAAATTATTAAATTAAACTTTTCCAGATAACATAAATTTTTCCAGAATTTTAACGTAGTACATAAAGGAGTTACCCAAAAATTTACTTCCATGTGCATTTAATTCGATGTACATAAATATGAATGGAAATAAATTTGTAAGATGTTTTCTCATTCTACTGCAGAATGTAAATTATACATACACATAATATTATTTACATAATTCAACTCATTGAAAACAGTAGTAATTGATTGGATGCAATAAAACACTGAAACCATTTAATGCCACAAATTTTCAACTAATTATACAACATTCAAATTTTGTACAGCTAATAAATGTCAGTGTGTTGCATTCAAGCCACATTCTAGCTGGCAAGCAGATATTCATATATTATAATTTATGGTGTGATAAATACTTGTTTTTGAACTAGAATTGCTTTTAATCTTACCACAGTCCTACATAACACATACACACATTAAACATTCAATTATATACCAATAAAATTGTCCATCTCCTCAGTATTTATATTTCCTTACTTAATAATACATTATGGCAGTTTTCATTTGGTCTTTTAAACACTTAAAACTGACAGGCATTATTTATTTTGTGATAACACATGCCTGTCAGCTTCATTAAATTAGTTATGTACAAAAGTATATTCCAACTAAGTTGATTATAGGATTGATAATGAGCTGAACAGTAAACAGTAATTGCCCCTTCACTGCAGACTGTACAACATATGAACCATTAAATCCGCTATATGGAACCAGTTGAACTAACATGTTTAACAAATGTTCCAGTAACTCAATAATTTTATACATAAAATGTCATTTATGAAATAAATATTTTGAGTTAGTAACACAAAAATAGTGTTTGTTCTGCAGATAGCTGTAAATGGCATTGTCAGTCATTTTGATGCATTTTAGTAAAATATGGCATTGTCTGTAATGCAATGAACCATGTTTCACATGAATTACACTAGTATGCAAATATGTACAAATGAATTGATTTAATACAAATAAAAACATTACATAGAAAACAGCTTTAATTACTAAATGAGCATTGTGAATCAATTGTACACCCTGTCCTCTTTACATGTACATTGTGTATTAGAATAAATGTGTACATAAGAACAGTTTTATCTTTCAGACATACTCAATTTCTCTCATTTCTTGCTCTGCTATTCTTCTTCCACTCGTGTGGCACGAATATCTTCGATACACGTGCCATCTTCATCATCGCCATCTTCTTCTTTAACTTCATCACTCCCTTCTTCATCCGCCTCTCTTCCTCCTTCTTTTCTGGAATCTTCTGTTGTTGTGGAAGATGTAGGTGTCTGAATTTGATGTTGCTGTTGGTCTTCTGTTAAATTTCCAAGAGATTCTCCCACCACACTCCTGCCTGCAGGAGTGAGCAAGCTGTCAGCACCTACCAGACTTCCTGGGAATCCTCCAGACTTCTTCACAGAGGAGCTTTTCCGCAACGTGCTCGTCCGTTGCTGAAGTGTTAATGGTGGCACCGCCTTCTTCACCTCTGATTCAGGTGATGGTGAAGGTGACGATTCCTCACTTGTCGGAGAGTCTGGTGATGAGACGATTACTACTTGCTGTTGTGGATGAGATGTCTCTGGAGGTTTCCTTCCTCTTGAGACTGTCGTAGCTCGCACTCCACGACCGAGGGACCACAGGCCCCCTCCTGCTGAAGAAGTGACTGCTGGGGCTGCTTTTATCACTGGCTGGAGACGTGATGGAGGCAGAGATGATGCTTGGGAGGATGCCAGCAGATGAGGTGAAGGCGCAAAGACCTCCCGAACTGTCTGTGGAAATAATTACTGATGATCTTGTACCAACAATAACAACTCTACAAAAATGTATTTATTTAAGAATTAGTGTGGTACATGCAATGCAATGTGAATGATGGCAGATTTTAAGCCATAATGTATGTTAATGCTGTTTCCAGTCAACTGTCTGAATATTGATCTTTTCTTGAATAAATCCTTACTTTTCTCTTAAAGTTACTATTGAAATAAGTGTGATCTTTCCTCCCTTATCATTTCATTTTGTAGTCTTACTTCCTGCTTGTCAGTATATAAGTGTTTTAAATTGCTCAGAGTGTGGGGAAAATATTAGTTACAGTTTTGAGAGTACTGATTCCTTACATAGTCTTGTAATGAAAAGTTGCTGACATAAATGTGAAAATAATATTTTTTTAACTGTCTGGTACAATAAAACATAGTCTGAATAAATGTTTTTGGATCAGTAATGAGGTTGCAGCCATGTGTAAAATAAGGAATTTTGAACAAAAGGAAACAACTGAAGTATATGTTATATCAGTCTAGTGAAAGATAACTGACAATAAGCAGTATTTTCTCACATTATGAAACACAAAAAATTAGTGCATCTGTTGTTCGAGAGCCATAATGACTGCAAATATTTTTATGTAATCAGTTCATCAAATGTAGTTGCTTGTGGCTCGTACTTTAAATACAGTAGTTTCTCCACTGACATAAAGGTTCACTGAACTGTATGTAGGGTTCACTTGACGTGTGTGTGTGTGTGTGTGTGTGTGTGTGTGTGTGTGTGTGTGTGTCTTCCTACTAGAAGAAGAGCAAAAGGTTGAAAGCTAGTGTTAACTGTTTTCTGTTTAGTGTTTCTGTGTGCCACACACCAATCCTCTTTTGGTAAATTGTTGTGTTTCCCTTATTTTATGAATTTTCCCATCTAGGAATTTCGCATAAACATTCCATCTGCAGGTAAAGTCCTTTTTAATCAAACTTTCATAACGTCTACCCAAACATGAAAAAAATTAGAAACGAAATTCAGTCGCCTATTTTTTAAAAATTATGAGGTGTGTTGCTAAAATACACTGGCTTAGGGATTATGATTGTCATGTGTCAAATACTGATAGTCCAGATGAAGAGATCTGTTGTTGGCACTGCTTTGCATGTATTGAAATTTGCAGCATCCAGAAATTTTTGTGATCAGGTTACCTTCCATTCAGAAGGCTGTTGCACGCAGTGACTGTTATATTGACTTGTAAATAATAGATTTCAGCTATCAGTCGTCCTTTTTAAATGCCATTGGCAGATCTAGATTTCAGCTAGAAACTAGACATTCTCAATGCACTATCATTTTGGATCAATGCATGTAAAGCCTGTTGGTTGGGCTTCATCCACAGTTAATTGAATACAAAAATGAAAGTGCATTGAGAATGGCTAGTTTCTAGCTGAAATCTAGAGCTGCCAATAACATTCAAAAAGGATGACTGATAGCTAAAAATCTATTATTTACAAGTCAATTTTTGTGATGTTTAAGATAGCATGAAAAAAAAGTAATGTTTCTCCTTGTGGTAATGTATATTTATAATTTTTATAGTCAATTTTCAGTTTGTCAAATTCATGATTAAAAGTGTCACATGTCTATAAAGACATGACCATGCAGTGCTTTAGTGAGCAGTTTTCCTGTTTTTGTGGTCTTCACCCCCAAGACTAGTTTGATGCAGCTCTTCATACTAGTCTGTTCTGTGACAGCGTCCTAATCTCTGCATAACTACTGAAACCTACATCCATTTGAATCTGCTTCGTCTCTCTTTGCAATTTTTACCCCCCACACTTCCTTCTGTTAGCAAACTGACAATTCCTTAATGCCTCAGAATATATTCTATCAACAAATCCCATCTTTTTAGTCAGATTGCGCCACAGATTTCTTCTTTCTCCCATTTGATTCAGTACCTCCTCATCAGTTATTTGATCTAGTCACATAATCTTCAGAATTCTTCTGTAGCATCACACTTCAAAAGCTTCCATTCTACTCTTGTCTAAACTGCTTATTGCTTACAATGCACTTCCATACATGGCTGCATTGAGTACAAATATCTTCAAAAAAGACTTACTAAGACTTAAATTTATATTCAGTGTTAGCAAATTTGTCTTTTCAGAACAATTTTTTTCTGTTGCCAGGCACATTTTATATATCTTGCAAGTCCTTTGCCATCTCTGATAGAATTACAGTGTCATTGGAAATTTCAATTTTTATTTCTTCTCCCTGAACTATAATTCCCTTTCCAAATTTCTCCTTGGCATCTTTTACTTCTTGTTCAGTGTACAAACTGAGTTACACTGGATATAGGCTACAAACCTGTCTCACTCCTTTTTCAATCACTGCTTCCCTTTGTGTCCTACTCCTATTATAACTGCAAGTTTCCATATAAATTGTAGATAACCTTGGGCTCCCTCTATTTTACCCATAAAAATCTTTTGGTAAATCTACAAATGCTATAAATATAGATTTGCTTTTTTTAAGTCTGTCTTCCAAAATACACTGTAGGGTCAGTGGCCTCATGCTTTCCTACATTTGTCCAGAAGCCAAAATGACCTTCCCCAAGATTGGTTATTACCAGTTTTTCCACTCTGCTGTAAACAAATCGTGTCAATATTGTGTAACCATAACTTATTAAACTTAAGGTTTGTAATATTCACACCTGTAAGTGCCTGTCTTCTGAGGAATAGGAATTGCTACATTCTTCTCAAAGTATGAAGGTATTTCACTCTTTTGGTATATTTGCATGCATGGTAGAATAATTTTGTCATTGCTGGGTCTCCCAGTGATCTTAATAGTTCAAGGCAATGTCACCTACTCCAGCGGACTCATTTTGACTTACATTTTTCATAGTCCTCTCAAATTCTTCTCACAGTACCATATCTTCCACCTCATTTTCATTTACATCTTTTTCTGTTTCTGTAACATCATTGTCAAGTCTGCTTCTCTTATATAAGTCCTCTATGACTTCCTTCCAGCATTCTCTTCTTTGCTTAATACAAGCTTGCCTTCTGAACCCTTAGCACTCACACATGTGCTTCATCTTTCTCCAATAGTCTCTTTAATTTTCCTATAGGGAGATTCTATCTTTCCTCTCATTACACCTGTTTCTAAATCCTTGCATTTGTCTGTGAGCCATTCCTGCTTTAGCAAATTTGAACTTTCTGCCAGTATCATTTTTACACATTTGTATTGCCTGTTACCTGCTTCATTTTCTGCATTTTTATATCTTTGCCTTTTGCCAGTTAGATTCAATATCTTGTGCATTATCCAAGGATCTGCTGCCTTCACTATTTCATCTCTTAATACTACTCATTCATCATCTATTGTATCCCTTACTGTTGTTTCAATCAGACATACCATAATACTCTCTTTGAAACTCTGCAATATTAGGTACTTTCAAGTTATCCAGCTACCAATTCCTCAATTTCCTACTTTTCTGAAATTTATTCAGTTGTAATCTGCAGTTCATAAGTAATAAATTGTGGATAGAGTCCACATCAGTGCATGAAAATGTTGTGCAGTTTAAAATCTGGGTTTAAAATCTGTGTCTTAACAAGATGTAATCTATTGGAAACATTCTGGTGTCTCCAGGTCTCTTCCATGAATAAACCTCCTTTTACGATTTTCAAACCAAGTATTAGCAGTGATTAAATTGTGCTCAGTGCATGATTCTATCAACCACCATCCCCTGTCATTCCTCTCCCGCAGTCCATGTTGTCCTTCTTATCCTTTTCTGACTACTGAATTCTAGTCCTTCATTACAATCAAATTAAATTAAAAAGTTGTATTTGTTGAAGATTGTATAAATTATAATTTCATATTTTACCATCTATGAAATGATATCTGTGTTACTGTGTAATCTGTCTTTCTTTGAAGTTCCTAGTTGTTGTTGTTATTGTGTTTGTGTTGCAAAGAGTAACTTGATGTTGGTTTAACAACACCGAAAAAATCTTTGTTTAAGCAGCATATTTTCTAGCTATTTTAATTCCTGACATGGTAACAGATGTGCGATGTTCTGATACACATTGATTTGATGAATAATTGAGAGATATAGTTCAATAAAGTGTCATAAGAGAAGGGGAATTCAAGTAAACAACCTGTGATTTTATACCACATTATTGTGGGCAACTTACGAAGTCATACATATCTTTGCATGTTTGAAAGAGGACACAGAATAAGAAAAACACTCCACTTGGTGGAGTGGACAAGACAAAAATCATGACTGAATAAAAAACAAAAAACTGAAAAATTAATTGGTGGGAAACCTGAAGGTTATTTTGAGATGTGACACTGTTTGTGACGTGATAAGTGGTATTCTAATCAAACCAGAAACAAAAATTGAAGGTTATGTTGCAAAATTAGCTACTTGACTGGAAGCAAATTCCAAAATGAAAAAATGTCTCATTTTGTCACTAGATACAAAACCGTTACTCTGTGTTACCACATGTGAACCTGCAAAAGATGTATGGGAAAACTTGCACTAAATCTATGATAGTTAATCTGAAGGAAATATCAATGTGTCATGATATAAGTTTCATAATACTGAATGGGAATGGTCAGGTGGTATGCAAGGTCATTTAGCAAAATTTTATGACTTCCTGGCAAAGATATCTTTGCTAAATAAACCATTAGGTGCAACTGATTTGTATGCATATTTTCTTCAGGCAGTGCCAAAAGAATTCGATCACATTTATGTGACTTGGTATGATATTCCACTAGAATACAAAACATAGCATAAACTGCAGAAAATATGTCTGAATTATGAGTTGCAAACACAAGGAAGAAATTAAGCAAGTTTAGCAACTGAATTTTTTTCAAAATCCAAGGGATGTATATCAGCACAGCAACAGGGCAGAAATAAAATGGTTAGTGTGGAAATAGGGCAAAACTGAAGCAAACAAGATGTGAACAAGTGTTTTTCCTATGGTAAAAATGAGCACATTTTGAAAGACTGCAACAGAGGTTTAGTGTGTTTTAAATGCAGAGGTATAGGTAATCTACCCAGGAACTGTCTTAGTTGTGGTGGTTATTGAATGTTATCATTTGTGAAAATACCATCAGAAGTAATTCTAAGAAAGGTGTTGCCTGAGATATCTGATTCAAAATTTAGATATATCAGTGTGTGATAAATGGTACACTGATAGTGGTGCAACACATCACACAAAAAAACCCACTGAGATGGTCTGTTTCATACAGTCCTTTTGATAAACCAAATAACCTGCACATCAAATCATTTGGAAGTGGCCATGTTGATGTCAAAACTTTTGATGGAAAAAGGGAGACTAGATGATATTTTTAAGATGTGTGGTACTATCCAGATGGTACTTGTAATTATTGTCTATCAGAAAGGATGGAGAAAAAGATATTGATCAAACTATTAAAAATGTTGGTAAAATACTGGTATTTTACAGTGACAACATATCAATTGCTGTTGCCCTAACTGAAAGCATCAGTAGCTGCTTTACAATCTGAGCCACCTGGATCCTTCCATCCACCACCAGTTTATCTGAACTAAGCAGATCAGAGTTATCCTTACAACACATCCTCCACTCCCGTGATAGTCCTAGTCTCAATCTCAGGTAACCCACTGCCCTTACACCCTCCACCCAACAGTTTCCCTTACCTCTGGCCTTTCACCCCTGCCAAATTCATGTCCCCAAATTGCCTTCAGCGTGTGCTGCTTCTGCTCAGCCACTACAGTTGTGCCAGTCTGTATACCTGCCACCCTTCCCTCCCACATTTCTAGCCAGAAACCTCTGAGCTGCTGGCCAGCCAACCGCAGTGCCTCTCCCTGTCTCCCGTCTACCTCACCCTCTATCTACCACACCAAATACAACCCACACCACAACTAGTCTGCCTGACAAGAAACAGTATTCACCCTGTTAGTTGAGCTGGTATCATGTAGGGGGTGTAGGCATATGTGTGTGTGTGTGTGTGTGTGTGTGTGTGTGTGTGTGTGTGTTGGTATTTTACTATAGCTTGCCAAAGAATAACTGCAAAAGCTAGCAATTTTCTTTCCTTTGTATGAGCCTATTAACAACTCAATACTTCTGCTTTTTGGTGAGTAGTCTCCTTTGACCCAAACGTATTTACATTCTACAAGAACTTTCCTACAACACTGAAAGCAAGAATGAACTTTATTATTTGGTAGTGAAAGTAATCCAGCAAGAAAAATCTTTTGTTGCAAAAGGAGCTCCTGATACTCTTCAAATGTGGCATGAAAAATTTGGATACCAGAGTAAATGCCGTGTACAATCAGTGTTGACAGTGAATGGTGTTGCTGTAAAAGTTGATGGTGAATTTTATGAAGGTTGTATGCTAGGTAAACATCAGCTAGTTTTTGGTAACTGAGTCTATAAATCAACTAGCACAGAAGAATTAGCCTCAGACAATTTCTGTGGTCCAGTAGAACAAAAGTGTTTAACTGACTATCAATATTTTATGTTTTTAAGGATATTTCTGGTTTTAGGGTGACATATCTTTCAAGGCAAAAAGATGATGTTAGACAGAAGTTACCAACATTTATTGAGATAGTGAAAACACAAGCTCAACTGAATATTAAAGAATTACGAACACATAGTGGCGAAGAGTTTGATAACTGTGATGTAAAAAAGTGTGGTGGGTCAGTTGGGTTGAAACATTCTTTGATTATATCATATAAAAGACAGCCAAATAGAGTTGTTGAACACAAGAACAGATTATCTGTGTGATGGTTCATTCATGCCTTCAGTCAGCAAGGCATATTCCAAAAAGCATTGTGGGATGAAGCTGTACTTGCTGCAGTTCATACTCTTAACCAAACTGGTCCAAAAAAGATGAAAGGGAAAACACCAATTGAATTATTTTTGAGAAAGGGGTATCAATTTTGTCATCTGAAAGTATCTGGGACAGAATGCTTTGTCCAGACTGCAGAACAGAAATGGAAGAAGTTTGCTGCCAAATCTTTGAAAGGCTATATAGCTGGCTATGATGACTGTGTAAACCTTCCAGACAGGTATTCACTTATTGTCGGCTGAGCTGTGAGATTCGGGAATGAAATATTACAACAACCTTTGAAGAGTGATGTTTCCAAATTAGATGACATCTAAACTATGAATGCCTTTACACGAGCCACATCATGTAATCTGAGTGATGAGGATACCTTAGAAGAAAATACTAAGGGACTGGATTATCATGCTCATGATGGAGTGACTGAAGGTGCAAAAGACCTTTCCTTAAATGGAGTTGAAAATATAGATGGACAATGAGTTTTGAAAAATACAGAAATGATTAGAAGGCCAATACATAACCAAGATGAATTTGAGCAAATGAAGATGATGATCCTGAGGGATATTCTGAAAGACTTTAATGAAGCAGTGACGTCTTCAGATGCAGAAAGTTGGTAAGCTGCAATGGATTAAGAAGTGCATTCACATCAAAAGTTTACTACCTAGAAACTAGTTGATTTATCAGCCAGAAGGAGAACTATTAGTAATCAATGGGTGTTTGCAACAAAGTAAAATAATAACAATGATATTGTCTGCTACAATGCATGATTCGTAGCAAAAGGTTGTAGTCCCAGGCCAAGAGTCGATTTTTGTGAAAAATTTATTCCCATAATTAGGTAATGAGGGTTACAGTATGATGATGGTACAGTTCATGTGTGCAGATTGCTTCAAAGCTTATATGGATTGAAGGAAGCAGAACAAATGTTGGTACTGCCTTAAGAAATCAAATTTATGGCACAGCAGAGCTGATCCACGTATGTATTTTAATGAAAATTTAATCCTTTTATTTCATGTGGATGATGGATTCGTGATGGAATGGTTCATAGTTGCACAAAATAATTACAAGAAAAGTTTGATATTATGGTCAGTAAAGTGTGAAGATTAATCAAACTGCATATGCAAAAAGTGTGTTGGTAAGATATGGTATGACTGGTACGATTCCATTATCTTAACTGTTTGAACCTGAATGAATACATGATGATTCACTGCCAAATGCTGATACTGGCACTAACCAAGAGATTATTAATGGCCTCACATATTTAACACTGGGAACGTGACTAGATATAACATATGCTGCTTCAAGAGCAGGAGATTCACCTGCTGAAGTGCACCTTACATTGGTTTAACAAATTCTTCATTATCTGTTCAGTTTAGAAAAAAGAAGAGTTCTGCTACAGAAGCTTCTAGTGGCACTGATCATGCAGGTGAAAAATTGATTAGAATGTTCTAAACATACTGAAACACTTTATCACTATGCACAACAGTTAGTCATTGAGAAAAAGATCAATATAAAATATGTTTGAGCACAAGATCAGGCAACAGACATTTTTACTAAGGATTTGCCAGTGAAGATATTATCAAGAATAAACTTTGATTGGAATGACTTTTGTTAAATCTCTGATCAGTAATAAAATATGAACATTGCTGGAGAGTGTTGCAAATTGTATAAATTACAATTTAATATTTTATTATATATGTGACATCTGTGTTATTGTGTAATTTTGTCTTTCTTTGAAGTAGTTGTTGTTGCATTTGTCTTGGCAAGAGTAGCACGATGTTGATTTTAGAACACTGAAAAAATCTGTAAGCAGAACATTAGTTATGTGTTTTAATTCCTGACAGTATTCAACGATCTTCATTGGCAGCCAATAAGTTATTGACACAGTTTCTCATCATATAATTGTGGCAGAAGCCTTGAAAAGTGAGGAGAAATACAGATTTGTTTTGAAAAAGACAATGGCCAATGGCCTGAATGTAGTACAGCTGTTTTATTGTTCTTAGTGAGTAACAACAAGGGGGCTAGGTTTTCTATTCATGTGTCAGCCTTCCATATTTTGAACATTATTCAGTGGAATATTTTCCTTTTCAAATTTAAGAAAAAAGTCTTCCAAAGAAAACTGATTTTCTGACATAAATGATGTCAAAGAAAATGTTGCACATGTATTTTTGTTGTTCTGGAATTCTGTGTTGTAATTTCAAATTTTTCAGCAACTGTGTCATCCTGTTAGACAATTCATACAAATATCACAAGGTAGAAAAATTCTCTGATAATTCTTGGAAAAAAGTTATTTAATATTGCATTTATGAACTCCTCGTGTGCCCTTAGCAGTCATTCAGTTACATGTCACTCACATTTCCTAGAATTTGCTGGTTTGTTTGTAAACTTCCATTGCCATGTGTTTTTGATGTGATAGGCATTGTATTAAAAAATTTAGGGAACAAAAAATATTAAAAAGTAATGTAAGAAATTGACATTTTTTCATTACAACAGTGGACTTCACAAGGTATGAACAATATCAAGAACATTTTGAAAATTAAAAATATACACACACCCAACATAATGAAAGTATGGTACACCACTTGAAGTCTCTAGATGCCCTATACTTTCAATCCAAAATATGCCAGCTAACTGTGTTCTTTTACCATAATTACAGTGTTTAATCTTCAGGAGAGCTTTCTCTTGTGACTCGCCGATCATTCAAAGTGCCGCCGTGCAATTATGCGCGTCCTGTACATGTGGCGCTGTCTGACAGCCATGCAGAAGCTGCGCCACCTAAGCTGCCAGCCAGCCAGCGGCCACTAGACTTGGACTCAGTGCTCATTTGAATGTCACCATGTTCACATGTCGTGCTTTGTCAACTTGCTCAGTGACTTACAGGTATTGTGTCGTTTTGAAATATATGTGTTCAACTTGAAGTTATAACAATTGGCGACGAGGTAGTGGATTTTTCCTTTTCATCGTTGACCCGCCGGTTTGCATGGCTACTGTAGAGCAACTATTGCAATGTCTCAGTGAACAGCAAACGCTTCTAACATCGGCAATTCGTGATTTCATCGCGGCATCAAATGCGGGCCGTTTCTCATTGTTGTCTATACCTCCTTTTCCTCCTTACGATGAGACGGCGGAAGATTGGTCTGATTACGAAAAATGTCTTCAACAGTACTTCTTGGCAGTTCATGTCACGGACAAACAAACATGTAAGTCTGTGTTCCTTTCATGGATTTCACCTCAAATGTATCGGTTGTCGTCGCAATTGGCCCCTTTGAAAGATCCTGCGTCTTTGTCCTTTGCTGAAATTTGCTCACTTCTGCCCGTCTATTTTCAAAAGCAAACGCATGTGGTAGCCTCTCGTGTTGCCTTTTATTGTTGTCAAAAACAACTGCATCAATCCTATTGCGCTTGGGCTGCTGAACTTCATGGCCTCAGTCAAAAGTGTCAATTTGTTACTGACGTTCACAAAGAATCCTATGCCGATTCCATGGTACGGGATGCTATTATCTGCTCGGCACCCGACAAAGAAGTTAGGCAATGTGCCCTTCAGTTGGCAAATCCGACTCTAGATGAAGTCCTCTCCATCGTGCAGTCTTTTAAAATTTCTCGCGCCACTTTGGCACAAATAGAGGCATGGGGTGACGTTGGGGAAATACAACCTCTGTGCGCTGTTGATGACGCGTGCGGTGTGTCCCCACCGACCAGTACGCTCCCACGCGCAGCCTCGGCCTAGCCGTAAACAACTATCTAAGAAACTGCAGCAAAACCCCCGGCAACTTCCTTCATGTCCGCGGTGTTTAACGAAACAAACACGCGAGGATTGTCCCCAACATTGGGCCATGTGTGTCAATTGCAAAAAGAAGGGTCATGTGTCTTCTGTTTGCAAATCCGATCGCATCCATGATGTTCATGAACATGACACTGATTCTGCTTCTGTGTTGTCTGTCAATTGCACTTCTTCCCTTTCAGGGAAGTTATTCCTCACTGTCCAAATCCTTGATAGGGATGCTCACATGCAGGTGGATACTGGTTCTGCTGCCACTATCATTAATTCTCAGACGTATCTTCAGTTGAGTTCTCCACTCCTATCACCTGTCACTCGGCAACTACGGACGTACAATACACAGAAGATTTCTCTCTTGGGACAATTTAATGCTGAGGTTTCTTACAATTCCGTCGTTCGCACTGTTCCCATATTTGTGGTCGACCAGGGTAATGCAGAGAATCTTTTGTTTCGATGCCTTTCACGTTTTTGGGTTCTCCATAGATGACTCTGTCAATATCATCTCTGATGCTATTCCTTATGCTCAATTGGATTCCTTGTCGACGACATTTTCGTCCCTTTTTTCTCCTGGGTTAGGCCGCGAAAATGACTTTGAATCTCATATCATGCTCAATACCCACTGCTCGACCTAAGTTTTTTCGGGCTCGGCCCATTCCTGTGGCCCTTTGTGATCGGGTAAAACAGGAGCTGGATCGTCTCACTACTTCAGGGGTCTTGCTTCCTCTCACCTCCAGTGAGAGGTCCTCTCCTGTCATTGTTGTTGCTAAGCCAAATGGTGATATTCGTCTCTGTGGTGATTTTAAAGCCACTGTAAATGCTCAATCCCTCACTGACACTTACCCTATGCCCCGACCTGAAGAATTGTTTACTAAACTTGCTGGACGCCAGTATTTTTCTAAAATTGATCTTTCAGAAGCTTATCATCAACTTCCTCTCGACGCTGCTTCCTGGCAGTTTCTGGTCCTTAACACGCCTTTCAGCCTCTATCAATACCAACGTTTACGATTCAGGGTTGTCAGCGCCCCTGCTCTCTTTCAGCGATTTTTGGAACAATTATTGCTGCCTGCCCCTGGGTGTATCAATCACATGGACGACATTGTTGCCACAGGCTCCACCACTGACGAACATCTTCAGAATCTCCGCACACTTTTTCATGTCTTACAGACTGCCGGTCTTAAGTGTAATCTTCAGAAATCGCAGTTTTTTTCAGGCATCTATCACGTACTTCGGGGTCCAGCTCTCTTGGGATGGTATTCGTCCGCTTCAGCAAACTGTCACTGCGATCAATGCCATTCCTCGCCCTACATCCATTAAGGAACTGCAGGCTTTCTTGTGGAAAATAGCATACTATCACAGGTTTTTACCGTCTGTGGCTTCGGTGGCTCAGCCGTTGCATCGCCTGTTGCATAAAAATGTGTCTTTTCACTGGTCCGTGTCATGCGATGCAGCTTTCCAAAAATTGAAGACAATGCTGAAACAGGCCCCGTGCCTGGCTACATTTCAACCTGGCCAACATCTCATTCTTGCCACGGACGCCTCTCAATACGGGGTTGGTGCAGTCCTTGCGCACCGTTTTTCTGACGGTTCTCAACAACCCATTGCTCATGCCTCCAAAATGCTCACGGATGCCCAACAAAAGAATTCTCAAATTGAAAAGGAAGCTTTGGCCATTATTTATGCTCTTCATAAGTTTGGAGTTTTTCTCTATGGATCCAAATTTCATCTTGTTACGGATTACAAACCACTTGTTTCCTTGTTTCATCCATCAACGTCACTGCCTGACAAGGCTGCACACCACCTCCAGTGTTGGGCTGTTTACTTGTCTCGTTTCAATTATGAGATTCATTTCCGGCCGACGGCTCAACATGCGAATGCTGATGCTCTGTCTCGCCTTCCCATGGGTCCTGATCTGGCATTCGATAGGGACGAACTTTTGTGTTTACACCTGGATGTTTCCGAGCAGCAGGTTGTGGACGGATTCCCCATCACCGGGGACCGGCTGGCGGCTGCTACGGGTTCTGACCCTACCCTCTCCCACGTTTTACGCTGTATTCAGAAGGGTTGGCCAGATCGTCTGTCCACTAAAAGTTCTGATCCGTTGTGCAACTACTATGCTTTGCACTATGGCTAGGGATGGTGTTATCCTCCTTTCCACCGACAATGCTTCTCCGCGAGTTGTGGTACCTGCGTCTTTGCGTGCTTCGGTCTTGTGCCTTCTTCACCGAGGGCACTGGGGTGTGTCTCGCACAAAATCTCTGGCGCGCTGTCATGTGTACTGGCCTGGCATCGACTCTGAAATAGCACACATGGTCGCTGCCTGCGGCCCTTGTGCATCACAGGCCGCCGCCCCGAAGTCATCTTTGTCACCGTGGCCTTCGCCTGAGACGCCCTGCTGACTTTGCGGGACCTTTTTTAGGTACTTATTGGCTACTCGTAATTGACGCCTACTCTAACTTTCCTTTCATTGTCTGTTGTATGTTGCCTACCACCGCGGCAACCACAAATGATCTCGCCCGCATTTTTTCTTTGGAAGGCCTTCCCTCTACTCTTGTTACTGATAATTGTCCGCAATTTGCCTCTTCCGAATTTGCGGATTTTTGTGCTCGTCACGGCATCATGCATGTCACGGCCCCTCCGTTCCATCCACAATCAAACGGTGAGGCCGAACGACTGGTCCGCACATTTAAGGCTCAGATGAGGAAACTCCTGACTTCTTCTGCTGCTGCTGATGATGATGCACTTCTCCAATTTCTGGCTTCTTACCGTTTCACACCCATGGGCAACCACAGCCCAGCTGAGCTCTTACATGGCCGACAGCCCCGCATGCTACTTCATCTTCTGCGGCCTTCCACCTCACGGCCGTGGGTGCCTTCGCTTGGCCGGTTCACCACCGATGACCTTGTATGGGTATGGGGAAATGGCAGGCAGCCAAAATGGAATCCGGGCTGCATCTTACGACACCGTGGCTGACACCTGTATGAAATCCAGATGGACATGGGTGTTGTAGTGTGTCATTCGGACCAGCTTCAGCCTTGTGTGCTGGCAACGCCTGTTCTGAATGCCGCTACACCACCTTCGGCTCTACCTGATGCTCGGGATCTTGGCATCTCTCATTGCTCACAACGCAGCCCTCTCACCATCATCTCAGTGCCAGTACAAGAACGGACGCCACCAGGAGACGTGCTCATTCAGGAACCAGGTGACCATCTCGCCTCCTCCTCCTACGGAAACTGACACATTGCCCATGTCTCCTTTTATATCAACCGGACTTGCCGCAATGGGCAGATTGGTGCACGGGGCCCCAGCAGATTCGACCCCTACGTCTCCTGTCATCTCGACCCATTATCATCGGGGACACTTCCGTCCATATGGGAAGCCTCCTCCTCGAGACTTTACAGCCAGTCAAACAACACCTATGGACATTAGCAATCTACAGGCCACCTCCATCAAGACCAGTGCAAAAATTTCAAAGGAGGGAAAAGTGTTGTGACTTGCCGATCATTCAAAGTGCCGCCGCGCAATTATGCGTGTCCTCTACATGTGGCGCTGTCTGACAACCATGCAGCAGCTGCGCCACCTAAGCGGCCAGCCAGCCAGGGGCCGCTAGACTTGGACTCAGTGCTCTTTTGAATGTCACCGTGTTCACATGTCGTGCTTTGTCAACTTGCTCAGTGACTTACATGTATTGTGTCGTTTTGAAATATATGTGTTCAACTTGACGTTATAACACTTTCTCATTCACATTGATACAAAGAAAGTGGAATTTGTCTCAATTCTTCATGAAGCATAGTAGTAATGGTCGCCAATTTTTATGCAAATTTAACTGGAACACAACTGGTACTTCCCATTGGAAGGCTTTGTAAGTGGGATAATCCAGCAAACACACTTGAGTTTGTTAGATACAACAATCCATGTTTTGTGAGCAGGGACATTATCACACAGATACAGAAGTCAGCTGACTACAAGTTGTTCCTTCACACATGCAGGCACCTTTCCTTCATAAAGTATGAGAGCTGTGTGTGCACGTGTATCTGTTAAGTGTAGATGACTATAATAGTGTGTGTGTGTGGGGGGTTGTATTCACTTTGGAGATGATGACAGAAGGGAAAGGGTGAATCCCAGTGCCAGCGCATAGCCTCTTGAAGAGCACCAAGGGGGCCACTGAGCTTAATGTCCACACGTAATGTATGGATTACAGCCAACAGGATCACATGCCCTCACTCCACGAGACACTGCAAAGAGAACTGGAATTTAATCCAGGAAGTTGGTGCAAAGACCAGTGATCATAACACCACCACCTCTCCCATCCCCTCTGTTGTAAAGGAAAAGGGAAAATTGTCAACAGTGTGTGCTGTACCTGGATCGTCACCAATCCCACTACTGTCATGCCCGAGAGTGCTTAACATCAGTGATCTGATAACAGCTGGTGTATCCACCTCAGTATGGCCACTGACAGTTTTCTTATCATAAACTCCTTTATAATATTAATAAAACATGGGAAGTAATTCAAGGATTATTTGAAGATGTAGATACAAAATTGGCAAAATTGTTAGGATTTCATATAGTTTTCAGATGAATCTGGGAGGAAAATATTAGCCATGTCTCCAGGAAAATTGAGTATTTTATCTCATGTGGAAACTGACAGATACAAGCACTGATGAATATCTGAAGAAAGCATACTTTGGTCTTTTCAACTCACACATTTTCTAAGGCATACTTGTATGGTGACATTCCTGTCAGATAAATGAAAATCTGAAAAAAATAGAATAATGAAAACTGTGAATTCCAAGGAACATTGCTATCTCCTCTTGATAAAAACTGAAGATACTGACTGTTGTACACCTTTATACCCATCCTGTGGCATCCCCTTGTAGCACAGCCACCAACCATACACATGTAAAACAAGTTTCCACAGTTTTGGCTCACTAAAGATGCTTCCTCTGGAACTCAGACAAAAATAATCCACTGAAACACACAAATACACTGGGTTCTTTACAACCATACCTCCAGGAGCCACCATGGTGCTGTATGGCCCCAGCCTCACCACCAGAGCAAGGATTGTAGCCGCAACCAGCACTGCTATTTACATCTACATTTATACGCCGCAAGCCACCCAACGGTGTGTGATGGAGGCACTTTATGTGCCACTGTCATTACCTCCCTTTCCTGTTCCAGTCGTGTATGGTTCGCAGGAAGAATGACTGCCAGAAAGCCTCCGTGCACGCTCGAATCTCTCTACTTTTACATTCATGATCTCCTCAGGAAGTATAAGTAGGGGGAAGCGATATATTCGATACCTCTTCCAGAAACGCACCCTCTTGAAACCTGGACAGCAAGCTACACCACAATGCAGAGTGCCTCTCTTGCACAGTCCGCCACTTGAGTTTGCTAAACATCTCCGTAACGCTATCACGTTTACCAAATAACCCTGTGCCGAAATGCGCCGCTCTTCTTTGGATCTTCTCCATCTCCTCTGTCAACCCGACCTGGTACAGATTCCACACTGATGAGCAATACTCAAGTATAGGTCAAACGAGTGTTTTGTAAGCCACCTCCTTTGTTGATGGACTACATTTTCTAAGGACTCTCCCAATGAGTCTCAACCTGGCACCCGCCTTACCAACAATTAATTTTATATGATCATTCCACTTCAATTCGTTCTGTACGCATACTCCCAGATATTTTACAGAAGTAACTGCTACCAGTGTTTGTTCTACTATCATATAATCATACAATAAAGGATCCTTCTTTCGAAGTATTCACAATATATTACATTACATTCTGCTATCGGGGCACTACGCCACTTATAGGGGTTAAGTGCTTTCTCTGGTATTCTTCTGCCAGATGGGTACTTAGGTCACCCCCTGACTACTCTGCAGTCAGTTCACACTCATGGCTTTATGCCAACTGCACCCAGTAGTTCCTCAATCAGAGTTCTTTTACAAATCGCACACTATGCTCTGGGCTGTACGCTAGCTGTGCCTAGTGGTCCATATGTCAGAGTTATTTCACCAAGCACATTCTATGCTTAGTGCTCTATGCTGGCTGCATCTAACAGCCCATCCACTGCAAGACTGCAATGGATGGATCACTAGATGCATCTGGCATAGCTCAGCTCAGCTCACACTACAATGGCAATGTAAATCAGCATATGCACCATTCTTGTTCCTGCAGTGGGGACAAGATTCAAAGTTCACAAAATTTAGTCACAGTCTGCACCTCCAAGATCAAAGATTCAATGTTGTCTTTCTAGCTACAACGGCTATGAGGTTCACAGTTTTAGTCCCAGACTGCAACACCATGGATCAAAGATTCAACATTCTCATAACCTACAATGATGATAAGGATAATGTTCTGTTTAAGACTCCACTGATGTAATAACTGCTTCACTGGTCCACAGGCATCACATCAGATAATGTTGTGAAAGCTCCACAATACTTTGAGACAGCTGCTTGTCATCTTCAGGTGCTTACTGTTGCTGCAGTGGCTCACCAATATATCCTCTGGCTTGCTAGAAGAGCAAAGGCACCAAGGGGATGGGGCCATAATGTCATTGTAGATGAATCATAGAGAACAACAAAATCCAGTGCTCCCTGCCATAGAAATGTGCCATGATCTTTGCATGCATGACACGGTAAAAGTGCAGCCACAAATCTCAGTCCATCGTGCACATTGACGGTGTGTTGGCACCCAATTTAAGTGTCCAGAGTCTGATTCCTCATCTGTGTTGATTCAGATTTGTTTGCTGTGGCCAGTTCAATGCGCAAGTTGCTGAAGTGGTATCACCTCAAAAGACTTGCACCAGGCTATCAGGTCTACCTGCCAGGAGGCCCCTGCCACACAACATTTCAAAATCATTGTGGCCAATGATGACTTAGCACCACCAGTGCTGGTTCCCTTGCCTTGCTAACCTAAAATGCCATGTCTCTATTAACCAGGTCATTACTTATACATATTTTGACCACCTCTTTAATGATGGAGTCCCAGTATGTGCAGGCAGCCGAGAGAATTGTTGTTTCTCTGTAGTTCATATTATGTTTCATGTCAAGGCAGTGTTGAGCAACAGCAGACTTTTCTGGCTGATCCAATCTTGTGTGATGTCTATGTTCAGTGCATCTATCTTTAACAGTGTGATATGTCTGCCCAATGTATGATTTCCCACAGTGGCACAGGATTGTGTAGTGTTGGCAGAAGAGCCAACACTGTGTTGTTAGAGGAGGCCGAAATGCACGCGTTTAATTACACGCTGACTGGCGTGAGGTCTGGAACAGTTAAGGGAATTAATAGTAGCAAATAAAGTACGTAGTTGATGTAATGCTTAACTTTAATCCACAACTGGTGTACATCGCTCTTGACGGTACATGTTATAACCTCAATATCTATTGATAATGGCGCCTTGCTAGGTCGTAGCAAATGACGTAGCTGAAGGCTATGCTAACTATCGTCTCGGCAAATGAGAGCGTATTTGTCAGTGTAGCATCGCTAGCAAAGTCGGCTGTACAACTGGGGCGAGTGCTAGTAAGTCTCTAGACCTGCCGTGTGGTGGTGCTCGGTCTGCAATCACTGACAGTGGCGACACGAGGGTCCGACGTATACTACCGGACCGCGACCGATTTAAAGGCTACCACCTAGCAAGTGTGGTGTCTGGCGGTGACACCACAGATTGTATATGCCCCTGATCTCCTTAGGCCCAGGTTTTCTTTAACAGAACTCAGCATTATTTGCACTCATGCTGGAAGGCATAAGACACATTTTATTTGATGTTTTGTGAAGTTCTCTGTTTCTTCTGACTGTTGTTGAAGTTTAGTGCATGCAGGTTGAAATGCATGTTGAAGTTTAGTGCGTGCAGGTTTAAATGCATTTTGAATCTGCCCATTAAGGATTTTATCAGTGCTGTTGAACAAGGTGTCTTGAACCTTCCCAGTAAGGCTGCTAAAGAAATAAGGCAACAGACTTGCAGGACCATAACTAGGATGCCCACACTAAAATAGAACATCAACACTTAAGAAAGAAAAGTGTTCCATTCCTTACCAGAAGACACAGAAATAGTAATTTTACTTGCTGACAAGAGTACTGTTGTTCTGCGTGCAACATCTTATTTTGGCAAGATGCTGGATTTACTACAGGACCTATTGTATCATCATCTCCAGAAGGATCCAACTGATGCAGTACAATGAAAGATATCTGCCCTCCTCAAATCCAGCCAATGTCCTGAACATCTTGAAAAGAGCTTAAGAGCACAAGTGCAAATTCCACCATGACTTTATGGGCTACTTAAGATACACAAGGAAAGGGCTCCACTTTGCTATATTCGAAACTCAGAATATTTTATACAGTGACTGAAGACTTTGCATCTTGAACCAGCTAACATATTAGTGAGTTTTGATGTGGTCTCTTTGTTCACACGAGTACCTATCGTAGTTTGACTACAACTTACAGTAATTAAGTTGGAGGAGGGCACCTTACATCTATTCAAATACATGCTTACCTCAACTTACATTTTACTTAATGAACAATGTTTTTAGCGTACTGTTGGCGTTGCTATTGGCAGCCTTTTGTCTCCCATGGAAGACTTTGAGGAAAAAGCACTTTAGTCACAGTTTTGAAATCTAAATGTTTTTGGAGATATGTAAACAACATCTTTGTAGTAAGGCCACATGGGGCAGCAAAGCTTCCTACATTTGTGGAACACCTTAACTCCCTCCATCCGAGCATGTGTTTCACCATGGAAGTGGAGAAAAATGGAGACCTCTCGTTTTTAGATGACTTGGTTTGCAGAAAAGAATGTGGTTCCTTATTTGAAGTGTGTTCTGTAAACCAGCTCACACGGACCTATATTTATTAGCTACCAGCTACCATCACCCATGTCAACACAGTGGTGTATTACGGACTGTCATTCATAGGACTAGAGTTATCTCGAATCCAGGGAGCTTATCAGAGGAGCTTAGCCATCTTCACTCTGTGTTTGTATAGAATAAGTACTCTGATAAACAGATTCAAAATGCATTTCCACCTGCATGCACTAAGCCTCAAGAACAGCCAGAAGAAACAGAGAACTCCATGAGGACGGATTTTCTACCCTGTGTTGATGGCATGCCCTTTAAGATCTGCAGGCTGTTCAAGAAACATAAAATAAGATGTGTATTTTGCCCTACAGCATGAGTGATATGATGCTGGATTCTGTTAAAGACAACCTAGGTCTAAGGAGATAAGGGATATTTAGAATCCTGTGCCAGTGTGGGAAATCATAAATTGGCCAGATATGTCACACTGCTAAAGATAGATGTGCTGAATATAGATATCACACCAGACTGGGTCAGTCATAAAATTCTCCTGTTGCTGAACATTGTCATGACACTGGACATGGCAAGAACTATGAAGAAACAATTATCCTCTCATCTACCTCCATGTACTGGGACTCCATCATTAAAGAAGTGGTTGAAATATGTATAAGTAATGACCTGATTAATAGAGACATGGCATTTTAGCTTAGCAAGGCAAGGGAACCGGCACTGGTGGTACTAAGGCACCATTGGTCACAGAGTAATGAATCCAAATCAACACAGATGGGGAATCGGAGTCAGAACACTTAAACTGCCTGCCAACACACCGCCCACATGCATGCTAGGCCATGATTTGCAGCTGTGCTTTTCCCAAATTACACATGTGAATATCGTGCCCCACTTATCTGGCAGGGCGGCTGGTGGCCGAGCGGTTCTGGCGCTACAGTCTGGAACTGCGTGACCGCTACGGTCGCAGGTTCGAATCCTGCCTCGGGCATGGATGTGTGTGTTGTCCTTAGGTTAGTTAGGTTTAAGTAGTTCTAAGTTCTAGGGGACTTATGACCTCAGCAGTTGAGTCCCATAGTGCTCCGAGCCATTTGAACCATCTCTGGCAGGGCACACTGGATGTCATTTTCCTCTATGATTCATCACAATGACATCACAGCCTCACCCCTTGGTGCCTGCACTTTTCTAGTGAGCCAATGCAGAAACATGTCAGTAGGCACCTGGACATGATGGGCAGTTGTCTCATTGAAATATTGTGCAGCTTGCACAAAATTATGTGACATGACACCCATGAATCACTGAAGCAGGATAAATGTTTGCACCGTCCTTGTCCTATACTAAAAGACAATGAGGATGCTGCAAAATTTAGTCTGCAGCACCTAGGTTTGAAGATTCAATGTTCCCAGCCTACCTACCGTAATGATGAGGATACTTGGTGTGAGTGTTACATTCCCAAAGTGATTTCCATTCACACTGCCAGAATTTTAAGCTTTGTGATTGCTCAGAGTAGTCTTCCATACCTGTGAACTACTTTGGACTGTTGTTGATTTTTGCCTCATATTTGTGCTCTCTTTTCAGTATCTCCCTGCTTATTCTGGTGCTCATGCTTATTGCATTGTTCAGTTCCTTAACACAGGTGCAGACCTTGCTACCCTGCCCTATGTCCACTTATGGGACCTATTCGGTCCTTATTCTGGCAATTTTTGTGCTGCAGTGCACACTCTACATTTTATGACATCTTCCTCTACACCTATCTATCCTCCTCCTCACAGTCTCAGTGCTCATCAACAAATTACACATTCCTCAGCACTGGCGATGCCACTCTTCAACACTTTACACATACTGTGATGTCACCCGCACCACTCCTCGAAACCTTACATATTTTGCAGCATTCCCTCAACACCTTATACACATACTTAAAGCCTTCAGCACTTCTGCAACCTCATGGCCTTTCCCCACCCTCCAAGTGCAGCATCTCCAAGTACTCATTAACTCATGTTCTCCCACTATTTTCTTTCACCCTTCCATTGTTCCAATGACATCTTTTCATAGTACCAGCCCCATCCATGGCACTCTTGCTGCACCCATCTGCACCATTGCTGGGACCACTGCCTCTGGCACCATCACCTCAAGCGTCATTTACTCCAGCCACACCATTGATGCCAACCTCATCATCAACTCTAGCTGCACTATTGACTCCAGAAGCAACATAGCCTTCCAACAGTGACATCACCTCTAGCAGTGACATCACCTCTAATGGCTACATCACCTCCAATGGCCCCATCATCTCCAGTGGCACCATCGCCTCAGTGGCACCATCACCTCAGTGACACCATCACCTCCAGTGGCACCGTTGCCTCAATGTGGCACCATCAACTCCAACAGAATAATTACTTCCAGCAGCACCATCACCTCTCTCATCACACCCGAGACCATACATGTTTCTGGTCTTGCTCTCGGGCAAACACATCTCTGACTAGGCCTGCCCTCGACCCACCCTTGTCCGATCCCTTCTGCATCATTCCGTGAGATTTCACATGTTCTTCATCCCACTCTCCTTCCTCCCACATAAGCCACACACCTCATGTGTTTGTACTGATTTCAGATGAGTGACATTGCAAAACACAATGATGACCCACACCCTGAGTCAACCCCCATTTGGTTGCTTTTCCAGGATTCCTCACACCGGTAGTAATGTGTGCCTCTTCAGGGTCCTCTTGCATCATGCAGGGCTGCGGCTGTTCCTCATCTGGACACCCTACTCAGGCCATCAGCAGGACTTCCCTAGCTCTCCAGTTGTACACTCCTGGGACTTTTGATGCAAACTGGGGCTACATTGGCTTCTGTCTCTGTTGCCACCTTTGATGACCACATCTACCTTCCAAGATGATGACTCTGTATGTCTCCCTTTTTCAGGTTTGCTCCTACCAGTACTCATCCAAGACAGATCCACCTTTCACACCCACATTAAAGCCAACTACCACTAGCCAGCACTCCCTGGGATTCAGGGCTCGACCGTAGCAAGCAGTCATCCCAGGGCTACCTTCCTGATTTTGGTGGGCCTCCTCCCTTCAGCAGCCATGTCTTCTTTTAGATGGATATGTCATCTCTTTCCTCAAGAGGGGGATGGGTTGGGAGGGATGCTGCATCCCCTGTTGACACAGCCACTAACCATACAACTGTGTACCACACGTTGCCACAGATCCAGGCCACTGATGACATTTCCTCTGGAGCTCAGATGATAGCAAACTGCATCAACACACAAATATGCCAGGTTGTGTAGAATCAAACCTCCACCAGCTGCCATGATACTACATGGCAAGAGCCCCATTGTCAGATGCAGAATCATTGTTGCAAGCAGTGCTGCCATTGTAGCACTAGCTCGTTTTCACGAGTTGGGTTCCTTCCACCGGGTGAATATTTAGGTCACCACCCGTCCACGCTGCTGTCAGTTCACACTCTGGACTGTGCTTAACAGTCACTCAATTGGAGTTCTTTTGTTAAGCACACTCTAAGCTTCGGGCTCTGTGCCAGTTGTGTCTGGCAGCCCTTCCATTGAAGACCACTGCAGTTACAATTTCATGGGACTTTGTCCCTGACTTGCCTCTGCACATATCACCTCATGGGCCACTACCACCACAGACATCATTCACCCATGAACATCCCCACAAATCAGTGATTACCAGCTATGACAATCCAGTGCAATGTCAGTGCTTACCTGCTAGAATATTCCAGAGCTTCGTTGATTAACTGTACTCAACCAAGTAGCCCTGAATCTCATCTCAAGAACTATTATTGTATTTTGTTTATTAGACTCAAAAAAGTTCTATTGTATTAGTTATCTGGGCACATCAATTGTAGTGTGTTGTTCCCCTCAATCACAAACACTACACCTGTTGTTCTTGTTGTTGTGCTTTTCAGTCTGAAGACTGATTTGATGAAGCTCTCCTTGCTACTCTATTCTGTGCAAGCCTCTTCATCTCTGAATAAATGCAATTTACATTCTTCTGAATTCATTTCTTGGTCTCCCTTTATGATTTTTACCCTCAACATTTCCCTACAGTACTAAATTGGCGATCCACTGATGTCTCGGAAAGTCAGGTTGTGCCACAGATTTCTTTTCTCCCCAGTGCTATTCAGTAGCTCCTCATTAGTTACATAATCTACCCATATAGTCTTCAGGATTCTTCTGTAGTACCAAGTTTCAAAAGCCTCTATTCTCTTCTTGTCTAAACTGTTTATCATCCATGTTTCAGTCCCATACATGGCTACACTCCATACAAATACTTTCAGAAAAGACTTCCTACCACTTAAATCTATATTTGATGTTAACAAATTTCTCTTCTTAAGAAAAGCTTTTCTTGTCATTGCCAGCCTGTATTTTATATCCTCTCTACTTTGGCCATCATCAGTAATTTTGCTGCCCATACAGCAAAACTCATCAACCATTTAAGTACCTTGTTTCTTAATCTAATTCCCTCAGCATCATCTGATTCAATCTGACTACATTCCATTAAACTTGTGTTGCTTTTGTTGCTGTTCACCTTATAACCTCCTTTCAAGACAGTCTCCATTCCATTCAATTGCTCTTCTAAGTCCTTTGCTCTCTCAGACAGAATTACAATGTCACTGGATAACTTCTTTGGATTCCTTTACTACTTGCTCAATGCAGAGATTGAATAACACTGATTATAGGCTACAACCTTGTATCACACCCTTCTGAACCATTTCTTCCCTTTCAGTGCCTTAGACTCTTATAACTGCCATCTTGTTTCTGTAAAAGTTGTATATAACATTTTTCTCCCTTTGTTTTACTCCTGTTACCTTCAGAATTTCAAAGAGAGTATTCCTGTGAACACTAGCAAAAGCTTTCTCTAAGTCTACAAATGCTATAAATGTAGGTTTACCTTTACCTACCTTCTAAGATAAGTCGTAGGGTCAGTATTATCTCACATGTTAATACTTTTCTCCAGAATACCAACTGATCTTCCCTGAAATTGGCTTTACCAGTTTTTTCCATTCTTCTGTAAAAATTTATGTTAGTATTTTTCAACTGTGACTTAATAAACTGGCAGTTCAGTAATATTCACACATGTCAGCAACTGCATTGGAATTATTACATTCTTCTTGGAGTCTGAGGGTATTTCACCTATCTTATACATCTTACACACCAGATGGAAGGGTTTGGTCATGGTTGGCTGTCCCAAGGCTATCAGCAAATCTGAAAGAATATTGTCAACTAATGGGGCCTCGTTTTCACTTGGATCTTTCAGTGCTCTGTCAAATTCTTCTCACAGTATCATATCTCCCATCGCATCTTCTCTACAGCCTCTTCCATTTCTGAAATATTGCCTTCAAGTTCATCTTCACTGTATAGACTCACTACACACTCTTTCCACCTCCCAGCTTTCCCTTTTTTTGCTTAGAGCTGGTTTTCCATCTGAGCTCTTGATATTCACACACCTGCTTTCCTTTTCTCCAGAGATCTCTTTAATTTTGCTGCATGCAGTATGTATCTTTCCCATAATGAAATATGCTTCTAAATCATTACATTTGTCTTGTACCCATTCCCACTTGTCCATTATGCACTTGCTGTCAGTCTACTTTTTTTTTATGTGTTTGAATTCCCTTCTGCATGCTTCAGTTGCTGCACTTTTATATTTGCTCCTTCATCAATTAAATTTGACATTGTCTGTGTTAGCCAAGGATTTCTGCTAAGTCTTGTTGTTTTACCTATTTGAGCCTCTGCTGGCTTCAGTATTTTATCTCTCAATGCTACACATTCATCTTCTTCTGTATTAATTTCCCTCCTTCTATTCAACCTTTGCTTAATGCTCCTTCTGAAACTCTCAACAAGTCCTGTTTTTTTTCAACTTATACAGGTTCCAACTCCTTAATTTCCTACCTTTTTGCTATTTCTTCAGTTTTAATCTACAGTTCATAACCAAGGAATTGTAGTCAGAGTCCACATCTGCCCCTGGAAATGTCTTACAATTTAAAGTCTGGTTCAGAAATCTCTGTGTTACCATTATATCATCAGTCTGAAACCTTTCAGTGTCTTCAGGGCTCTTTGATGTATACAACCTTCTTTCATGATCCTTAAACTGTGTTAGTGATGATTAAATTATGTACCGGGTGATCAAAAAGTCAGTATAAATTTGAAAACTGAATAAATCATGGATTAATGTAGATAGAGAGGTACAAATTGATACACATGCATGGAATGACATGGGGTTTTATTATAACAAAAAAAAAAAAAAAAAAAAAAAAGTTCACAAAATGTCCGACAGACAGCACTGGACAGCAAAACATCAGTGACAGCGCATGACAATCCTGTATAAAACGAGCTGTAATGAGAGAGAGAATCAGATGTGCCAGCAGTTGCAGCATGTTGACGTTACCTGAAAAGGCACTTATAGTGAAGCTGTATTATCAGAATGGGGAATGTGCTAGTTCAGCGTTACAATCCTATCGCCATAAGAAGGGGATTCGAATGGGTAGAGGCCCATTGACAAATGCAGCTGTGGTGAGAATGATTTCGAAGTTCGAAGCCATGGGTTGTTTAGACGATAGACCCTGTAGTGGCTGACCGAGCACAAGGCGTAATGCTGCTGAGACAGTTCAGGAAGAAATGGAGACTGTAGCGGGTTCGTCTATGCACAGGAAAGTCAGCGCTTGTGCAGTTGCATGTCGCACCGGCATTCCATACACTACTGTTTGTTTGGCACTGAGGCGTACCCTCCGATGCTATCCATACAAAATCCATCAGCATCATGAACTGTTACCTGGCGATTTAGTGAAGCAGAGGGCATTTGCGGTGTGGGCATTTCAAAAGATGGCGGAAGATGACGACTGGTTGAGTAACGTGTTGTGGACCGACGAAGCTCATTTCACACTCTGAGGGTCTGTCAATGCCCACAACTGCAGAAGTTGGGCTACCGAAAATCCTAGAACTGTCGTGGAAACTCCATTGCACGACGAGAAAGTCACGGTATGGGTTGCATTTACCACATCTACCGTTATCGGGCCTTTTTTCTTTGAGGAAATGCGTGATTCTAGTTTTGTAACTGCTACCGTGCCGGATGAGAGGTACACCGATATGTTACAGAATCGCATCGTCCCCAGCCTAGCTGATAAACACCTGCTGGAACATACGATGTTTATGCAGGATGGTGCTCCACCCCATATTGCTAGATGCGTGAAAGATCTCTTGCTTGTGTCATTTGGTGATGATCGTGTGCTCAGCTGCCACTTTCGTCATGCTTGGCCTCCCAGGTCCCCAGACCTCAGTCTGTGCGATTATTGGCTTTGGGGTTACCTGAAGTCTCAAGTGTATCATGATCGACCGACATCTCTAGGGATACTGAAAGACAACATCCGATGCCAATGCCTCACCATAACTCTGGACATGCTTTACAGTGCTGTTCACAACATTATTCCTCGACTACAGCTATTGTTGAGGAATAATGGTGGACATATTGAGCATTTCCTGTAAAGAACATCATCTTTACTTTGTCTTACTTTGTTATGCTAATTATTGCTATTCTGATCAGATGAAGCACCATCTGTCAGACATTTTTTGAACTTCTGTATTTTTTTTTTGTTCTAATAAAACCCCATGTCATTCCAAGCATGTGTGTCAATTTGTACCTTTCTATCTACATTATTCCATGATTTATTCAGTTTTCAAATTTATACTGACCCTTTGATCACCCGGTATGTGCAAAATTCTATCAACCAGCTCCCTCTTTCATTCCTTTCCCACCAGTCCATATTCACCTCTAGTTTTTCTTCTATTTTGCATGCTAAAAACATTTGCTTGGTTTGATGAGTTGCCCCAGAATATGATCCCGTATGACATAATAGAATGAAAGTAAGTAAAGCATGCAAGTTTTTTATATTTATATCTCCTATATCTGACATCATTCTCAGTGCAAATACAGATTTGTTTAGGTGCTTCAGCAATTCTGTGGTATGCCCTTCCCAACTGAATTTATTATCAAGCAGAAATTTAACACCATAAACCTCTTTTATCTGCATGTCTTCATGTGTTATACATATGCTGGAAGGAAATCTCTTACAGCTTCTGAACTGCATATGGTGAGTCTTTTCAAAGTCTAATGGCAGTGAATTATCTTTAAAACATCTATTAATATCTTCAAAAATTTGATTAGCAGCTATTTCTAAATCTGCACTTGACTTGCTACTTTTGCAATGTTTGTATCATTTGCAAACAAAACAAGCTTAGCATGTGACAATGTGACGGACAAGGTGACATTAATGTATACAAGAAAAAGAAATGGACCCAAGATGGAAACTTGAGGAACACCACATGTAATTCATTCCCAGTCAGATGATGACTGACTGCTCAGGTATTTTGAAATGACACTCTTTATTTCCTATTGATTACATAAGACTCGAACCATTTTGAAACATTGCCTGTGACACCACAACATTCTAAGTTACTTAAGAGAATGTTGTGACTCAGACAGTCAAAGGCTTTTGACAGGTCACAGAAAATGCCAGTAGCCTTCAATTTATTATCTAATGAATTAAGTACATTCTCACTGTAAGTATAAATAGCTTTCTCTGTTTCAGATCCCTCAAGAAACTCAAACTGTGACACGGACAATATATTATTTGCAGTCACTTGCCTAAGGAGATGCTTGAACACAACCTTTTCAAATATTTTTGAAAAAGCCAGCAAAAGTGAAACTGGTCAATAGTTTGATGGTATCTCTTTATCCTCCTCCTTGTAAAGAGGCTTAACTTCAGCATATTTGATTACACAAATAACTGAAGACAGAACTCAACTGACATGAGCATTCTTTGAGTAACTTCCTTGATTTATTATCATAACCACACAAGCTACTTCCTTGGGAGACGTGAGTGTAATTTCTATTTTGCTGAAATTTTATTTTAAGACTGGTCGCAGATATTCCATTGCACTGTTCACTGAACCTGATAACTCCAATCTGTCACTAACAGAAACAAAGTACTTGTTTAAGAGGTTTGTAATGCTACATGCACTTGTTAGCAATGTCTCATTAATTTTTAGAGCTATCTGTTCCTCTTCCTTTTTGGCCCCACCTGTCTCTGTCTTCACTATATCCCATTCAGTTTTTATTTTGTTGCCTGATGTAATTATCTTTTTCTCATTATAAAGCAGCTTTTATTTCTGGATTACTTTCTTCAATATTTTGCAGTATTCTTTGTAATGCATTACAGTGCTAACAACAGAGCTGCACCGAGCGAGGTGGCACAGTGGTTAGACACTGGACTCGCATTCGGAAGGACGACGGTTCAATCCCGCGTCCGGCCATCCTGATTTAGGTTTTCCGTGATTTCCCTAAATCACTCCATGCAAATGCCGGGATGGTTCCTCTGAAAGGGCATGGCCGACTTCCTTCCCAATCCCTCCCTAATCTGATGAGACCAATGACCACGCTGTCTGGTCTCCTTCCCCAAACCAACCAACCAACCAACAGAGCTGCTCCGAGATAGTAACAGTCTCCTTTGTCCCACATGATATCTGTATTCCTTATGTAATCCACAGTTTAATTTTTGACTTCTGTTTGATTTGAGTTACCTTTAGGGGAAAACAGTTTTCAAAAGTGGAAGTAACTTTATTAATGAATGATTTGTATTTTCCATTTGAGTCAGAAGTATTGTAAACATCTATCCAATTCTTGTCTTTGAGCAGTCTCCTAAAATTCTCAATTTTTGACTGGTTTATTACCCTCATGAACTCAGATTTAATAGACTTTTTTATCCTCACAAGTTTCAACATTTAACACAAGATGCTGCATGTCATGATCAGCTATTCCATTTACTATTGGTTTTGTGATTTTTTTTTTCTAGATTTGGGTACAAAGATGTTATCAGTAGCTGTCTCAGAGCATTTATATATCCTAGTTGCAAAGTTCACTGAAGGAACTAAATTGAATGACAGTGTTACTGATTGCAATAACTGTTCATTGGCAGAGCTTTTCAATAAATCCGCATTAAAATCACCAGCAAGCACTACTTCCTTGTTTTTTGCCATAAGATGGGACAACAGAGCTTCCAGATTTTTTATGAAGAGGTTAAAGCTTCCTGAAGGTACTCTCTATATACTTACTATTATAAACGACTTACTATGAAATACTGCTTCTGTTGCACAATCATCTGAGCACTGCTCTGAGCAAAAGTTATTAATATCATTATTCTTGAAATCAAAAGAGTTTCTGACAAATGTGGCAACTCTTCCTTTCTCCTTATTTTCTCTACTGAAGTAAGAAGCTAACTTGAATCCTGTAACATTTAACATATCTATAACGGTGGTCACATGATGTTCAGAAAGGCAGATTATATCAACTGGTTTGCTCAACTCTAAGTCTTCAACACAATTAAGCAACTCATTAAGCTTACCTCTTATTCCTCAAATATTCTGATCCAATATGGATAACTGATTTTGTGCACTTGCTGAATTACCACTGGATGAAACTAATTTTTGTTCCAATTTTTGAATATCTGTCGTTAGAATCAAAGACTGCCTGTATGAATTGTGTACATTAAAATTTGCTTTCTGAATGCCTGTTTTTATCAATGTTAATGTCAGTTTCAGCCTGTCTCTGCATATCTTTTATTTCTGCCCTCCCGACTCTAAAAAACTACTGTTCTGTTACTTGTAACCACTGACACTTTACCACTTGTGATAGTGCCTCCTACTTAAGTTATTTGCTATTAGCCCAGGCAGTTTTCCCTTCCCCTTCCTGTTGAGGTGAAGGCCATGCCTAGTATAGTCCCACCTGCTGATAGAGTCAACAGGAACCACTCCGATTTGAGATCCCATAGCTGATCCAAGCAGCCATCCCACCTCTAAATTAACTGTCCTAACAGAAGACTTTAAATGAGGCTGGTCATGTGACTCAGAACAGATACAAGCCCAGCACCAGTATGTACTGTTTCTGAAGCTATCTTTACAAGGTCACTCTCAACTGAATAATTAGGGTTCCTGTCAATGCTGATGTCTGTCTCACCCACAATTACCACAGTCTCTTCCTTTGTTAAGTCTTTGCAAGGTGAACCTACATCCTCTATCACCTTACCCAGACTTGCACCAGGTTTAAAAAAATTTGTGACCCTGTGACCTGAGGCTAGTTCATCCTGCAAGAGTTGGCCAACACCTCTAACATGTGAACCACCTAACAACAAATTTTTTTCTTCTTTACAATTTTTCTGACTTTTTACTTCTCAAACACTTTTTGAAAGTTGGTGTGCCCTTTCTACTGCTACATCTACTTGTGGCACATCAGTTTCCAATTGTGACAACAGATGAAACCTGTTTTCAACATTGACAACAACACTGTCTGTGAAAGCCCTATTCCTATTTCTTCTATAACCTGCTGTCACTCCCCACCTCTCTTTTCCCTACTCCCCCGTTAACCGTTCCAGATCTTGTTTTGCTTTATCTAGTTTCATCTGAAGGGCAGCAGTCTTCTCCTTCTGTTCTACTATCTTCCTATCTCTACAGCAAATTCGACACAACCAATGAGCCTTGTTTAATTCCCGAATTCCTACACCACTACAGTCACTCATATGAAAGAAACTGCAAGAACCCTCAGACCAAATCCTGCAACTAACAATCCTACAGCAAGTCTTATACCTCTCACGAATGAGAATCAAATTTTAGCTTTAATCTAAGTTGAACAAGAATAATTTCTTAGACTACTCAGTTAATATATTAAATTTCTTAGAAAGTTTAAGCCCAAGGTTCAGACACTAATTCAAAACTTCCAGAGAAACAGAAATGATTATACCTGTATTGTTTATGTGATGAAATAAAAAGTAAACAAAGAACTGAGCCTACACTATATAAACTTTTCACTTATTTTGGAACTTTTCACTTTGAATACTTACTAGAGAATCAAATGGAATCATGTAACTTACTGTATGCAATAATGTAAACAAATCCTAGTCCAAAATTCACACTTATGAAATGTTTTCTTTTTCCAGAAAACACGCAAAAAAAGTGAAACGTTCAATTGATAGCTACAATAGGTATTAATTTACTTATTTATGATATAATAGTGCCTCAATTAATTGTTATTACACCATTACACACTTGTCTTTATGAGAGCCCTGAATGTACACAACACATCAACCAAAGATGCTACACACATGGACAGATAGGGGATCCCACTTCAACTCACTACTCAGACAATGCACAATAACGAAACAAGGTTATGACACAGCAGTCACAAAACCTTTGTTGAATGATGTGTTTGATTTGTTGTGCCTTGTCTCTGTAATCATCAACCATGATCACTTTATCAAAGAAGAAATCTGAATTCAAATTAGATAAAAAATAAGCATTTATTAGTTTTGTACGTCAGTTTCAATATTAGCAACTAACCAGCCAAAAGTATAGATTACAGGTGACATTTTGTTTGATGATGGCACTACATGAGTTAAGAGAGTAATGCTCACTATGTTATAGAGTTCTCTAAATTAATATTCAGCTCAGTACTACAGGGTGATTATAATTAAAGTTAAACTTCCAAAATTCTGTAGAAATAACACCCTGTATATTGCAAACTTGCTGTAGTCAGAAAGGTAGACAATACACACAGCATAATGGATAACAGCAATCAAGTGATTTATGAAAATGCTAAAGCATCCATTCCAAAGTCATAAGGTAACCCTTAGTGGAGTGTTGAGATCCATTTAACAGTCAGGGGTTGGTTGATAACTGTACAAAAATTCTTACAATGTCCATCACATGACAACCTCTCAGACCTATTTATGACAAAAGCAAAAGGCATTTATTAAGGTAATGGCAAGAATTCTTAACATCATTAGCTATTCACACCAATAATGAAAATATGGTAGTCAGTGAAGAGGATTCATATTGAAGACAGGGTATCTTCTGAAATAGACATAATTGCTGATGATGTTCTGGTAATAATGACACAAAATAATGACCACGTAATATACAATCACAAGCACAGACTAATATCCAATGTTCAGTCATGACTGCATGCTATCCTTTTCACTATTTGGGATTTAGAAGGAACTTTGTGGGTCACAAAACAGCACCATGGTCAGATGAAATACAACATGGAAGGTTGAGGTATATACATTCTACAGCCAATGCATGGAGTGAGTGAAGCCATACAAGGACTGTACAATTACAAATTGTTGTCATATCGCTCATTTCACCAGATGCTTCAGCCAAACATTTATGCAATCAGTCAACTGTTACTTAGCAGGACCAGTTAATTAATTACTTCACATTCCTTGTTCTGTAACTCATATTATTAAGGAAAGCCTTCAGGATTTGGAATGAGTCAAGCTATAGGCCTACATTAACAGGTACAAGAAGTCATTGCAGTCTACGTTTTTATGGAATACTAACAAGCAATTTAAACTAGATCTACTCTACCCGCATTGTTAAATATCACAATTACTTCCAGAATATTAAGCTTTACATGTGTTATAAATCAGGAAATGTATTTTAGTAGAAAATGAACTACTGAAAAAAACAACCCTTCTCAGCTTAGGTGCTGTTTTCAGCTACTAATTGATACAAGACTGACGAAAAATCAAGACACTTTCATAAGACTTTTTGACACAGAAAATGTGTTCAGCAATTTAAAATGGTGCAAGATATTCAAAATACTGAAAAAAATATGGGTAAGATATAGGGAAATATGTACAAGAACCAAGGGGAATAGTAACACTGGAAAACCAAGGATGAAGTGCTCAGATTAAAAAGGGTGTATGACAGGGATGTAGCCTTTCCCCCCTACAATTCAATCTATACATCAAATAAGCAATGACAGAAATAAAAGAAAGGTTGAAGTGTGGGATTAAAATACAGGGTGAAAGGATATGAGTTACAAGATTCACTGAAGACATTGCTATTCTCAATTAAAGTGAAGATGAATTACAGCATCTTTTGAATGGAATGAACAGTGTAATGAGAACAGAATATGAACTGAGAGTAAATTGAAGAGAGATGAAAGTGATGAGAAGTAGCAGAATTGAGAGAAGCTAGATGCTTAACAGCAGAATTAGGGATCATAAAGTAGACAAAATTAGGGAATTCTGCTATTTAGGCAGAAAAAAGTCTATGCTGGAGCAAGGAGGACATAGAGAGCAGATTTAACACTGGTAGAAAGTGTATTCCTGGCCCAGAGGAGCTACTAGTATCAAACATAGGATTTAATTTGTGGAAAAAATTTCTCAGAATGGATGTTTAGAGCACAGCATTATATGGTAATGAAACATGAACTGTGGGAAAACTGGAAAAGAAGAGAATCATAGCATTTGAGAAGTGATGCTACAGAAGAACATTTAAAGTTATGTAGACTGATAAGGTAAGGAATGAGGAGGTTCTCAACAGAATTGGCGAAGAAAAGACTATATGGAAAAGAATGATAAGAAGAAGGGACAGGATGAAAGGACATCTGTTAAGACATTAGGGAATAACTTGAATGGTATTTGAGGCATCTGCAGAGGGTAAAAACTGTAGAGGAAGACAGAGATTGGAATACATCCAGCAAATAATTGAGGACATAGGTTGCAATTGCTACTCTGAGATGAAAAGGTTGACACAGGAGATGGATTCATGGCAGGCTGCATTAAACCAGCCAGAAGATTGATGATTCTTCACTAATCTCAGAGAATGCTATCTGTTGTCTATATAGTGGAACAGCTAAAATCTATTTAGTATGAATATTAATGTTACCCAAAATTTTTATTTCCAGGTCCAAATATTCTGTTAAATTATAGAATGGGTGGCTAATAATACACACTTTTACTTTAGTTTTCTATATTTCAGATTTTGTTGTTCCTACCTGACATCTACCACTAATCTGTTCAAGACCCTTGCACCAGAATACAAAACTCCTGCCTTATCCCTAGGCAAGTAAACATACACAATATCGAGATTATTTTGATTGATTTTTTTATTATTTATTTTTATTACCTTTTGAATTTCACAAGTCTTCCCACATTCATGCTTATTATTAATTGCTAATACTATTAGGAAGTAGATGTACTGGAACAGCGTTTTCGGAATTCCAGGGTCCTGTAAGAGCTTTCTACAAGATATTTGAATTTCTACCTTGCACAATATTGTTACTGCATGCTTCTCTAAAATATGTACTGTTGTGACCTTAGCTGTATTTCCACAGAGGATTATGCAATAGAAAAGTAAAGTATAAAGATGTAGACTTTTGATTAATGTATTTTTGTTATTTGTTTGTTATGTATTCTACTACATGTATAATGTCTTTTTTCACTTTTCTTCTGGTTTTATGTTATTATTTTCCCTCCATTTCCATTGTAAGTTAACTGTACTTTCCCGTGTTACATGTGTTCTATGTAATTTACATCCGTATATATGTGGTACTGCATATTCCATTTTTAATTCATATATTCTTTAAATTGTTTAGATCCTCTTGTTCATAAAATGATTGACAGAATATGTAGAGAAATAAAATGTAAAAGTGAAAGTATGTAAAATACACTACTGATCCCATTTATTGGAATACAAGGAGAGGGAGCGGAAGAATGGATCATTTTGGTTGACATACACATGTGCTGTTTGTTATGCATCAGAGTACCTAGGAATTACACACATGAACTTTCATTTAGTAAGTAGCCATTGAGCTCTACTTCTGGTATCTGTAAGCCTCTTATATTTGTCTGAATTTTCTCAGTGTGAGTATATATGAGATGAAAAGTATGCTGTTTTCTGTGAATCAGTTGTAAGATTGTTCACTGATCCGGTAAGTTAATAAATGACATCCTGTGCAACTAAACAAATTTCAGCATGACTGTACTGAAGGTACCTTCATTATCTGCTGTTAATCCCCCTAAAGATTCCTCAGATTTCATGGGATTTACTAGCATGATTAATCAAGTCCAGTAATTCATGTCATGGTATTTTATTTCCTTGTTTAATTATTCTATTGCACTTATCTTCACTTTCAGAAAGGTCATGAAGGTTGTCTGCAATTTATCTGTAAGTAAACTTTTCCAGTAGCACCCCTCAGCACTGATCACACTCTAAGAGTCATTGCTCCTCCCTTTCCTGAGATGGCCTGATGGTTTTGGCAGCCTGCTGGATCATGCTTGTTATGTGATCCACCTAGTTTCAGGTGCTACGTCTGCTGTACTTTTAGTTTGGTGGCTAGCTTTAGGGCTGCTCCGTCAATTAGACAAAGTTTGAGGGGAAGGTGGTCACTCCAACAGAGGTCATCATTAGCTTCTCACTTAATAGTATTCATATTTTCCTTGTGAGCTTCATATTCCTTGGAACAGGTGTCTCATATGGCTCAAAACTGGCTTTTGTAAAAATTGACGAATTAATCTTTCTTGGTTTAGATGCTGTAATTCGTTTATGGATTCTACAGAGATCCAAACTCCACTGTAAAGTGGAAGCCACCTTATTAGTACCTACAGTTTTCCGTCCCCTTTGTTTTCTATTAAGATGAGATGCCAACAATACACTAGTCACCAAAAGTTAAGCATAATCAAGAAATGAGATAATATTTGCATAATAGGATACATTAAGGGTTACAGGACAAGGTGAAAATTAATAGTGTCGAAAAACTTATAGTTTTTAGTCTTTAAAACAGGTAAAAAGTAAAGTTTTGACATTGAAGTTACACAGTTAAAAATAATGAATTAATGACAGTACAACAAATACTGGAAGAAATGGTTTCCCTAAACTGCCACACATGCTCACCAGTAACATGGCATGCTGCATGAAGTGATCCAATATCTCAATCTTATTTGAAAAAGCTGTGCTAATGTCTGGCAGAGTCCTCTTTGGTGGCAGAGATGCTATAAAACTGTATAAGATGAGTCAATATCTTACTGTATCCTGTTAACATTCATGAAAAGAAAAAAAAACTGTGCTGATGGCTGGAAGAGTCCTACATAGTAACAAAGATGCTGCAACTCATCTTCCCAATTAACCCTAAAAATATTCCATGGGACTAAGACCTGCAGACACAGCTGACCAGTCCATGTGTTGGGATACATTCAATTCATCTGCAAGAAATTCACTCACTGGAGTAATTCGATGATTCATGGACATTAAGTATGGACCACCTGCAGCTGTGAGAAATATCACATGTGGTTGCATTATGTTGTCTTTGTGCCTCCATCAGTTAACAGTAAGCCTCTGACATAAAATTAAGATATTAATTTCTGTACACGATTCTTCATGATACCTTGCTGCACAAACACCCCAACAACATTAAACTGGCCTCTTTGTAAGACATTTCTGATGCTGTATCAGCTACTGCTTTCCATTGAGATATTATCTGTCATGATACTGATTCTGAAAACTGAAGCAGGACTTTTCTATGAAGAGAAAATTCCTCCTGTAATTCAAGGCCCAATCTTGGTATTTCTGATTCAACAAAAAATGAGCCCATCTGTACAGTGTCACAAGGGAGACATGCACTATTAGATGTCTGGCATAGAAACCAATTGCTAATTCCCTCCAACGCACAATTTCATGGAACATCACAAATCCTGATGTTCCTGTAAGCTCTGTAGATAATTCTCTTGATATGACTGGATTTTGTTTTGCAGTTAAAGCCAGACACTGGCACTCCTGTAGAACGGTAACATTACATATGTAATGGACACCTATTTCTATCTTTGAATCATGTAGTTATTCAAAGTTGGGATTACTCCTTACTATACCCAGAGTGATTACAGTACACTACTGACTCACTAAGGATATCCGTCCCAACAACCCTTACCCCTACTACAATGAGATTTGGAATTTAATTCAGTATAGACTTCAATAATCAGCGATTTTTGGCCATATTCTTGTAATGAAATTTTTTCCACCTTCAGGATTAAAACTGGGTAGCTCTGCTCACTTTATGTGTAAGATAATAAATAATAAGTTAATATTTCAGCATTCAATAATCTCTGCCATTCCAGGTTTTGAGAAAAATGCAAAATTTAATTCAAAGAAATCATGGAGAATACACTTCATTTGATTCAAGCTCTAATTATTAACTTTACAGATTGCTTTCATTTAACTCATAGACTGACAAAATGCATCTCAAATTGTGGAAAAGAGTAAATGCTTAAGTGAAAAAAAGTTAATTGAGCTTAAAGTATAAATAAGAATTTAGGCTACTGCAAATATAATAAAATGTATACTACTGCAGGATAACAGACAGGTTTTCATTTTGCCTTGTTGCATTATTAACAAAGAAATGTAATTCATCACAGATTTAATTTAAATTATTATTTAAGAATGTGGATAAGTTTACATACATTATCACACCACAACTCAAAATATTTGTTTTCAACAGCAAATAATTGTACATAATTAATTAATAACATAGTGATAATGTCAGTAGTTATTTAAAGTTATAAATGTATAATGCAATACATGTACACCCAAAATATGTCTTCTATACAAAAAACTGATGTAAAGCTAAATTACCCTTGTTAATAAGTACCCAATGCCCATATATTGCAATTTGTTGGTCAGTTATTTACATGACACAATATAAATCTAAGACTGCCACTGAAATTAATCTTTTTGGCCAAGAAATAATGTATTGATTTTCACACAATGATTGCCATTAAGTAATGCCCAATAGTTCAATGAAAATTTTATTTTATAACAACATGCACTATAGCTCAGTAGTATACATTACCTGACTTGCTTGGCCAAATCTCCAGCAGATATCGTAGAACATTAATTGGTTGATTGAAGTCAAGTTCTCGCCCTTCTTCTGATTGTAGCATCAAAACAGGACCAAAGCAAATTGCTAAGTTCTGAGGAGACATTTTATTACGCTCTGACTGTGACACCACTAATGCCAGGTGATCCATCAAGAAAATCAGAGTGCACTGCAATCAACATAACAGTAATACATTATTATTATGCTAGTTATAATAATATTATCAGTTATATTACCACTACTACTGCTGTTACTGCTGCTGCTGCTACTACTACTACTACTACTACTACTACTACTACCACCACCGATATTTGTAATAGTAATAACCACAATAATAATAACTGGCATAATAAAAATTCATAGTGGTTGTGACGAAGCAAGCTGGGATAATTTTACTTCCCCTCTTGTTTTGCCATCTGCCTCCTTAAATTCGTTTTTTTCACTTTTAGCTATTTACCATTAACATATGTGAATATAATCTGCATTTTCATAAAAGAGAAAGGTTGGCCCTCAGTTTGAAAGAATATAACAACAGATCTAATTTTGTGCTTAGTTTCATGTATGTAATTGATTTTATAACTTATTTTCACTATTCCTAGTTAGTATGTTTAATTATAGGGCAAAATCAGTAATTTTTTGTAAATTAAATTCTATTGTTGATGTATAAACAGATATAAATTCTGTACTAATTATTAGTATCTGGAAGACAAAATGCTAGTAATTTTAAAGTATCTATTTGTCTCTATTCGAAAACACGTTAATTCCAAAGTAATTAACAGTTTTGTCCAAAGTATTGTTTGTGTACTTATATTTGTTAATTTCATGATTTAAACAAATAATTTGGCCTAATTCTTGCAGCAGAAGAAAGTGTTAAAAAGAACCAATGTTTTGATGTATTCAGTTAATTTAATGAGTTAAGTTTTAATTGTAATTTCTGAAAATTTAACTTCGAATAATGTGTAGTTTCGGCCCCTATTATTGTGAGGATATATAGCGGCCTGAATTTTGGTCACGAGACAGTCAGTCCACGGCAAAGTTTCAGATGAGAAACCTGTGTTGGTTAGAACAACAACAATGCTTCAACTTAACTGTGAAATAAGTGTTACACAATTAGGCCATGTGATAAGATAATGACAGTGTCTGCTCCATATGTACCTTTTTCTTCTTCAAGAAATGTGAACTATGTGGTTCGGCTTTTACTGCTCTTAGATATTCAACAGTAAACTATTGTAGCAGTATGTGGATATTTACCTGCTAACTATTAATGAGGCTTATGGGAAGTTAGAACAATAGTGCACTGGCCATATTAAAAGTGTGTATTGGGGGTTGTGAAAAGTGAAAGTAAACTGATGTAAAATGCAACTGTGCCTCTGTTGGCTACATCATTTACAGTAGACAGTAGTTGCACTTTCACCCTCTAATTTTTCAGCCAGTACGTAGACACTGAGGGCAATCAACGAAGAGATAAACAAAGCAGGCAAGCACCATCACAATGTAACACATAATAACAAAAAATACAATGAAATACGGTTAGAACCATCACAACAAAATACTAACATTTCCACATGAAATCATGGCTGCACACATCTCCTGTACCTATCTTGAACTCAGTATTAAAAACTCAGGCTAATTAAAGAAATAAAAAAACTTACAAGAAATAAAAATCTGGGCATTTTGCTATGTATTTGCACAGAATGGTTAAGTAGGTATTTCATGCTGGAGATATGTGTATGGTAACATAATGATTCACGTCAGTGATTTAAAATAACTCTTGGTATAAGAAACAAAGAAATTTTAAAAAATAATCAGATAGCCGAAAAGAAAGTGGATTTTATGCAAGCAACTCGAAACACAATTAACATACCGCTTTTAAGAAAGAATCTCCTAAATGAAACTACAAAATGATAAAGGTATGAAAAGACATAGTTATCAGGTCGAAGCAGTCTAATATTAACCAAAACTGAGAGAAATCCAGGTGAGGAAGAGGACGAGAGCAGGAGCATCTAGTACCCAACTTTTATTGCATTTGGAATTTTTTTTTTTTTTTTTTTTTTTTTTATTCATGTAGCTCTGCTTTAGTTCAAGCATATATTTTTTCCATGTTTATGTGGTTAACAACAAGATGAGTAAACATAACAGACATGTAAGTTTGAAGGCTTCCACAAACAGCATCAATGTGAATAAAATCATTGCAGATATAAGGCCCCTACTTTATGAAAGAACTAAAACAATGAACATACCGACATTTTGACTGACTGTGCAGCAGTTCTGAAGAGTCACATTGATGAGAACTGCTGCAAAGTCAGCCAATATATAAGTATTTCAGTTATTTTAGTGTTTCATAATGATGTGACCTAATATGCAAAATGATTTTATTAAAAATAACTGACATGCATAATTCCTGGGGATAAAAACCTGAATGTTATTTCTTTGGGGTACTCGCTATGACACAAAAGACTCAGACAATATATAATCAGAAACGGGAAATTTCATACTATGTTACTCACACATTTAGTTCCATGTGGAACGAGTTAGTACAAAAAATTAACATAATAAAAGTTAATTATCCATAAAATCAAATTTACATATAATCTATGCATATGACAAGCTGCTGAGTATATAATATCATAATCTATAATATACCTCAGCATACCTCAGAAATTTGCTTTAATTTTTCCAGGAATTCCCTGGTTGAATAGGAGGAGAGAAATATGAGGAAATTCTTTAATGCAGATTGGAAAGTGTGAGGATTACTTTTAATATTAGCTTACTGAAAACGGATGCAGCAGAATGCTGTACTCCTTTCTGCACAAGAGTCAAGGAGGTTTGATCCAAGTGCAAATTGAATTTCTGCCTAGTATTAACTCAGTGAGAATAAGCGCATACAACAAAGAACTATAGAGAACTGTATATTGACAGGAGAGTGTGAGAATTCCTAGATTCTTGAACAGGAGACAACAAAAGGTTTGTGAACTTACACCACATATTGCCCAAACTGCATGTTCCTGAGCCAAAAGTGGACACAGTTACCCCAGAAAATAATGTTGTATGTCATAAGTGAATGAAAACAAGCAAAGTAGCCACATTTACATGTTTTACAATCACTTTTTGCAGATATTGATCTAATGGTAAACATAGCAACATTCAGTTTTTGAAACCAATCCTGAAAATGGGCTTTCCATGACAGCCCACCATATATCTGTACACCTAAGAGTTTGGATAGTTCAGATTCACAAATTATATGCCAATTCTCTGTAACCAGAATGTCAATTTTAGTTCAATTATATGTTATAAACTGTAAAAACTGAGTCTTGATATCTTGTTCTATGATGCATACAATATCCTTCTACACCAAACTAGTGTCATCTGCAAATGTAAATATTTTAGAAACACCCAATATGTTAGAATGTATACAATATTTGTCTGAGAACTGGCCCCTGGGGCACCCATCACTTAATCATGCCCCAATCAGATTGCATCTCACAGCCATTCCCATTTCTGAGGAGAATGACATTTTTCTGTCTGCTTTTAAAGTATAAGGAGAAGAAATTTTGAGCTACTCTTTTTACTCAATAATGGACCAACTTCTGCAAAAATATTTTTGTCATCAACACAATCAAAAGCCTCAGTTAAATCAAAGATAACTTCCTAAGTTCACAACTTTTTGTTTAATCTGTCCACTGCCTCACAGTTGTTGTTGTGGACTTCAGTCCTGAGACTGGTTTGATGCAGCTCTCCATGCTACTCTATCCTGTGCAAGCTTCTTCATCTCCCAGTACCTACTGCAGCCTACATCCTTTTGAATCTGCTTAGTGTATTCATCTCTTGGTCTCCCTCTTCGATTTTTACCCTCCACACTGCCCTCCAATACTAAATTGGTGATCCCTCGATGTCTCAGAACATGTCGTACCAACCGATCCCTTCTTTTAGTCAAGTTGTGCAACAAGTTCCTCTTCTCCCCAGTTCTATTCAATACCTCCTTATTAGTTATGTGATCTACCCATCTAATCTTCAGCATTCTTCTGTAGCACCACATTTCGAAAGCTTCTATTCTCTTCTTGTCCAAACTATTTATCATCCATGTTTCACTTCCGTACATGGCTACATTCCATACAAATACTTTCAGAAACGACTTCCTGGCATTTAAATCTATACTTGATGTTAACAAATTTTTCTTCTTCAGAAACGCTTTCCTTGCCATTGCCAGTCTACATTTTATATCCTCTCTACTTCGACCATCATCAGTCATATTGCTCCCCAAATAGCAAAACTCCTTTACTACTTTAAGTGTCTCATTTCCTAATCTAATTCCCTCAACATCACCCGACTTAATTTGACTACATTCCAATATCCTCATTTTGCTTTTGTTGATGTTCATCTTATACCCTCCTTTCAAGACACTGTCCATTCCGTTCAACTGCTCTTCCAAGTCCTTTGCTGTCTCTGACAGAATTACAATGTCATCGGCGAACCTCAAAGTTTTTATTTCTTCTCTATGCATTTTAATACCTATTCCGAACTTTTCTTTTGTTTCCTTTACTGCTTGCTCATTAAACAGATTGAATAACATCGGGGATAGACTACAACCCTGTCTCACTCCCTTCCCAACCACTGCTCCCCTTTCATACCCCTGGACTCTTATAACTGCCATCTGGTTTCTGTACAAATTGTAAATAGCCTTTAGCTCCCTGTATTTTACCCCTGCCATCTTCAGAATTTGAAAGAGTGTATTCCAATCAGCATTGTCAAAAGCTTTCTCTAAGTATACAAATGCTAGAAACGTAGGTTTGCCTTTCCTTAATATTTCTTCTGAGATAAGTCGTAGGGCCAGTGTTGCCTCACATGTTCCAACATTTCTACGGAATCCAAACTGATCTTCCCCGAGGTCGGCTTCTACCAGTTTTTCCATTCGTCTGTAAAGAATGCGCGTTAGTATTTTGCAGCTGTGACTTATTAAACTGATAGTTCAGTAATTTGCACATCTGTCTACACATGCTTTCTTGGGATTGGAATTATTATATTCTTCTTGAAGTCTGAGGGTATTTTGCCTGTCTCGTACACCTTGCTCACCAGATGGTAGAGTAGTGTCAGGACTGGCTCTCCCAAGGCCGTCAGTAGTTCTAATGGAATGTTGTCTACTCCGGGGGTCTTGTTTCGACTCAGGTCCTTCAGTGCTCTGTCAAACTCTTCACCCAGTATCATATCTCCCATTTCATCTTCATCTACATCCTCTTCCATTTCCATAATATTGTCCTCAAATACACCGCCCTTGTACAGACCCTCTATATACTCCTTCCACCTTTCTGCTTTCCCTTCTTTGCTTAGAACTGGGTTTCCATCAAAGCTCTTGATATTCATGTAAGTGGTTCTCCTTTCTACAAAGGTCTCTTTAATTTTCGTGGAGGCAGTATCTATCTTACCCCTAGTGAGATAAGCCTCTACATCCTTACATTTGTCCTCTAGCCATCCCTGCTTAGTCATATTGCACTTCCTGTCGATCTCATTTTTGAGACGTTTGTATTCCTTTTTGCCTGCTTCATTTACTGCAGTTTTATATTTTCTCCTTTCATCAATTAAATTCAATATTTCTTCTGTTACCCAAGAATTTCTACTAGCCTTCATCTTTTTACCTACTTGATCCTCTGCTGCCTTCACTACTTCATCCCTCAGAGCTACCCATTCTTCTTCTACTGTATTTCTTTCCACCATTCCTGTCAATTGTTCCCTTATGCTCTCCCTGAAACTCTGTAGAACCTCTGGTTTAGTCAGTTTATACAGGTCCCATCTCCTTAAATTCCCACCTTTTTGCAGTTTCTTCAGTTTTAATCTACAGTTCATAACCAATAGATTGTGGTCAGAGTCCACATCTGCCACTGGAAATGTCTTACAATTTAAAACCTGTTTCCTGAATTTCTGTCTGACCATTAGATAATCTATCTGAGACCTTCGAGTATCTCCAGGCGTCTTTGATGTATACAACCTTCTTTTATGATTATTGAACCAAGTGTTAGCTGTGACTAAGTTATGCTCTGCGCAAAATTCTACCAGGCGGCTTCCTGTTTGATTCCTTACTCCCATTCCATATTCACCTACTATGTTTCCTTTTCCTACTATTGAGTTCCAGTCACCCATGACTATTAAATTTTCGTCTCCCTTCACTATCTGACTAATTTATTTTATCTCATCATACATTTCATCAATTTCTTCATCACAGAGAAAATGGAATATAGAATTTTCAGTTGTACAGCCACTTCTAAAACCAAACTGTATGTTTGACAGCAAATTATGTCATCTGAAATGATCTGTTACTCTTATATATTCATGTATCATGATTGAATAAATTTTGCTAACCACGATGGCATAGAAATAGGAGTAAAATTGTATACACCATCCCTTTCTACTATTTTATAAAGTGATTTTACTATGGACTACTTTAATTGTTCAGGAAACTGAGCCTTCCCAAAGAAAAACTACAGATGAGCTAAGTTCAAGGCTAACATATGCAATACAGTGTATTAGTGTCCTATTGAATAGCCCGTTGTATACATGAGAGGCCTTAATATTCAACAATTTAATTATTGATTCAATATCCCTCTTGTCAGTATTACATATGTGTACTTCAGAAAACAGACTTGGAAGGGCATTTTCTAAGAGAGTTCTATGATTCCCTGCAGAAACTGACTTTTGTTTATTTCATCTTCTGTATTTAGAAAGTGATTGTTAAATCTATAAATATGTCTGACTTACTACTATGTATATATCCTAGATTCTGTGCTGTGGGCCTGATGCTTCTTTTATGTCTGCCCATTAAGTTTTAATTTTACCCTGAGAATTAGCTATTTTATTGACATACTACATGCTTCTTGCCTTCTAATGAGATTTTTAAGCACCTTACAGTGCTTTGTTCTGTGCAATATCCTTATCCATTTAGTCAACCACCCAGGGTGTATGTTAGTGCTTGTACCCTGTTTTAATTATACTAATGGAAAGAAGGCTTTTGAAGAGTATGAGAAATATGTTGAGAAAACCAATATATTTATCATCTATATTATATGTTATCAGCCTACAAACATTCTGTCACTCTTATTCTTCAATGTTTCAAAAAGTCACTGTTGCCCCTTGATTAACATTTCTAAATAGTTTGTAGTTATATTTAACATGTATGTTAGTATGAATTTGTTTTACAGTTAAAATTTGTGCATCATGGTCTGAAAAGCCATTTACCCTTTTACTAAAGGAATGTTCCTCTAGTAATGAAGAATGAACAAAAATGTTGTCTATAGTTGTGTTATTGTTCTCCTGCACTCTGGTTGGAAAGAATACAGCCTGCATTAAACAATATGAAGGAGGAGATCTTGCAACATTATTTTTGTTGTACAGTCACTTACAAAATTAATATAAAATCACCATATACAACTGACTTTTGGTACTTTCTATACAGTGAACCAAGCTCTCTCTAGCTACAACAGCAATGTCCCAGTGGACATATAGATAACTATAATTAGAAGTTTACTTTCACTACATTCAACTGCTCCTGCACAACATTTAATGACCTGCACTACATAGTTGATCTTTTGAAAGTTTGATGACAATGCATTGGCAAGAAACTATTTTTTTCAACAGAAAAAATTTTCAGCATACCTTTCTAAAACTCATCTTGAATTGCTATTTATTTTTGTACCATTTGGAAACAAGGTTAGCTTAGTACCTGATAATGTAACTGATAAAAGTTCATTAACACACCCAAGAGAAAGCAACAACCCTTGCAGCGAACACATGAAATTACTTTTTAACTGGATGACAAACAATGACTTGATTCACAGGCCTTTTGCATTGATACTTATTGTTTCCTAGTAGTGACATATGACTTGGATCAATATGAAACACTGTCTGTGTTGTAACTCACACAACCAAACACTTCTGATGAGTCATGGAAAATAGCATCTGCTTGTGCTTGGTAACCTAATTAATGAAGTACAGCCACTCTCAATATTAGAACCATCCAGAAATCTAAACTATTCTTTGAACAGTACTTGTGGTCAGATTGTTGAGAAGCTGTTTATGAATAACCTTTTTTAAAATATTGTAAATACTTGGAAAAGTGAAGCTGGACAGAATTTTGATGGTATTTCTACACTAAAGAGCCAAAGAAACTGGTACACTTGTCTAACAACATGTAGGGCCCCCTTGAGCATGCAGAAGTGCCGAAACATGATGTGGCATGGCCTCGACTAATGTCTATTAAGTAGCACTGTAAGGAACTGACACCTCGAATCCTGCAGGGCTGTCAACAACTTTGTTTAGTCATGCCAAGTCACTGCAGAGTCTGTGATATAGCTCTTTTTGGTTTTTTAACTTTTTAAGAGTCTCATTATATCCTTCCAGATACTCACTACTTTCCCCATGTTTATCTAGGCTGTCTCCTACAATATGTTTATATCCCATAGTGTTCATAATAAAGGTTCTGGAAGAGTGAATACACATATAGATGCTACAGATAAGAGAAAAATTAACAAATGTGGGGCATTATTGAGAGGCAAAAGTATAAAACAGGGCACAGATGGCCGGCCAGAGTGGCCGAGCGGTTCTAGGTGCTACAGTCTGGAACCGCGCGACCGCTACGGTCACAGGTTCGAATCCTGCCTCAGGCATGGATGCGTGTGATGTCCTTAGGTTAGTTAGGTTTAAGTAGTTCTAAGTTCTAGGGGACTGATGACCTCAGAGGTTAAGTCACATAGTGCTCAGAGCCATTTGAACCAGGGTACAGATGGATTGTGTAAATAAAAAATAAAACACTTTCAAAGAATTTGAAGATATATTTGCAGAAATAGAGTGGTTGAAAGAATCATTTTAGTGGTGTATGATGATATGGCACAAACTATGATGGACTATTGTGAAACTTATTAAAATTCTTAGACTGGACTCCAGAAGCTGAAGATGTTATTGAAACATTACTAAAGAAGTTACTTTCTAGAATGTAATGTTACATGTTAATAATTATTAAGGAGGGAAATGAGTTAGTAAATGTGTGATGGTGGTGATGAAATGATTTAGGGCAGTTGGCACTGGGGCCTTTAGCACCCATTTTAAAGAGAGTTGGGAAACATATGGAGCACTGAACACTCAGAAAGAGAAGCTTATGTGGGATAACGTGACAGCAGAGAGTATTCACATGCAATGTACTGAACTGGTGTGGAGGAAAATATGACGGAAAAGATTATTCTAAGGATGATCTTGAATGTCAGCATGCTGGAGATAATGATTCTGAAAATGGTTCAAATATGAACACACTGTCTTGCCCAGCTTATATAAAACCAACCCAACACAGGTGCTAATGGGATGTAAAGCTGGCAGTGCTAATCACTCACAATGGTAAATACATACAACCACTTCTCAGAGTGACAGTGTGTACTCCAATAAGGCCTCTATCTTATTCTATACTAATACTGTTTACAAAAAACCATGTGTGTTTTTGTTCTTTTAAAGTTGCAACACACAGTGTTTTCATAATGAGAAGGACAATCAAACAATTTAAAATCAGAGATGGTAAAATAGTCTATATTGAACTGATTGAAAGACCAAATTTGCAATAGCTGTTTATTATGTTTTCACCATATGGTGACCAGTTTCATACCCTGGAGGTATATCTTCAGGTCATATAAAACTAACACTTCATGTGCCACGAATTTCAAGGTGCTAGTGCACATAAAAACATGTCACTCCTTGGTAAACCTTGGATGTAACAGCAGATGGTTATCTAATCTGAACCATGCATGATCATTAGTACATCTCCAAAACACAGTCAAAAGACAACTCTGGACAGCACATGACAATTCATGGGATGAAACAATTGTCGAATCCCATGGAGGAAACAAAGAATTAAAAGACACACATAGTGTGAAGCTAGCACTGTAATGTGTAGCTCTCTTTGATGTCTGCCAATATTTTAGTACGTTGATGACTTCCAAGGCTTGTGTATCTTTTAATTCTTTGTTTCCCCTGTGTATTTTGATGATGGTTTCATCCTATCGTACATGGATTGTCATGTGGTGTCTGGAGTTGTCTTTTGACTGTTTTTTTGGAGATGTGTTACTGATCATGCATTGTTTTGATTGGAAGCCCATCTGCCATTTTACCGAGAAGTGACATGTTTTTATGTGTACTTGCACCTTGGAATTTGTGCAATATGAAGTATTAGTTTTATTTCACTTGAAGGCATACCTTCAGGGTATGAAACCAGTTGTCAAACAGCGAAAACACACTAAACAGACAATGTGGATTGGGACTTTCACTCACATTAATATAGACTATTTTACCATGTCTGATTTTAAAGTGTTTGATTGTCCTTCACATTATGTACAATTTTTTAGCTGTGGTTGGCCAACCTATAGGATTATTCACAGTGTTTATTTTACAATGATTTGGAACAGTAGAATGCTGGGTACGTACAGTTTTGAAAAGTGAGCACAGTTTTATTTTACTCTACATTCATCCTCACATCCATCAACATTTATTTAGTTTAATCTGGTAGTATACACAACTTTCATGGACATATGATCCCTGTGGATAGTGAATTTGTACACAAACCCTCAACTCTTAATGCTCACTCAACTTACACACAGTGTTCTGTGCTATCCTCCAAGATCTTGTTAGGTAGCTCCCATGGTAGAGGTGTTGGCTAACTACTGCAGGAAAATCTAGGTCCATAGTACCAGGTCACAAACTTTTTCAAGCCTAGTGCAGATCTGGGTCAGGTAACAGAGGATGTAGGTTCTTTATGCAAGGATTTCACAAAGGAGGATGCCGTGGTTATAATGGGTGGTCCAGGAAATAGCATTGACAGAGACTCTGAATATTCAATAGAGAGTGACCTGGTGAAGATAGCATCAGCAACGAAGCATATGAGTGTGGGATTTGTGTCTGTGTTGAGATGCCATGATCGGCCTCATTTGAACTCTTCCGTCGGGAGGGTGAACTTGGAGTTGGAGTGGCTGCTTAGACTGGATATAGGGTCCCATACTAGTTTGATTCCTGTGGATGCTATCGATAGGTCGGACTACACTAGGCATGGCCTTCACCTCAGAAGGAAAGGTAAGGGAAAACTGTCTGGGTTGATTGCAGAAAACTTAAGGGGGGACACTGTCACAAAAGGTAAAATACCAGTGGTCACAGGTGTCAGAGGGATGCCTTTTTTAGGACAGGGAAGGGGGAAAGAAAACGAGTTTTAAGGGAGATTGGCAGACACACTCAGTTTGAGAAAACAAATGAACAGGAGTCAGATTTTAGCATACAGCCTCCATTTAAACAATGTTTAACAGAAAGTAATCAGAAACTGCCAGTTCATCTTCGCCAAAGCAGTTATAATCCCATTAGTATGCAGTATCAGTTATCTTTATTACAGCAGAACATTCCGGGACTCTGAAATAAAGTTGATGAACTACTCATTTGTATTGATGAAATGAATTCATCTAACCAAATTGACATAATCTGCCTCTCTGAACATCAAATGATCACTAGTATAGATATGTTAGACATTTTAGGATTTAAGCTAGCTTCCTACTTCTGCAGAGTAGATATGGATGGAGGAGGAGTTGCCACATTTATTAAAAACTGCCATAAATTCAAGAACATTGACATTAATAAATACTGTTTAGAGCAGCATCTAGAAGCATGTGCAACGGAAGTAGAGTTCCATAACAGATCCTATATAATAGTACCTATTTACCGAGCACATGCAGGAAATTATAATCTATTCATAAATCATCTAGAAGCTCTTTTGGGTTATTTAGCAGGAAGAAACAAAGAAATTTTGATTGCTGGTGACTTTAATACAGATTTTCTAATGCAATCTTCCAGTAAACATTTACTGCAGTTAGTAATGTTGTCTTTCAATCTAACTCACACTGTAAACTTTCCAATTAGGATCAATAAATACTCAAGGACAGCCATTGATAACATTTTTATAGACAAATCAAAGGAACAAAATTTTATCATAAAACCTGTAATAAATGGACTATTAGATTCTGACATGCAGCTCCTTGCTTTAGATGTAAATTCTAAGCAGATTATCAAGACTGCTAAATCCGAGTACAGGAGAGTAGTCAATCAACCAAAAATTGAGTGTTTTAGAAAACTGCTCAAAGATATGAACTGGAAAGATGTTTATAATGCTCATGACATGAATGAAAAGTACAACACATTCATGAACAAAGTCAGTACCATGTTTCAAAACTGATTTCCTCTAAAAGTTACTCAAATTAAACAGAAGTCTATAATAAAACCATGGATTACACAAGGAATAAAGATTTCCTGTAAGACAAAAAGGGAAATGTATCTGTCGACCAAAAATAGCTCCAATGCTGATGATTTAGCTAAATACAAGGAATACTGTAAAATATTTGAAAAAGTAATTCAGACAGCTAAACAGATACACGAGAAGAAAATAGCAATGTCAGGGAACAAATTAAAAACAATATGGAATATAGTGAAAGAGGAGACTGGTAGAACCAGAAAGGAACAGGAGCAAACAGCGTTAAGGGTAGATGACACATTAGTCCCCCCCCCCCCATGAACCATGGACCTTGCCGTTGGTGGGGTGGCTTGCGTGCCTCAGCGATACAGATGACCGTACCGTAGATGCAACCACAATGGAGGGGTATCTGTTGAGAGGCCAGACAAAAGTGTGGTTCCTGAAGAGGGGTAACAGCCTTTTTCAGTAGTTGCAGGGGCAACAGTCTGGATGATTGACTGATCTGGCCTTGTAACACTAACCAAAACGGCCTTGCTGTGCTGGTACTGCAAACGGCTGAAATCAAGGGGAAACTACAGCCGTAATTTTTCCCGAGGGCATGCAGCTTTACTGTATGGTTATATGATGATGGCGTCCTCTTGGGTAAAATATTCTGGAGGTAAAATAGTCCCCCATTCGGATCTCCGAGCGGGGACTACTCAAGAGGACGTCGTTATCAGGAGAAAGAAAACTGGCGTTCTATGGATCGGAGTGTAGAATGTCAGATCACTTAATCGGGCAGGTAGGTTAGAAAATTTAAAAAGAGAAATGGATAGTGGTAATTAGAGAAGTTTGGTGGGAGGAAGAACAAGACTTCTGGTCAGGTAACTACAGGGTCATAAACACAAAATCAAATAGGGGTAATGCAGGAATAAGTTTAATAATGAAAAGGAAAATAGGAATGCGGGTAAGCTACTACAAACAGCATAATGAACGCATCATTGTGACCAAGATAGATATGAAGCCCATGCCTACCACAGTAGTACAAGTTTATATGCCAACTAGCTCCGCAGACAAGGAAGAGATTGATGAAATGTATGATGAGATAAAATAAATTAGTCAGATAGTGAAGGGAGATGAAAATTTAATAGTCATGGGTAACTGGAACTCGATTGTAGGAAAAGGAAACATAGTAGGTGAATATGGAATGGGAGTAAGGAATGAAAGTGGAAGCCGCCTGGTAGAATTTTGTGCAGAGCATAATTTAATCATAGCTAACACTTGGTTCAAGAATCATAAAAGAAGGTTGCATACATGGAAGAATCCTGGAGATACTCAAAGGTATCAGATAGATTATATAATGGTAAGACAGAGATTTAGGAACCAGGTTTTAAATTGTAAGACATTTCCAGGGGCAGATGTGGGCTCTGACCACAATCTATTGGTTATGAACTGTAGATTAAAACTGAAGAAACTTCAAAAAGGTGGGAATTTAAGGAGATGGGACCTGTATAAACTGACTAAACCAGAGGTTCTACAGAGTTTCAGGGAGAGCATAAGGGAACAATTGACAGGAATGGTGGAAAGAAATACAGTAGAAGAAGAATGGGTAGCTCTGAGGGATGAAGTAGTGAAGGCAGCAGAGGATCAAGTAGGTAAAAAGATGAAGGCTAGTAGAAATCCTTGGGTAACAGAAGAAATATTGAATTTAATTGATGAAAGGAGAAAATATAAAACTGCAGTAAATGAAGCAGGCAAAAAGGAATACAAACGTCTCAAAAATGAGATCGACAGAAAGTGCAAAATGGCTAAGCAGGGATGGCTAGAGGACAAATGTAACGATGTAGAGGCTTATCTCACTAGGGGTAAGATAGATACTGCCTCCACGAAAATTAAAGAGACCTTTGTAGAAAGGAGAACCACTTGCATGAATATCAAGAGCTTTGATGGAAACCCAGTTCTAAGCAAAGAAGGGAAAGCAGAAAGGTGGAAGGAGTATATAGAGGGTCTGTACAAGGGTGGTGTACTTGAGGACAATATTATGGAAATGGAAGAGGATGTAGATGAAGATGAAATGGGAGATATGATACTGGGTGAAGAGTTTGACAGAGCACTGAAGGACCTGAGTTGAAACAAGGCCCCCGGAGTAGGTAACATTCCATTAGAACTACTGATGGCCTTGGGAGAGCCGGTCCTGAGAAAACTCTACCATCTGGTGAGCAAGATGTAAGAGGCAGGTGAAATACCCTCAGACTTCAAGAAGAATATTATAATTCCAATCCCAAAGAAAGCAGGTGTTGAAAGATGTGAAACTTACCGAACTATCAGTTTAATAAGTCACAGCTGCAAAATACTAACGCGCATTCTTTACAGACGAATAGAAAAACTGGTAGAAGCCGACCTCGGGGAAGATCAGTTTGGATTCCGTAGAAATGTTGGAACACATGAGGCAATACTGACCTTACGACTTAGCTTAGAAGAAAGATTAAGGAAAGGCAAACCTACGTTTCTAGCATTTGTAGACTTAGAGAAAGCTGTTGACAATGCTGACTGGAATACTCTCTTTCAAATTCTAAAGGTGGCAGGGGTAAAATACAGGGAACGAAAGGCTATTTACAATTTGTACAGAAACCAGATGGCAGTTATAAGAGTCGAGGGGCATGAAAGGGAAGCAGTGGTTGGGAAGGGAGTGAGACAGGTTTGTAGCCTATCCCCGATGTTATTCAATCTGTATATTGAGCAAGCAGTAAAGAAAACAAAAGAAAAATTCGGAGTAGGTATTTAAATCCATGGAGAAGAAATAAAAACTTTGAGGTTCATTGATGACATTGTAATTCAGTCAGAGACAGCAAAGGACTAGGAAGAGCAGTTGAACGGAATGGACAGTGTCTTGAAAGGAGGATGTAAGATGAACATCAACAAAAGTAAAATGAGGATAATGGAATGTAGTCGAATTAAGTTGGGTGATGCTAAGGGAATTAGATTAGGAAATGAGACACTTAAAGTAGTAAAGGAGTTTTGGTATTTGGGGAGTAAAATAACTGATGATGGTCAAAGTAGAGAGGATATCAAATGTAGACTGGCAATGGCAAGGAAAGCGTTTCTGTAGAAGAGAAGTCTGTTAGCATTGAGTATAGATTTAAGTGTCAGGAAGTCATTTCTGAAAGTATTTGTATGGAGTGTAGCCATGTATGGAAGTGAAACATGGACGATAAATAGTTTGGACAAGAAGAGAATAGAAGCTTTCGAAATGTGGTGCTACAGAAGAATGCTGAAGATTAGATGGGTAGATCACATAACTAATGAGGAGGTAGTGAATAGAATTGGGGAGAAGATGAGTTTGTGGCACAACTTGACAAAAAGAAGGGACCGGTTGGTAGGACATGTTCTGAGGCATCAAGGGATCACAAATTTAGCATTGGAGGACAGCATGGAGGGTAAAAATCATAGAGGTAGACCAAGAGATGAATAAACTAAGCAGATTCAGAAGGATGTAGGTTGCAGTAAGTACTGGGAGATGAAGAAGTTTGCACAGGATAGAGTAGCATGGAGAGCTGCATCAAACCAGTCTTAGGACTGAAGACCACAACAACAACAACAACACATCAGTAACCAATGGGCATAGTGTGGCAAATCTATTTAACAAGTACTTTATATCCGTTACTGATAGAATGGGATTGTCAGGATCAGTAAATAATGCCCCTGAATATCTGAAACTAGCCTTTACAAATAGCTTCAGGAGCATGAATATGTCACTCACTTCACCAAAAGAAATAACTTTCATAATAAAATCTTTAAAAACAAAGTATTCTAGTGGTTATGATGAAATATCAACAAAGTTAATTAAGGCATGTTCTTGTGAGTTTAGTACAATTCTAAGTTACTTGTGTACCCAGTTAATTATAACTGGGACATTTCCTGACTGGCTAAAATATGCAGATGTTAAGCCTCTATTCAAGAAAGGGGATAAAGAGATACCATCAAACCACAGACCAATTTCACATTTGCCAGCATTCTCAAAAATTTTCGAAAAAGTAATGTACAGGCAGCTTCTCAACCATCTGACCACAAATTACATATTATCAAGAACACAGTTTGGATTTCTGAAGGGTTCTGATATCGAGAAGGCTATTTACACCTCCAGTGAAAATGTATTTAATTCATTAAATAACAAATTACAAGCAGCAGGTATTTTCTGTGATTTGTCAAAGGCATTTGATTGTGTGAACCAAAACACCCTTTTAAATAAATTAGAATTGTATGGTGTCACGGGCAGTGCTGCAAAATGGTTCAAGTCATACCTCGCTAACAGGAAACAAAGGGTGTCAGTGCAAGGGACTAGTGAATTAAGTCATCATCAGAATGGGAAGAAATTACATGTGGTGTCCCACAAGGATCCATCTTAGGGCCATTGATTTTTCTTGGTACATTAATGATCTCTCATCAGTTACACTGCCTGAAGCAGAGTTTGTTTTGTTTGCAGATGACACAAGTATTGCAATAAATAGTATGTCGAGTGTAGTTCTAGAAATATCTGCTAATGATATTTTCATGGATATTAATAAATGGTTTAAAACCAACTCACTGACATTAAACTTCGAAATGACTCACTATATGCAATTCAGAACCTGTAAGAGGTTTCTACCCAGCATGTGCATAAAGTATGAAGAAGAGCAGAGAGAAGAGGTTGACAGTCTTAAATTCCTGGGATTAAAACTTGATAATAAATTCAGTTGGGAGGAGCACACCACAGAACTGCAGAAACGATTTAACAAATCTGTATTTGCAATTCGAGTGTTAGCTGACATTGGCTACATAAAAATGAAAAAGCTTGCATACTTTTCCTACTTTCATTCCATAATGTCATATGGTATAATATTTTGGGGTAACTCTTCTAGTCAAACAAAAGTTTTCAGAGTCCAAAAGTGTGTAATATGTATTATTTGTGGAGTAAATTCACGGACGTCCTGTAGAAACCTCTTCAAAGAACTGGGTATACTAACTACTGCCTCTCAGTATATTTGCTCCTTAATGAAATTTGTCCTAAATAATATATCTCTTTTTCCAACAAACAGCTCAGTTCATACATACAATACCACGAACAAAAATGATCTGCACAAGGACTTAAAAGTACTTACTTTAGTTCAAAAAGGGGTCCACTACTCAGGAACACTCATCTTCAATAATATGCCAGCAAACATAAAAAAATTAGTTAAAATAAAGATCAGTTTAAAAGGAGCCTGAAAGACTTACTAGTTGCCAACTCCTTCTACTCCATTGATGAATTTTTTAATAGAAACAAATGATGTATTGTATATATTCATACTATTAGTATTGTTATTTCAGCTTAAAAAAAAGTAAAAATAAAAAATAAAAAACAAATTTGACATGTTCCACATCCATGAGGATTTCCTCAGCACGGATCTATGGAATGAAAAACTAATCTAATCTAATCTCATAAAATGTGGCAACAAGCTCAACTACACAGCTGCTGTTTCAGCATGGGTCAAGAATTTCTCATACAAAGAGTTGTATGGCATTGTTGGTTGAGAGACTACAAGGGGCGGAGATTCATCCACATAATTCGAAAGTAGAGATGTGCAGACTCGTTCATTCTTGGGAACTAGTTCACTGGTGATCGATCCTTTTTGGGAACCATTCATTTTTACTTGTTCACTGTTCCTTTGTATGGGGTATATGGTTCTTATGAAAAATTGAACATTAGTAGCATAGCTGACTGAAGGATGGAAGGCGCAAAGGGGGGGGCACTTGCCTCCCCCCTGGAGTACAAGGTTTTTATTCATTACAGAATTCTCACACACTTGTAGAAGTAATTTCCATGATTCTGCAAAACCTCTTGTTTAGCCAACTGTAGCATTATGTGGCTGATCGCAGTGAAATGACATAAGGTGGTGCACGAAAAACTGGCCCCGAGTAGAGATTGCTTGCCAATTATGCATGATTTGTTGACCGCTATGAGCAGAATAGATAAACATGTTATAATTAGGCTGTAAAGAAATAATAAATAAGCTAATGCAAAAAACAAGTTCGAAACGGTAGATGAAGATTGGTGGGTGACAGTGAGCAGTCTAGTACTCAGGCCAAATTTTTGTGTGCCACTCTGTACCACTGAAATAATATTGCAGAAGTTATATTCTCTTTGCAGACCAGACACTTGATTATGGAGGGTGGGCTTTGTTTGGTTATAAGTAGGTCTGCCTTCCATAACAATGAACATGGTGTTTTACCCTGTATCAAAAAAAGACGGAAATTGGCCACTTGGGTGTGCCGTGCCGACTTCCTTTGCATGTTTAATAACAAAAAGCTTGCCTTTTTATAAGTATGGTTCCTGCTGTTTATTGAAATACTGAAGTAAGCTGATGTGCCCTTTTGTTACCTGAAAAGATGTATGTATTACATACAATGGGATTTTTATGTAATTTACATAATTATAAAATACATTTTAATTACCGGCCGTGGACACTGAACAGAATACGAAAAGAATCAGAAGTCCAGAGTTCAAGAAAGGTTTGAAATAGATACAGAATTGGCATCCACAATGAGCAAAATGAACAACAACTCAATACTGAACTAACTAGGAACAGTCGGCAGTGGAACTGTGATGAATGGCCACGCGAAGGACAAGTCCAGCCGAGGGAGATAGAGACAGAGACAGGATCAGGACTGAGGCTGCAATGAGACCGGCTGACATGCCATTGTGGGAATAAGACCGACCGTTTCCCATTCCCGGGAACTATAAGTGGAAAGCCACGACCGAAGGGAACTATGAAAGACCATTCCTTAGAATTCGTTCCTTGCTTCTTCCGTTCATCTTGGTGAACCATTCCTTTAGTTAGTGCGTGAATGACCGATCTCTATTGGAAAGGCTTTTCCCTTCTTTTCCATGTGGCATATTACAGTTGTGTTTTAAGTGAATCTGTTGAGTATAGGTGACTTTATTTGGTGTAATTATAAAATACATTTTAATTACCGGTGTAATTAGGTGTAATGCAGGCTGCTCCATCTACAGTGCCCACCCTTAAGTAGGTGGACACCTGTAGACAACAGTGATCAGGGGTAGGGAATCAGTTGATATGTGGGCAGTCAGACAGCTAGGCCATAGCCTACACAATCATACTGTCCTGGCCAGGTGCCCATGGGCAGGATTGGCCACATGTCTCATGCACATGCAGAAAGTGTCCAATAGTACTCCTGGTGGACCTGCACCTGCACGTGGATGTGATGATGGGCACTTATAGGCACTTGTTCCCCAGGGGGCAGCATTGTTAGATATAATGTAATATTTGTGTTGTATGGTGATGACAGAAGGGGGAGAGTAAAATATGGTGCTGACACACAGCGTATTCCTCTCGAGTAGGATCAAGGGAACCAGGAGGATTAGTGTCCCATCTGACAGATGGATCACTTTTTACTTCATGAGACCCTGGATAGGTTTAGAGTTTAACCCAAAATATTAGTGCAAAGTCCGGTGTTCAAAAACATTATGCCACAACCTCTCCTTCCAATGCTGGGCAAATATTAGCAGTGAAAATTTCTTACACCTTCTGGATTCAAACTGGCTAACTCTCAGTTAAGCAACCACCACTGCCCAGCCATGCCTTAGAGACCTCAGCTAGGGAACAGTTTCTCAAAGTATGGCATTAGCAGTTAATGCCACTGCAACAGCAGCAACAGTAATAGATGGAGCCGACACAACCTCATCTTCTAAAGCAACCATCCTTGCAATCTACATTCAAAATGTTTGACAACATGTAATAGCAGTGTGACACTTTCCTGCCTCATTTTATGTTACACTGTAAGGCAAATAGTGCCAGCAAGCCTAGTTAAAAATGTTCTCTCTTACTGTCTTCCAGTAGTACTTTACACAAAATATTGCAAAAGCAACACAATCTGGTAGATATGGGAGTAAAATAGAATTTTTTGTGAGTTAAAAAAAAAAAAAAAGGTGGTTCAAATGGCTCTGAGCACTATGGGACTGAACTTCGGGTCATCAGTCCCCTAGAACTTAGAACTACTTAAACCTAACTAACCGAAGGACATCACACACATCCATGCCAGGGGCAGGATTCAAATCTGTGGCTGTAGCGGTCGCACAGTTCCAGACTGTAGCGCCTAGAACCACTCGGCCACTCCGGCCGGCACTTTGTGATTTACAGTTCTTCGAGCAGGCGTTTTGTTCAATGCATGCTCTGTGTACCAGCCAGGTGGAAATTTAATCACCACCACTAGTGGTGAGGTCAGTCCTATGTGGCATGGGTCACCAACCTACAAGGCCTCAGCAGAAGTGAACAGTTTTTGGAAGGAATGCAGGTTTCATTCATGGAATCACTGATCAAGGGCATTAGTATTCAGTTAACTTTGGATCATGCAATGTGGTCATAATGATAGACACATTAAATTCCAGTCTTGAAGATGCAGTGATGATTTGACTTACTATTGTCTGTGCAGTAGGAATCAAATGAAGGTAATGATGAATAGAAATGTGATTCAAGGTTTGTCAAGGATATTATTAGACAAAAGCAGGACTGAAACATGTACGAAAAACAATGTGTATGGAAACTATACAATGTTTAAACTAAACTTTGAGCAGTCATTTCCAGAAATAGTGGTGAGGTCAGTCCTATGTGGCATGGGTCTCAGCAGAAGTGAACAGTTTTTGGAAGGAATGCAGGTTTCATTCATGGAATCACTGATCAAGGGCATTAGTATTCAGTTAACTTTGGATCATGCAATGTGGTCATAATGATAGACACATTAAATTCCAGTCTTGAAGATGCAGTGATGATTTGACTTACTATTGTCTGTGCAGTAGGAATCAAATGAAGGTAATGATGAATAGAAATGTGATTCAAGATTTGTCAAGGATATTATTAGACAAAAGCAGGACTGAAACATATACAAAAAACAATGTGGACAGAAACTATACAATGTTTAAACTAAACTGTAAGCAGTCATTTCCAGAAATATCCACATTAACAGCAAAGCCCAGGAGAAGCAAGTGGATAACAGCAGGTATAAGAAGGTCCTCGGCAACAATCAAATATCACAGTTTCACAAGAAAAACCTGTAGTGAGCCAGAGTTCCTAAACTATTGTCAAAGATACAAAAAGTTTTATAGGAAGCTGTTGCTTGCCATAGAAAAGTCAGCAAATGACATAACAGTACTGATTGCTAAAAATAAAAGCAAATCAGTCTGAAAGGTTGTAAAACAAAAAACAGGAACAGAATCACAATAACTTACAGGTAAAGACAAGGGTCAGTTTCATTTCATTTATTTATTCATTTATCTGTAAATGAAATTAGGCCTACCCTTGTCTTTTACCTGTAAGTATGATTGATAAATGATGGATAGAAACTAGTAAAATTTGTGAATGAATATTTTTCAAGTATAGGAGAGAAACTATAACAAAAACTTGCAAAATGGAAATGTTGTTCCAGTAGAAAATCATGTGGCAAGTGATAGGCAGTATACAAACTTCATTGACTGATGTAATAAATGAGTCTTTCCAGAGCATCTGAAACAGGCAATACTTGGGCCTTTGTGCAACAGTGATGATGCAGAAGATATAGAAAACCAAAAGTCCATTCCTCTGCTGTCATCAGTTTCAAAAATAATAGATTCCAGACAGACTAATGAGTTACTTGAATAAATATAACCTCTTCACTGAAGGACAGCTTGGTTTCTGTTGTAGTAGGAGTAGAGAATCAGCCACAGTAGTGTTAACAATAGTAGTACTTGATGCACAAGACAAGGTTGAATGTGTCACAAGTAGATTTTTATATCTACAAAAAACCTTTGATGCCGCTGACCATAAAATTCTACTAAAAGAGATAGAATCATTAGGCATAAGAGGAATTGCCAGTGATTAGCTCAAATAATATTTGAAAAACAGGGTAGAAAGGGTAGAGAAAACACAGGCTTCAAGTAAAGGAAAATTTTTAGTGACACACTTATCACATCCTATGCTGTTTAATGTAAGTGTCTATCAGGACATCATGACAGGACCAATACTGTTTTTGATATACAATGCATCAGTTACTGGAAAAAAAATTCTCTTTGATGGCAACATCAACATTTTAATTGCGGATAAAACACCAGAGCTCTCAGCCAAAAAAAATTGGTCATCATACTGTAAAACGAAACTGAACATAAGAGGGAAAATAATTCTGCAAAAATTAAATGTGAATTAAAATTTCATACATGGTACAGAAAGTTGTCAGCATACTATGCCATTTGAATCCCATCACCGGAATGTAACAGACACTTCCCTACAATTACATAATATTCCTATATGCACTCCATCTTGAGCTATGGAATCATTTTTGGGGATCCCATATATAAAACATGGGAATAGTGTTCAAACTACAGAAGAGGGCCATTAGAATAACAACTAAATATAATAACCATGAGACCTTTAAAGTTCTGTATAAACAGCTGAGGATTCAAAATGCATCACATGAGTATATTTACCAATCTGTTGTGCACATCAAGAAGACCATCAACAGTTAACTAACAAACTGCAACATTTGTGGTCATGGAACAAGAGCCAGACTAAGCTTACATGTAACAAGAGGAAACAAACAAGTTGGCCAAACAGAGCACACTCAACCCAAATGTGGCAGAGTTTGGTTCAAATGGCTCTGAGCACTACGGGACTTAACATCTGAAGTCATCAGTCTCCTAGAACTTAGAACTACTGAAACCTAACTAACCTAAGGACAACACACACATCCATTAGATTAGATTAGATTAGTTTAGATTAGATTAGATTAATATTAGTTCCATGGATCATGAATACGATATTTCGTAATGATGTGGAACGAGTCAAATTTTCCAATACATGACATAATTAAGTTAATTTAACAACATACTTAAGTTAATATAACAACTTTTCCATTTTTTGTGTTTTTTATTTTTATTTTTTTTTTATTTTTTTAATATTCTTTTTTTTTATTTATATCTAAAAATTCCTCTATGGAGTAGAAGGAGTTGTCATTCAGAATTTCTTCTTAAATACTTGTTGGTTATCTGTCACACTTTTGATACTATTTGGTAAGTGACCAAAGACTTTAGTGCCAGTATAATTCACCCCTTTCTGTGCCAAAGTTAGATTTAATCTTGAATAGTGAAGATAATCCTTTCTCCTAGTATTGTAGTTATGCACACTGCTATTACTTTTGAATTGGGTTTGGTTGTTAATAACAAATTTCATAAGAGAGTACATATACTGAGAAGCTACTGTGAATATCCCTAGATCCTTAAATAAATGTCTGCAGGATGATCTTGGGTGGACTCCAGCTATTATTCTGATTACACACTTTTGTGCAATAAATACTTTATTCCTCAGTGATGAATTACCCCAAAATATGATGCCATATGAAAGCAACGAGTGAAAATAGCCGTAGTAAGCTAATTTACTAAGATGTTTATCACCAAAATTTGCAATGACCCTTATTGCATAAGTAGCTGAACTCAAACGTTTCAGCAGATCATCAATGTGTTTCTTCCAATTTAATCTCTCATCAATGGACACACCTAAAAATTTGGAATATTCTACCTTAGCTATATGCTTCTGATTAAGGTCTATATTTATTAATGGCATCATACCATTTGCTGTACGGAACTGTATGTACTGTCTCTTATCAAAATTCAGTGAGAGTCCGTTTACAAGGAACCACTTAGTAATTATCTGAAAGACAGTATTGACAATTTCATCAGTTAATTCTTGTTTGTCAGGTGTGATTACTATACTTGTATCATCAGCAAAGAGAAGTAACTTTGCCTCTTCATGAATATAGAATGGCAAGTCATTAATATATATTAAGAACAACAAAGGACCCAAGACTGACCCTTGTGGAACCACATTCTTGATAGTTCCCCAGTTTGAGGAATGTGCTGATCTTTGCATATTATGAGAACTACTTATTTCAACTTTCTGCGCTCTTCCAGTTAGGTATGAATTAAACCATTTGTGCACTGCCCCACAATACGTGAGCTTGTCTAGCAGAATTTCATGATTTACACAATCAAAAGCCTTTGAGAGATCACAAAAAATCCCAATGGGTGGTGTTCGATTATTCAGATCATTAAAAATTTGATTGGTGAAAGCATAATTGGCATTTTCTGTTGAAAAACCTTTCTGGAAACCAAACTGACATTTTGTTAGTACTTCATTGTTACAGATATGTGAAGCTACTCTTGAATACATTACTTTCTCAAAAATTTTGGATAAAGCTGTTAGAAGGGAGATTGGACGGTAATTGTTGACATCAGATCTATCCCCCTTTTTATGCAAAGGTATAACAATAGCATATTTCAGTCTATCAGGGAAAATGCCCTGTTCCATAGAGCTATTACACAGGTGGCTGAGAATCTTACTTATCAAGGTAGGATTCAAACCTGCAACCGTAGCGGTCGTGCGGTTCCAGACTGAAGTGCCTAGAACCGCTCGGCCACACCGGCTGGTGGCAGAGTTTGTTTCACAGCAGAAAGCATGAGAGAGCAGTGGATCAAGATATGTGGATCATTCAACATCAAGTTACGCAGAGGTCTGCCTTTTCTTTGATGCCAAGCTACATTCCATTTCATTTGGGAGGCTGTGAGACTATAGAGTCCCTGTGAATGAACTTTGTAAATAACTGAATATTCCACTCTGCTTCAGGGTGGGTGTATGGATGTGATTTTGGGATTGAATATGATATATAAAAGATGTTCAGAATGCAGTATTATAACAACCGTATAGTTTCATATCCATTCGTCAAATGACTGCGGAGATATACTTAAATCTTTTTTCCGTTGTGCATTGAAACTTCATTTCTCTGTTCTTTAAATGTCTTTGGATGTTTAAAGTTTATTTAAAATGACTTTCCAATGACAGTATGGTACAGAAGTACTGAAAGTCAAATCTGTTTCTCTTAGTTTGAAAATTTAATTTTTCATTTTTATAAAATTGATTTCACTATAATTATAATAATTATTGCTACTATAGTACCAAAAAGACTGTGTAATTCATTTTATGGGAAAAGTACAAAATAATCTTTATAAAATACTCAGTTATTGTAAGGGTGTGTCTTATTCTGATAGAATCTCAGAACTTAATTTATATTAGCACTGCCACAATTGTGCAAACTTTGAAAATTAATACTAAGTGACAATTTAAGTAAAATTAACTGGTCTTGGAATTGCAGTGAAAATTTGAGATCATACAAAATGTCATTAGATTATGAAGGAAGATACAATCATTTATTCATTTATATGAGCTTGAAAGAGAAGGTAAACTTATGTTAAATTTTTATTTATGTACTTACATTTAAGAGGCCATAACAGTTTGTTGTATCATTTAGGTGAAGAGGTATTTACTTTACAATTATTGGTAGCTATAAATCTTTATTTCACTTTTTTGGTACTAGTTGAAATTTTATGCATTTTAAGATTCATACACAGTGTGCCCTTCGAGTCGAGGGGCATAAAAAAGAAGCAGCGGTTGGGAAGGGAGTGAGACAGCGTTGTAGCCTATCTCTGATGTTATTCAGTCTATATATTGAGCAAGCAGTAAAGGAAACGAAAGAAAAATTTGGAGTAGGAATTAAAATCCATGGAGAAGAAATAAAAACTTTGAAGTTTGCCGATGAGATTGTAATTCTGTCAGAGACAGCAAAGGACCTGGAAGAGCAGTTGAACAGAATGGACAGTGTCTTGAAAGGCGGATATAAGACAAATATCAATCAAAGCAAAATGAGGACAATGGAATGTAGTTGAATTAAATTAGGTGATGCTGAGCAAATTAGGTTAGGAAATGAGACACTTAAAGTAGTAGATGAGTTTTGCTATTTGAAAGTAGTACACGAGTTTTGTTACTAGAGCAGCCAAGTAGAATGGATATAAGATGCTAACTGCCTACTGAATGAAAATCATTTTCGAAAAAGAATAAGTTCTTAACATCTAATACTAATTTAAGTGTGTAAATTGAAGGTTGAGGGGAGAGAAAGGAAAGGGAAGGGAAGGGAAGGGAAGGGAAGGGAAGGGAAGGGAAGGGAAGAGAAGGGAAGGGAAGGGAAGGGAAGGGAAGGGAAGGGAAGAGACTACTGATGTCAGCTGCATCAGGACTTCACGTGGAATCAGCAGTGCCAAGTGGAATTTGGGAATGTGGATCAGCAAGAGGTGTGCTGAGACAGTCACACAATTGCAATAAACACTGTGGCCAGATGGTGCAGCAGCAGCAAATGAAACTGGCTGCCACACATTTTAACTCATTACTGCTGATTCGACATAAAGTCCCAGTGCAGTTGACATCAATAGTCCCTTCCCTTTTCTTTCCTTTCTCTCCACTCAACCTTTAGTTTACGTAATATGTATCACATCGACAGATCCCATATGGTGTCTGTTCTTTCAGACATGTCCAAAAGAACAGACACCTTGTATTCTTATAATAAATTTAATTGTTACAAAGTCTGGGGTGTAGCCTTGTGTAGTGCAAACTTCTGCCACCAATTTATCCGGATGACCAAATGTAGTGGGAAGAGGTAGAAGGCACCGTATTAAGACTCATCTCAGCTTTCCAAGTGATTTATTGTTTCCAGCTACAGTGCTGTGTTCCCCTCGGTCTGTGTCACCGGGTCCCACATTGCTGAGGACACCACTTCACTGTCTGCAAAACAGCTTGGCACAGAATGGCTGCCTCAGTGACCCATGCATGCACTGTGTGTCAGCCTTGTATGCCAGTGTAGTTACAGCATCGTCAGGATGCTGGCAGCTGACTCAGTGGTCTGTGTCTTTGTCGACTCAGCGTCACTCGGTGTGAGCAGCAGGCAGCCAGCTCTGCACTTCTCGCCAGTGTGGCTGAGATCCCTGCGATCTGGTGTCTGAATTTGCGGCCCTCGCCTTGGGATGTCTCCGGCGTGCACATGTCCCTAACTCAACACTGATTGTGTGACTAATTTCATCCTTAACTTACATTATATGAACTGGTGCAATAAACATGACTTTCCTGACCCATCACTGTTGATAACAAAAAATTTAAACAGGAAATCATACAACTGACATCGTTCAACACATACTTCTTATGGCTTTGCCGTAAAATTTACTCCGACGCATTTATTTCTCCAGAACTGCGTTTGATTTCTCCTCCAACAACACTTCACATACGTCAAACGCTACACTTCCCTTTTCAGTGACCTGAGGACAGGGATCACCATCACCCTTCCTCCCTCTTGAAAAGGACTGCTGTCCACAGCAGGCTATATTTGAAAATTCATACAACATATGAAAATACGATGCCTAATTCCTCTATGCAAACCCAATGATAAATGACACAAAAAAAAAAAAAAAAAACTATAAATACTCTACTACTTTCTGGTTCGCAAAGTATATGGTACTTCATGCTGTACTCTATCTTCCTCGTTTTCTCTGTGCTTAGTACCTCTCTTCACTCTGTCTTTCCTTGTCTTTCCTTCCTGTGACATGCCTGGAATCACATCCGGGCAACCCTTAAATGGCTGTAACCACCCAATGTGTACTATCGTTGTTTTAGTTGGCAGCTGAAGCTAACATTAATGAGGGATGTGGTTCCAATAACTTGGTATGGCCCTTGATACCTTGTGAGGAACGTCTTCGTTTTCCCTTTTTGCCTATAGGGCCTGGACAGCATTACCCATTGCCCCACTCTATACTGCAGTAAACTTACTTTCGACTTTACTGCATCTTCCTGCCTTTCCAAAGCCTTTGCATTTGCCTTTTGTATCCATTTCCAAACATCCTGAACTGCCCTTGCGAATTGATGTACAGATTCACCGGTCCTTCCTTTCTGTAGCCTCACCATATCAAACGATGACAGCATTTTTCGCCCATACACTACCTCATATGGAGACAAACTGTTATTCATATGGACTTTTGCATTGTATGCACATACAATATGCTTCAAATACTCATCCCACTGATGATGATGAGAATCCACATAAAATCTCAGCATCTTCCCGATTGTCCTGTGTACCTGTTCTGTCCTTCCGTTGGCCTATGGACACAACGCACTCGTCCTCAACTTCCTTACATTCAACAATTTACACAGTTCCTTCATTAAACCCAACATGAAGTTGGTCAGTAATTACTGTCTCCAGTACACCAAACCTCAAATTCCATTTGTTTACTAATGCTTGCGTGACCAATGCTGCCTGCCGATTTGGCATAGCCACCATCTCCACATTCCTCAAAAAATGGTCTATTATTGTCAGAATGAATCTGGTCCCCGATGGTGTTCACCTGAAAGGTCCTAAGACATCAGTCCCCAACATAGAAAATGGACATGTTGCTCCCAGCAATCATTGTAGCAGTATCTGTTTCCAACTCAAATCTGCTCTCTGCACACATGGTATACAATCCTTGACATACTGATCCACATCTCCTTTCCTACTTCTCCACCAATACCTCTCTGCCACTCTCCTATTTGTCACTCCACACCATCCATGACCAGATAACACGTGATCATGTGCTTCCTTTAAAACCTCATCCCTCAAATTCACTGGCACTATTACCCTTGGCCCTAACTTCGTTTCCCTGCATAGAAGACCGTCGTACATATTAAATTGGGGCTGTGTCCGATACAGTTTACAATCGTCCGCGTCCTGTAATTCTTGCCATACTGCTAGGTCAGAACCTATGACTTCTACTTTTGCCACCTTCCTACTTAGTGCATCCACATTACCGTGCTTCTTCCCAGGTTTGTGCACCACCTTGCAGTCGAATTCACTAAGCCTCATGGTCCATCTAGCGAGTCTAGTTGACGGATCCTTCAACCCCAACAACCACTTCGATGCAGCATGATCTGTCCCTACCCAAAATCTACTCCCATATAAATAACATTTAAAATATGTGATTCCATAGATTATGCTAAGCATCTCAAGAACTGGACTTGATGTTAACACTTCTTTCAGTTTGTCAAACGCTTTCTGACACTCTTCTGTCCATTCAAATTTCATACCCTTCTGTAACAATCGCGTCAACAGCTGTGCTAAATCTGCAAAACCCTTCACAAACTTTCAATAGAAATTGCAAATTCCAATGAATGACTGCACTTCCTTAACTGTTTTCAGTTCCCAAAAATCCCTTACAGCCTGTACCAACCTCAGATCTGTTCACACTCCACCCTTACTGATAATAAGATCCAAATATTTTACTTCTTCTAATTCAAAATGACACTTCTCCAGGCTCAACGTCAAACAAGCTGCTCTTAACCTCATAAAGACTTCCCTTAACCACTGTCTATGTTGCTCCATACTACTTGAAAACACTATAATATCATCCAAATAGACCAGACACTGCCGTGGTTTCAAACCCCTCAAGACACTGTCTAGCAACCTCTGAAACGTTTCCGGGGTGCTTTTCAAACCGAATGGCATTCTAATGTACTGGTAATGGCCTCCAGGAGTAGCAAAAGCAGTTTTTGGATGATCCTCTGGAGCCACCTCTAACTGATGATAACCACTTGTCAAATCCATCGTAGAAAAGTACTGGTGCTGCCCTAAGTGATCCAAAGTCTCTGATATGTTTGAAATGGTATATGCATCCTTTACTGTCTTATTATTGAGGTATTGGTAGTCACAGTAAAACCTGTATTTCTTGGTTCCATCCATAGATTTTTTAGGCACTATGACAATGCCCGCTCCCTAGCAACTATTACTATGCTCTATAATACCATCTGCAAGCTGTTGATCAATGAAATCCTCCACAATCAGCTGCAAATACCTCAGTATTCTGTATGGTTTATGGTAAACAGGTGCTTCATTCCCTGTTGGTATCCTATGTTGAACTAATGGAGTTGCTCGTAACGACCCTTCTGGAAAAAAACAAATCTTTAAATTCCCACAATAATTCTTCCATATGCTTTCTTTCTCCTCCTTTAAAATGTTTAATTTTGTCGTACAATGCAGTTCTGTCAGCAGTTAGCGGTGATCGCTTCGCCTACCTCTTGAACACCAGTCTTCATCATCTGGCACTCACTACACTAAATATACACACTAGGCAGAGATCAGAACCAACCAACACACAGAAGAAACCCACAAAACTAGCATGGCAACACAGGCTACAGATCAGAATAGAAAAACTGAGAAAAGACATCGGACAGCTAACACAATTTATAAGAAATGAAATGTCAGAAAAAAAAACGAAAAAGGTCTCACAACATGAAGTGATAGAGCAATTAGATGAAAAGAAGCAGAAATTACAAGCATTGGCCAAACGACTTAGAAGATACAAAAAAAGTGAAAAGAGAAGGAAACAAAACCAAACATTCAACACAAACCAAAAGAAATTTCACCAGACAATAGATAACACACACATTAAAATAGACAATCCACCAAACATAACAGACATGGAACACTTCTGGAGCAACATATGGTCAAACCCTGTACAACATAACAGGCATGCACGGCGGATACAAGCAGAAACAGATACATACAAGATGATACCACAAATGCCTGAAGTGATAATTTTGCAACATGAAGTCACCCAAGCAATTAATTCTACTCACAATTGGAAAGCCCCTGGAAATGATAAAATAGCAAATTTCTGGCTAAAGAAATTCACCTCAACACATTCATATCTAACTAAATTATTTAACAGTTACATTGCAGACCCATACACATTCCCTGATACACTTACACATGGAATAACTTATCTGAAACCTAAAGATCAAGCAGACACAGCAAACCCAGCTAAATATCGCCCCATAACATGCCTACCAACAATATACAAAATATTAACTTCAGTCATTACACAGAAATTAATGACACATACAACACAGAACAAAATTATAAATGAAGAACAAAAAGCCTGTTGCAAAGGAGCACGAGGATGTAAAGAGCAACTGATAATAGATGCAGAGGTGACAAACTAAACAAAGGTCGCTACACTATGCATACATTGATTGCCAAAAAGCTTTTGATAGTGTACCCCACTCATGGTTACTACAAATATTGGAAATATACAAAGTAGATCCTAAATTGATACAGTTCCTAAACATAGTAATGAAAAATTGGAAAACCACACTTAATATCCAAACAAATTCAAACAATATCACATCACAGCCAATACAGATTAAGCGTGGAATATACCAAGGAGACTCATTAAGTCCTTTCTGGTTCTCCCCTGCTCTGAACCCACTATCCAACATGCTAAATAATACAAATTATGGATACACTATTACTGGAACATACCCACACAAAATCACACATTTGCTATACATGGATGATCTAAAACTACTGGCAGCAACAAATCAACAACTCAACCAATTACTAAAGATAACAGGAGTATTCAGCAATGATATAAATATGGCTTTTGGAATAGACAAATGTAAGAAAAATAGCATAGTCAAGGGAAAACACACTAAACAAGAAGATTACATATTGGATAACCACAGCGACTGCATAGAAGCGATGGAAAAAACAGATGCCTATAAATATCTAGGATACAGACAAAAAATAGGAATAGATAATACAAATATTAAAGAAGAACTAAAAGAAAAATACCAGACAAAGACTAACAAAAATACTGAAAACAGAATTGACAGCAAGAAACAAGACAAAAGCTATAAATACTTATGCTATACCAATATTGACCTACTCATTTGGAGTAGTGAAATGGAGTAACACAGACCTAGAAGCACTCAATACACTTACACGATCACAATGCCACAAATATAGAATACATCACATACATTCAGCAACTGAAAGATTCACATTAAGCAAAAAGGAAGGAGGAAGGGGATTTATCGACATAAAAAAACCTACATTATGGACAGGTAGACAATTTAAGAAAATTCTTTCTAGAACGAGCAGAAACTAGCAAAATACACAAAGCAATCACTCATATAAATACATCAGCTACACCACTGCAATTTCATAACCACTTCTACAACCCTTTAGATCACATAACATCAACAGATACGAAGAAAGTAAATTGGAAAAAGAAAACACTACATGGCAAGCACCCGTATCATCTAACACAGCCACACATCGATCAAGACGCATCCAACACATGGCTAAGAAAAGGCAATATATACAGTGAGACGGAAGGGATTTCATGATTGCAATACAGGATCAAACAATAAACACCAGATATTACAGCAAGCATATTATTAAAGATCCCAATACCACAACAGATAAATGCAGACTTTGCAAACAACAAATAGAAACAGTAGATCACAACACAAGCGGATGTACAATACTAGCAAATACAGAATACCCCAGAAGACATGACAATGTAGCAAAAATAATACATCAACAGCTTGCCTTACAACATAAACTTATAAAACAACATGTTCCCTCATACAAGTATGCACCACAAAATGTACTGGAGAACGATGAATACAAATTATACTGGAACAGAACCATTATAACAGATAAAAGAACACCACAGTGTGATTGGGAGTAGTTGTTATACTTGCATTTGCAGTGCTTGTTTATGTGTGTTTTGTTGTGTTTATTAAAGATGATAAAACATAAAGGCATTTTCAAGAAACAACAATTTAGAGCAAACAAGTCTAGAAAGCTTTCTGTACAAGAGGTTATGTCACCTGGCAATGATGTTTCTAATTGTAATTCTTCAACAAGTGCATCATCAAAGAAGCTCTCACCATTTCAAGAGAGTTACAATGAATTTACTGTAAGTGACAAGGGGCACAGTAACATTATTATAAATTTGAGAATATTAGCAGATGTAATTTCTAAATTTGTACAATGTAGACAGTGTGGTGAGTCACAGAGTGTGAAAATTTGTGAGAGCACCAGTGGGAGAAAAGGCCTACCAATTGCTTTGGATTTAATTTGCACTAAATGCTCAGCTGTGATTTCGTTTATGAGTTCTTCAAAACCAGATTCAAGTGGCCCTTATGACATCAATACTAGATTAGTTTAGGCCTTATGATCCATTGCCAAGGTCATGGCTGCAGGGAGAACATTTTGTTCAGTGATGAACTTACATCAACCACCAAATAAATTTGAAAAACTGACTGCAATATTAAAGAAAGCTGTATGTGAGGTCACTGAGGAAAGCATGAAACTGGCTGATAGGGAAGCAGTGGAAGAAAATGATGGATGTTCAGATATTGCAGCTGCACTTGATGGAAGTTAGCAGAAAAGATGACATACTTCTCTGAATGGAGTAGTGACTGCCACAAGTGTAGACACCAGTAAAGTGTAAAATGTGGAGATAATGTCTAAATATGGCAAATGTTGTAAAGTCAGTGAACATAAAGAACACAGCTGTGTGGCTAATTTTAGAGGAACAAGTGGTTGTATGGAAGTTCGTGGAGTACAACAAATATTTCATCGCTCCGTAGAAACAAGAGGCTTACGGTACACTAAATATTTGGGCGATGGTGATAGTAAGGCATACAACAATGTGGTGAACTCTAAACCATATGGAGATGCCATTATTAGCAAAATAGAATGTATAGGCCATGTTCAAAAACGTTTGGGAACAAGGCTGAGAAAACTAACTGTTGATATGAGAGGAAAAAAATTAGAAGATGGAAAATTGTTGACCGGACAGGGTCGGTTAACTAAAACTGAAATAGAAAACTTGCAGGTATACTATGGGCAGGCAATAAGGAGAAATAAAGAAAATCTGGAGGCAATGAAGAGAGATGTTTGGGCCATATTCTTCCATAAATCCTCTACTGACGATAAGCCATGTCATGGATTGTGTCCATCAGGAGAAAATTCGTGGTGCAAATACAATAGGGCTCAGGCAACTGGAGAATCTTATGCTCACCAGCATTCTCTTCCTGCTCCTGTTATTACAGCAATTAAACCTATTTTCAGAGACTTGGCTCGTCCTGACCTTCTAAGCAAATGCCTGCATGGGCAGACACAGAAACCAAATGAATGTTCAACAGCATAATTTGGAACCGCCTTCCTAAAACTGTATTTTTAGGCATGCATACAATGAAACTAGGAGTTCATGATGCTGTTATTACATTCAATTATGGTAATTTTGGAAAGTGTTGGGTACTGAAAAAGCTGGGAATTAATCCTGGTGAAAATATGATCAATGGGCTGCAACATTGTGATAAAATGAGGATAGCTGATGTAGACAAGTCTGCATTTAATATGGCCAAGAAAGCAAGGCAAACATCCAGGAAGGTGAAAAAAAGCTGGAAGACCTGCTAGAGACCAAAGAAGGGCCATCATATGCAGCAGGACAGTTTTAATTAACTATAAGTAACAAATTTCAAAAGTTTTTTTCTTTAAAGTCAATTTTCTGCAAACTAAAATTTTCAATACATATGCCTCATTACATCAGAAACTATCATAGATAAATGAATGAAATTTTCAGAGACTCTGCATAACATAAAAAACCACCTCTGGTACTACAGTCATTAATATTTACGCATTACAAAGTTCACAAAAAAATATTTTCAGCAGAAAAAACTTAATATTTCTTGTTAATAAATTTAAAAAAGTAAAGTAGATTTTAGTACAGTTGGCGCTATTAGCATCATGTAACATATAGAAAAATATTAAGGTCCTGCATCAAATAGTTTTTTTTTTCAGAAATGGGTCAAATACTTGCCTAAATTAACATGGGTTAGATAGGCAGAGTGTGGTCCCCTTAAATAATTCATACTACAAAGTCAAGGATTATTTAGGTAACATAGGATGGGGCATGGTAAAAACTGACATTATTTAATAATAATCAGTTGTCATTCTACAGTAAACTATCATACTTTAATGATTCTCACTGTAAAATCTTACGTCTTGGATCTGTGATGGACAATTCTAACCTCTTTTCATTTTCTTGCTCAATATTTCATTTTGTTGTGGTGACATGATGACTCAGCTTTTTCAGATGGACCAAGGGTGCTACACAGAGAATTCAGCAGCATGGTGGAAGTATCATTGAGGTCCTGACACCAGCTCTCTCTCTCTCTCTCTCTCTCTCTCTCTCTCTGTCTTCATGTCTGTGTGTGTGTGTGTGTGTGTGTGTGTGTGTGGAGCTGTGCAGTCCAGTGTATTGTACAATGAGTTTGTTTGTAATGTGGGCAGTTACCAGGGATGTCATATAAATGAATGGTGTAAAAATTAGAATTATTTTTTAAGCAGGGCTGTTCATGAAGTGGGCCAAAAATGTCAATATTCAATTTACTTTTTGTTTATTGGTACACCTCTCGGATAGTAAGTTCCCAACGTTTCAGTGATGAAATCACATCTGAAGTGCCTTAAAAATATGTAAATGTGTGATGTGACCTTTGTGCTACACTCACTTTTTTGAAGCAACACATCAGTACTATCTCAGTGAACAATGATCTTGTGAATTAGACTCAAAGGAGAGGATTACATATTGTACATTTTCATGCCCACTTACAAGTTTCTGGCCAATCCTAAATTTCTAAAAAAGTGTGTTCATGACAAAACCCAGATTCCAAATGAGTCTCTAAATTCACTCATTTGGAAATGATGCCCTAAAACCACATTTTCATCTGCTACAGCTGTCACAATTGCAGCTTATGATGCAGTTTCTGTATTTAATCATGGGAATGTAGGGATGATGAAGGTATTAGAGAGTATGGGCTTTAAGATCGGAAATTTCACTCAAGACATCTTGAGAAAAGTAGATTTACAGTACCTCTCTGCAGCTGAAAAGTCAGTTAAAGACCTGTTACAGGAAAGAAGGTGAAAACTAGAAGCCTTGAAGGGAAAGAGTGCCCTGAGTACAAATCTGGGGCCTTCTGAAGAGGTGACAAGAAAAAAACGCTGGGTTAAACTTTGAATTGCATTTCCTGAAAATATTGTTTTTTAAATTTTGATACCCTTTTTTCTGCATTCGTGAAGGTTAGAATATTGAAATTTTGTACACTTATTTCTACAAAACCAAATTCATGTCTCAAGAGCAGATTTTGAAATACCAAGTGTAAGCTGAATATGGTGGAAAGTACTTGGAATTTTGCATGAATTTTATATTATACTCACAGATTTATAATTAACATCCAAGAAGATTAACCAGAGAAAATTTTGTAGAAATATTTTCAACAGTTTCTGGGAGAAAGGTATACACACAATTTTTTGAATTTTTTTTAAATTCCATAAAAAGCTTAAATACATATATTGTAAACAGAAAAGAAAATGTTTCTTGTGACTAGAAGGAGTAGTGATCCAGAAACAGTGAGACATTATAAAAACTACTGCACTGTATTAAGAAAAGTTATTAAAAATTCCAGAAGTATGTGCATCATGTGTGAGATTAGCACATCTGATAATAAAATTAAAATAATTTGGAATATTGTTAAAAAGGAAATAGGGCGATGAAGACCAGAGGAAGACTGTATTTCTATCAAACTCAATGAAAAGTTTGTTAACAGAAAGTCAGAAGTAGAAAACATTTTTAATAATCAGTTTTTAAGTGTTGTAGAGAAAATAAGATCCAGCTATTCATTAGCAAATGCAAGGCAGTATATGGAAGAGGCAATATCTACCCAATTTGATAAAATTGAAATTCAACCTGCCTCTCTTACTGAAATTAGGAAACTAATAAATTCACTCAAAAGTAAAAGTGCACATCAAATTGATGGCATTTCCAACAGAATACTAAAAGCTTGTTCCCAACAGATAAGTAGCATTCTCAGCCACATATGTAGTAGCTCACTGAAACAGGTCATTTTTCCAGATACACTGAAATATGCTCTTATTAAACCATTTGATAAAAAAGGGGATAGATCTGATGCTAACAATTACCATCCAGTCTCACTTCTGACAGCTTTATCCATAATTCTTGAAAAAGTAACATGTTCAAGAGCAGCATCACATATTTGTAAAAATGAAGTGCTAACAAAATGTCAATTTGGTTTTCCGAAAGGCTTTTCAACAGAAAATGCTATGTATGATTTCACAGATTAAATGCTTTGAATAACCGAACATCACGCATTGGGATATTTTGTGATCTCTCAAAGGCATTTGATTGTGTGAATCATGAAAGTCTTCTAGATAAGCTTAAGTATTGTAGTATGAGTGGGGCACTGCACAGATAGTTTAATCCATATTTAACTGGAGGAGCAGAAGGTCGAAATTAAAAGTACAGATAATCTAAAAACATCAGCAGAGTCCTCGAGCTGTGGAGGTACCAAGAATGGTTAGCCACAGGGTTCAGACTTGGGTCCTGTATCATTCTTAATATATATTAATGACTTTAGAAATTGATCACTATATATGCAGCTGATACATCTGATGTCTACTATGCAGACAGTGAGCCCAGCCTTGTTGAAGAGACACATAACTTTATTGAAAAGGCAAGAGCTCACTTTGAAAGAGAGAACTTAAAAGTAAACATAGAAAAAACTAATATTATTCATTTTAAACCAAGTTGACCAAACAGACAAAATACTGTGATTGATTACATTCTACCAAAAACCTGTAGAGATTGTAAATTCTTTGGTTTATGCATAAATGATCGATTTTCATGGCAGCAGCATGGTTTTGGTAATTATGTAAAATACAAAGAGTTAGAGAACATATAAAATAAACTATAACTGATGTTTGGTAAGGCCTTGTTTTGCATGTGACTACTGAACAGTCCCTCTTTATAGAACAAACAATTATTGGTTCTTGACATATGGACACATGGGATGGCTACCTTTTCCTCTACTGGTACACTTAACAGACAAATCTGTTTCAGCAAAGGGCAATTTAATACCATAATGGTTACTTTATGTGCAGTAAATATGAACTCAACTTTACACTACTGAAAAGAAAGTGATGAGCAGACTGAGTGGTCTTCACATTCATCAGAAACTGGCCAAGTGTGATTGACTCATGCTCTAAGGGGTCTGTACAAACTTAATTATTTATATGGATAGTTCATATGTAGGTTTTGAAGAATGAGTTTGCAAGTATCAAAATATGTGACATAAATGGATGTATCTTTTCATTGCATTGACTTGAAGCTTAAATTTTTTATACTACCAAGGGAACATAGACCGTAGTATCTGACATAAATATCAACTTGATAGCTCTACCATTTCTAGAAAAAAGTATCTTCATGGACAGACAACTAAGTGATCCCATAATAGTTCTGTTTTTACCGACTGAGGAATTGAACCCTAAAAATCGTGACTGAATTTCACCTTGTGGGCTATCTAACAGTCAGAATTTAAGGCACAAACATGTGGAGCTTTCAAGACCAATGTCTGTACATGCCTTTTTTATCTTCATTGCATTTTACTCTTTTTAAGTCATATTATTGAATTAATCATGTGAAAAAATTGTGGATTTCTCAAGCATGTACTTACCCTGTTCACTTTTGGGAGGCAATCCAAAATTGAAAACATAAGCTTTGCATTTCCTTCTGGATCATCAGGTAGACACACACTTAAAGCATCAACCATCATTTGATATAAACATTTTGTGAAAAGTGGCTCAGGAAGTTCACGTAGATAGTCTTTAAGAACACCTGTAAGGAAATGGTTTCATCAGTATAAATATATTGCAATTGATATAGAATATATATGTGATATGTTGCACCCTATCGCAAAATAATAATAAAAAAAATTTAAAAAATTATTTTGTCTGAATACAGAGTGCAAAATAAAACCGTTTGCTGATTGATCCATTTTTCAACACTCATTATATGAATTGAAACCTGACCAATTATGAGTATTTATGGGTTTCTTACTTCCAGAACTTAAATGTTTATTAATTTTTTGCTGCCTGTTGGCAAAGAGAAACTGGAGAGGGTGAAACAGATTTTCAACTAAAAAGTTAAAAATCAACTATAGACAACAGAACTATAATATAAAGAATATGACATTCAGAAATCATATAACGATCTGATTACTTCAATATTGTGACCTATTTGCACTTTTTAAAACGTGTTTCTGGTTCATTAATCAGATTTACAGAAAAGTCGTAAACTGCAATCACTGGAAAATGTCTGGTAATCTGCTCCTTTATGATTGTAACAGTATATTTATATCAGCCATATTACACTAAGGAATGAGTTCTAAAATCACAAATGACTGTGAGGAATACATGGTGTCATACATTCACTCATTCACAGATTGTTTTCCATATATCCCATCATAAAACAGAACCATCAGGTATGTGGCATGAGCCAAGTTATATGTTTACAGGTAGAGGCAGCCATTGCACATTACTTCTGTTAAGTATTTTAAAAAACAATTACAACTAGTGCTAATTTACTCACATCTTTAATCATGGGAATTACTTCTAGATACCTTTCTTCATTTACTGCATTATAAATTAGTATATTTCTGTGAAGATTTTGAGCTGATTTTTTTCCTCTATAAGGGGATAGCAACCTCTTGCTAGAGTAATCAAGTGGTGATGCTACCACTTCTAGGCCACCTGACTTGACAGATTTTCTGGGTTTTCTCCCATAGCTAATAAGCTTCAGATATGAGGCACCAGGGACCTACCTTTCACCTCCTCCCATTGGCTACACTCCATAGGAGAACATTGTCCAGGGACCTTGTGGCTTTCACCTTTGAGGACATGGCAGTGGGATAAGTTGGTAGAGCCAAAAAGGAATTGCAGAGGTATTTCTCAAGGTTTTAATATGATGACCCCTGTTAAGATATTACATATATTATCAGAAAAGCACCTACTGTTTTCATCAGTTGCATCATAAGAAGTGTTTATGAAACTTTACTGACTCTGAGGTCTGCTATTTACTGGAAAAATTAAAATCTGCTTAACACAAAAATTTATGTTAACCTGAATTTATATCCCAGAATCCAAATACTCCCGTCAGTTACAGAATGAATGGCTGACAAAGTATGCTTTACTTTATTTTTTAATATCTCATATTTCCAGTTTTCACCCTCATGTCTGGTTGTAAGCTGTCACAGGAAATTATTTTTACTTCTAGCAGTATGATTGTGAATTTCACAGTGTATCTTACATTCACTAGGGATTAAATGTGAGAGACAGTTCTAAATAGAGGGCAGTTTGGACTGAGCTTTTTTTGTTCACTTATTTAAATCCTGGTGCCACCTTGATTCGTTTTCCATCTGGATGCCTAGAAATTTCACATATGGAATTTTATTTACAGTATCCATATTTATGTCTACTTTTGGTACCTGTAAGTAAATAATGAAAGGAGTAAAAGTTGGGTTGAGTTATTGACTGGTCTCCTGGCATATAAACAAGATTAAAAACATTCCAAGTTTATGGATGATGTATTTTATCACAACTACCTAATATAGATATCATACCTACATTGTACAGGTGCTGTATCTCAACTAACGTGAGGGGTTGTGTCAGGTGGAGTTGGTGAGAACGGAAAGGAGGCTGTGACAGGGTAAGAGCAAAGGATGACTAATGGTTGTGAGGAAGAGGCAACAAGGGGCTGTGGTGAGCTTGCCATGGTGCAAGCACACACTGAAGAGTGACAGATTGGGAGACAGAACAAAGGAAGTGGAAGAAGACTGCAGAGGTGTGTGTGTGTGTGTGTGTGTGTGTGTGTGTGTGTGTGTGTGTGTGTGTGTGTGTGTGTGTGTGTGTGGAGTGAGTTAAGTGGAGAAGGGAGTGGGGAGAGGGGTGCATGAAGACAGATGTGGAGGTGCGTGTGGGGCAGGGGTCAGTGAAGATCAAGGATGTGTTATAAGAAAAGTCCTTAATTCCCTTCAATGTAACTTAGAGAAACTGGTGTTGGTAATTGGGGGGAGGGGGAGAAGGGTTGAATAAGATCTCACATGTTTTGAAACAGCCACAGAACTCAAGTAAGAATACTGTAGTCAGTAGTGTTCTGCCACTGTGTGGTCAACACTGCTCTTGGTCACAGTTGGGTGGCAGCCATTCATTTCATTTAGGTGGACAGCTAGTCAATGTTTATGCACACATAACTGAATGTGTAAGGTTACAGCAGAGCTGATATATGATCTGACTGACTCATAGCTGCCCTGTGCCCAGTGGTATAAGGTATGCCTGTGATGGGACAGAATGATACTGGATAATGATGAGGATATTCGTTTGCAGCTAGTTTTTGAGCATGGTTGGGCACTTACTGGCATATGTGGATATGGTTGGAATGATCTGTTTTGCAGGCTAGTTTTCAAGGGGATCACCTGTCTGTGAAGCTCTTAATAAGACCTTCAACATGATGCCAAAGGATTACTAGTCACTACGATGTGCTGCCCATGGGTGGCCATACAATATTGTAAGGACTTTTTATCATAGAAGGGTTAACAGTTATCAAAAGGGTGGCACTGCTGATGGTTAGTGGGCTTGTTATGGGTAAAAGTTTTAATAGAGCAATTGGAGATGTGTAACTTCATATCCAGGAAAGTAACATGAAGGGTTGAAGGAGATCAGGTGAAGTGGATGAGAGAGAAGGTGTTGAGACTGAGGACAGATGGGATGAACTGAACTGGACTATGGCTTTAGGATACTGAGTGGCTTGGAAAGGTTCCTCTAGATGGCCCACCAATAAGTTTCCATGTAACACTGCCAGGTGAGAGCCCATGGCTGTGGGAGGCCATGCATGTGGGAGTTGTGTATGTATGAACGTGAATGTGTTTTTATAAATTTAAAGGAGGACTTTGATACCTTAATCTACTTGTAAATGTACCTGTCTGCTGCTCAGTGATGTGATGTTGTGGGTCTAGAGTTGGTATGTTATTGGGAGAAGTAGTGTTCGACTGTGGCAGTGCCTTGGGAATGAGGATATTGGTGTACAGGGTAACAAATTAAAACTGACTTCCAAAAGAAGGTCACAATAATTTGCTTTAAAAATAATTTTTTTTTAAAAAGTATGTAACTATCACATAGATTGCAAGCAGTTATTCAGCATGGCATTTATTCATAGAGTTGTTTGATGTCCTTCAGAGGGATATTGTGAAAAGTTCTGTCCAGTTGCCACCTTAGACTCTCAGAATCCTGGGATGGTTGGAGGGTCCTGTCCACAATGCTCCAAATGATCTCAGTTTGGGAGAGATACAGAGATCTTGTTGGCCAAGGTAAGTTTAGCAACCAGGAAGACAAATGGCATAGAAACTCTTGTCGGTTGCAGGCAGGCATTATCTTGCTGAAACGTAAGCCCAGGATAGCTTGCCATGAAAGGAAGCAAAATGGGGCATTAAATATTGTCACTGTGCCACTGTGCTGTAAGGCTGCTGTGGATGACAACCAAAGAAGTATGGCTATAA